>NC_045964.1:26109603-26445317 GCF_010909765.2 Amblyraja radiata | reverse complement strand
AAAATGCTGGAGAAACTCAGCGGGTGAGGCAGCATCTATGGAGCGAAGGAATAGGTGACGTTTCAGGTCGAGACCCTTCTTCAGACTGATATGGGGGAGAGGTGGGGGGGGGGGCGGGAAGATGAAAGGAAGAGGCGTAGATAGTAGGCTGTGGGAGAGCTGGGAAAGGGAGGGGAAGGAAGGAGAAAGCAAGGACTACCTAAAATTGGAAAAGTCAATGTTTATACCACTGGGGTGTAAGCTACCCAAGCAAAATATGAGGTGCTGCTCCTCCAATTTGCGGTGGGACTCACTCTGGCCATGGAGGAGGCACAGGACAGAAAGGTCGGATTTGGAATGGGAGGGGGAGTTGGAGTGCTGAGCCACTGGGAGATCAGGTTGGTTAATGCAAACTGTGTGGAGGTGTTGGGCGAAGCAATTTGCTTATATGTTCTTGTGAAGAAAGAGGTAAATATTATTACTATAATATAAAGTGTTCAAAAGAACTAAGTAGGAACAAGGAACTGTAGATGCTGAAAAGGGGTCGTGACTCAAACCGTCACCTATCCACGTTCTCCAGAGATGCTTTTTTCAAAAGAACAAACACTACTTCTCACTATTTTACTTCCATCCTTATTAAACAAGCAGTACTTTACAAGTGATAGAAATGAAACTATTCAAAGAATACAATAAAATCGGCATCTGAAAATTAGTTGTGCTATATAGATTTCCTCAAAAATATTCTCTTTGCCTTAGGTGGTGACCAACCCAATTTTTTTGAGATTATATGAAACTGGGCAAGACAAACTCACCATGCCATATCATAAGTGTGAATTTAACAAAATCTCTAGGTACGTCTAAATGTTCCACCTGGAAAAGGAGGTCAAACAACATTGTTGAGCCTTCCAACGGATTTATCTATTGCAATCCACTTTTCTTGAAAATTTTCCACATCCTTGCGTTATTTTCTTTTCTCTTTTGATAATAATCTATAAATGTGCAGCTTTAGCCGAAGTAGATAATCTTACTTGTAGTTAAAACACTCAGAATGTACACTTCTAAACTTCCTCTTCAGTATTTTAGGGACATTTCTCAGTCTATATTTCATATTGCCAATCACTTTACCAAACAATCTCAAAATAAGTACCATTCCTTTAATCTTTTTATCAATGTTATATCTCTTGACTTCCTTATTCCAAATTAAACTTAAGATTTGTATGTACTGCTCCATGTCCCAAAATGTAGTATAATTTGGCTAGCTCTAATTTATTTGTAACGTACCATTCTTTGCCATTAAACTATCTATGTTAACCTGCACATTTTCTATCCTTACCCAGTTTGGCATTGCCCCAAATATAGTATAAACATCAACTTGAACGTTACAAATACGGTACTAATACCTATCCCTTTATGTATTTGGAAAACAGATGGTAGACACAAAATGCTGGAGTAAAACAGATGCCTGAGTCACATCTCCAGACATATCCTATCAATACAAAATGCACACCTTTTTCTCAGTACAGGTAAGAATCAGGGAGCTTCTAGAAATCTAAATATATGATATTTAAGATTGTGCTGGAGAGAGTGCATTAGATATTTGCAGGGATGTAGCAGTTAGACAATAGACAATAGGTGCAGGAGTAGGCCATTCGGCCCTTCGAACCATTCAATTTGATCATGGCTGATCATCCCCAATCAGTAACCCGTTCCTGCCTTCTCCCCATATCCCCTGACTCCGCTATTTTTAAGAGCCCTATCTAGCTCTCTCTTGAAAGCATCCAGAGTACCCGCCTCCACCGCCCTCTGAGGCAGAGAGCGGTGGAGGCGGGTTATTGCTGGCTTGGCTAAGGATGTGTGGAGACAGGTCTTCAAACATAGAGGGCATTCAGAAAGTATTCAGACTCATTCACGCTTTCCACATTTTGTTACGTTACAGCCTTATTTTTAAATGAATTAAATTATTTTTTTTAATCATCAATCTGCACACAATACCCCAGTATGAAGAAGCAAAAACAGATGTTTAGACATTATTGAAAGTAATTAAAAAGAAATAATTGAAATATCACAATTACATACATATTCAGACCATTTGCTATGACACTCAAAATTGAGCTTAGGTTCATCCTGTTTCCATTGATTATTCTTGATATGTCTCTACAACATGATCCACCAGTGGTAAATTAAATTGATTGGACATGATTTGGAAAGACACACACCTGTCTATATAAGATCCCACTATTGACGGTGCATGTCAGAGCAAAAACGAAGCCATGAAGACGAAGGAATTGTCCGTAGACCTCCGAGACAGGATTGTGTCGAGACACAGATATGGGGAAAGGTATAAAACAATTTTGGCAGCATTGCAGGTCCCGAAGAGCACAGTGGCCTCCGTCATTCTTAAATGGAAGAACTTTGGAACCTCTCTTCATAGAGCTGGCCGCCTGGCCAAACTGAGCAATCGGGGGAGAAGGGCCTTGGTCAGGGAGGTGACGAAGAACCCGATGGTCACTCTGACAGAGCTCGAGAGTTCCTCTGTGAAGATGGGAGAACCTTCCAGAAGGATAACTATTTCTACAGCTCTCCACCAATCAGGCCTTTATGGTAGAGTGGCCAGACGGAAGCCACTCCTCAGTAAAAGGTACTAGTGATGTACTGGTGGCCAGAGGATTTGGGATGACGGAGGAACTGAAGGAAATCCACATTAGGCAGGAAATGGTGTTGGGTAGACTGATGGGATTGAAGTCTGATAAATCCCCAGGGCCTGATGGTCTGCATCCCAGGGTAATTAAGGAAGTGGCTCTAGAAATCGTGGACGCATTGGTGATAATTTTCCAATGTTCTATAGATTCAGGATCAGTTCCTGTAGATTGGAAGGTAGCTAATGTTATCCCACTTTTTAAGAAAGGTGGGAGAGAGAAAACAGGGAATTATAGACCAGTTAGCCTGACATCAGTGGTGGTGAAGATGCTGGAGTCAATTATAAAAGATAAAATAGCGGCACATTTGGATAGCAGTAACAGGTTCGGTCCGAGTAAGCATGGATTTACGAAGTGGATATCATGCTTGACTAATCTTCTGGAATTGTAGTGGATCTAGTGTACCTGGACTTTCAGAAAGCATTTGATAAGGTCCCACATGGGAGATTAGTGAGCAAAATTAGGGCACATGGTATTGGGGGTAGAGTGCTGACATGGATAGAAAATTGGTTGGCAGACAGGAATCAAAGAGTAGGGATTAACGGGTTCCTTTCAGAATGGCAGGCAGTGACTAGTGAGGCTCGGTGCTGCGGCCGCAGCTATTTACAAAATACATCCATGATTTAGATGAAGGGATTCAAAGTGACATTAGCAAATTTGCAGATGACACAAAGCTGTGTGGCAGTGTGAACTGTGAGGAGGATGCTACTAGAAAGTAGGGTGACTTGGACAGGTTGAGTGAGTGGGCAGATGCATGGCAGATGCAGTTTAATGTGGATAAATGTGAGGTTATCCACTTTGGTAGCAAAAACAGGAAGGCAGATTACTATCTAAATGGTGTCAAGTTGGGAAAAGGGGAAGTACAACGGGATCTGGGGGTCCTTGTTCATCAGTCAATGAAAGTAAGCATGCAGGTACAGCAAGCAGTGAAGAAAGCAAATGGCATGTTAGCCTTCATAACAGGAGGAGTTGAGTATAGGAGCAAAAAGGTCCTTCTGCAGTTGTATAGGGCCCTAGTGAGACCTCATCTGGAGTATTGTGTGCAGTTTTGGTCCCCTAATTAGAAGAAGGATATTCGTGCTATTGAGGGAGTGCAGCGTAGGTTTACAAAGTTAATTCCCGGGATGGCGGGACTGTCATATGCTGAGAGAATGGAGTCGCTGGGCTTGTATACTCTGGAACTTAGAAGGATGAGAGGGTATCCTATTGAAACATATAAGATGATTAAGGGTTTGGACATGCTAGAGGCAGGAAACATGTTCCCGCTGTTGGGGGAGTCCAGAACCAGGGGCCACAGTTTAAGAATAAGAGGTAAGCCATTTAGAACAGAGACGAGGAAACACTTCTTTACACAGAGAATTGTGAGTCTGCGGAATTCTCTGCCTCAGAGGGCGGTGGAGGCCGGTTCTCTAGATACTTTCAAGAGAGAGCTAGATAGGGCTCTTAAAGATTGCGGAGTCAGGGGATATGGGGAGAAGGCAGGAACGGGGTACTGATTAGGGATGATCAGCCTTAACACATTGAATGATGGTGCTGACTCGAAGGGCCGAATAGCCTACTCCTACACCTATTGTCTAAAAGGCACATGACAGCCGCATGGAGTTTGCCAAAAGGCACCCAAAGGACTCTCAGACCATGAGAAACAAGATTCTCTGGTCTGTTAAAACCAAGATTGAACTCTTTGGCCTGAATGCGAAGAGCCATGTCTGGAGGAAACCAGGCACCACTCATCACCTGGCCAATACCATACCTACAGTGAAGCATGGTGGTGGCAGCATCATGCTTTTTAGTGGCAGGAACTGGGAGACTAGTCAGGATCAAGGGAAAGGTGAACAGAGCAAAGTACAGAGAGATCCTAGATGAAAACCTGCTCCAGAGCGTTCTGGACCTCAGACTGGGACGGAGGTTTACCTTCCAATAGGACAACGACCCTAAGCACACAGCCAAAACAATGCAGGAGTGGCTTTGTGACAAGTCTGTGAATGTCTTTGAGTGGCCCAGCCAGAGCCTGGATTTGAACCCGATCAAACATCTCTGGACGGACCTGAAAATAGCTGTGTATCAACGCTCCCCATCCAACCTGTCAGAGCTTGAGAGGCTCTGCAGAGAAGAATGGGAGAAATTACCCAAATACAGGTGGGCCAAGCTTGTAGCATCATACCAAAGAAGACTTGAGGCTGTAATTGCTGCCAAGGTGCCTCAACAAAGTACTGAGTAAAGTGTCTGAATACTTATGTAAATGTGATATTTCTGTTATTTCTTTTTAATTACTTTGCAAAAATTTCTAAACACCTGTTTTCGCTTTTTTATTATGGGGTATTGTGTGTAGATTGATGATAAAACAAATGATTTTATCCAGGACCTCAAATGGCAAATGAACACCGTCACTCTCTTGAAGAAGTCTCATCAGCGGCAAAATGTGGAAAAGGTAAAGGGGTCTGAATACATTCTGAATGCACTGTACTTAACCAAGCCAGCATTAGGTTATAGGGCGGCATGGTGGCGCAGTGGTAGAGTTGTTGCCTTACAGCGCTTGCAGCGCTGGAGACCCAGCTTTGATCCCAACTACGAGTGCTGTACGGAGTTTGTACGTTCTCCCCATGACCGTGTTGGTTTTCTCAGAGATCCCACACTCCAAAGACGTACAGATTTGTAGGTAATTGGCATGGTATAAGTGTAAATTGTACCAGTGTGTGTATGCTAGTGTTAATGTGCGGGGATCGCTGGTCCGTGCGGGCTCGGTGGGCCGAAGGACTTGTTTCCGTGCTGTATCTCTAAATTAAACTAAACTAATCCATGTAAATCTCCAATGCACCATCTCCAGCACAATCATATCCTACCTTGAGTGTGGCAACCAGAACTGCACACGGTACTCCAGCTGTTCCCTAACTAATGTTTTATATAGCTGTACCATAACTTCCTTGCTTGCATATCCAATGCCCCAGTGAATGAGGGCAAGCATCCCTTTAACTTATTCACCTTATCTATCTGTGCTGTGGCCTTCAAATATCCATGATTTATAATCCCGGATCAGGAACGCTTTAAGAACACATACACCAAGATCCCTCTGTTCCCCACTACCTCCAGGAATCTTACCATTCAGTGTGTTTATAATGTATATCCCAGCCTTGTTAGTTCTCCCAAAATATACCACCTCACATTTTTCAGGATTACATTCCACCTGCCATGCCTCTTCTGATCTCACCAACTGAACAATGTTGTCTACAGCTGAAGGCTATCCTCCTCACTATTAACCTCACTGATCTGTGTCTTGTCAGCAAATTTTCTAATCTTCCCTCCTACATTTAGATCCTACATAAAGGATCTCAGCGCCAATCATTGCAGTACACCAATGGTTCCAGGCTTCCAATTGCAAAAACAATCCTCGCATTCTAATCATCAAGACAATATTGGATTCAATTTGCAAAACTGTCCTGGATCCCATTGATCTTACCTATTGAGGCAAATGAGAGCGTGTCAAAGGACTTACTGCAGTCAATATAGACTACATCAATGACACTATCCTCATTGACATACTTGGTCATCTCTTCAAAAACTTCAGTCAAATTAATTATGTGGAACCTCTCTGTAACAAGTTAGCTGACCATCCCTAGTCAATCTCCCTGTTTCCAACTGAAGATGAATCTTATCACCAAGAATTTTTCTTTCAATAATTTCCCTCCCCCCAGGTATTAAACTCATCAGTCTTTAATTACCCATCTTATGCATGCTGCCTTTCATGAATAAAAGTACCACCTTTGCTGTCATCTGGCACCTCTTCCATGGCTAGAGAAGATTTCAAAATTTCAGTCAGAGTCCCAAGCAATCTTCTCACTTGCCTCCAATAGCATCATGTTTTATTCTCATTCGCAGGCCAAGCCCATTCCTAATAAGATATAGGAGCAGAATTAGACCTTTCAACCCATCGAGTCCACTCAACCATTCAATCATGACTGATTTATTTTTCCCTATATTTTTACTCTACAATTCCCCATCTAAAATGTTGTTCTCCACAATGAATGCCGATGCAAAGTAATCATTTGAGATCTCACCTGCATCCTTCGGCTCCACTCAAAATTACCATTTTGGTTCCCAATGGTCTGAACATTTTACATTTGCCATGTTACTTTTTACGATGCCATGATACAGCTTCTCACAATTTTCACATTTGCATCCTCCTGATTTAAGAACGGCCATCTGACCATCTAATATTTCAAACTAGGGTATGATGTCATTTAATGCATATCATAAAATCATAAGACAAAGCAGCAGAATTAGGCCATTTGGCCCATCGAGTTGGCTCCATCATTCAATCATGGCTGATCTACTTTGCCCTCTCATAGAAAAAACATAGAACATAAAAAAATAGGTGCAGGATTAGGCCATTCGGCCCTTTGAGCCAGCACCATTCTATGATCATGGCTGATCATCTAAAATCAGTACCCCCGTCCCTGCTTTTTCCCCATATTCCTTGATTCCTTTAGCCCTAAGAGCTAAATCTCTTGTAAACAACCAGTAAATTGGCCTCCACTGCCTTCTGTGGCAGACAATTCCACAGATTCAAAACTCTCTGGGTGAAAAGGTTTTTCCTCATCTCAGTCCTAAATGGCCTACCCCTTATTCTTAAACTGTGACCCCTGGTTCTGGACTTCCTCAAAATAGGGAACATTTATCCTGCATCTAGCCTTTCCTTTCTGTCCAATCCTTTAAGAATTTTATATGTTTTTATAAGATCCCCTCTAATCCTTCTAAAGTCCATTAAATACAAGCCTATTCGACCCATTCTTTCATCAAATGTCAGTCCCGCCATCCCAGGAATTAACCTGGTGAACCTCCGTTGCACTCCCTCAATAGCAATAATGTCCTTCCTCAAATTAGGAGACTAAAATTGCACACAGTACTCCAGGTGTGTCCTCACCAGGGCCCTATACAACTGCAGTAGGACCTCCTTGCTCCTAAACTCAAATCCTCTTGCAATGAAGGCCAACATGCCATTAGCTTTCTTCACTGCCTGCTGTACCTACATGTTTACTTTCAGTGATTGACGTACAAGCACACCCAGGTCTCGTTGCACCTCCCATTTCTGGACTCCCCCGCTGTTGGGGGAGTCCAGAACCAGGGGCCACAGTTTAAGAATAAGAGGTAAGCCATTTAGAACAGAGACGAGGAAACACTTCTTTACACAGAGAGTTGTGAGTCTGCGGAATTCTCTGCCTCAGAGGGCGGTGGAGGCCGGTTCTCTGGATACTTTCAAGAGAGAGCAAGATAGGGCTCTTAAAGATGGCGGAGTCAGGGGATATGGGGAGAAGGCAGGAATGGGGTACTGATTAGGGATGATCAGCCTTAACACATTGAATGATGGTGCTGGCTCGAAGGGCCGAATAGCCTACTCCTACACCTATTGTCTAAAAGGCACATGACAGCCCGCATGGAGTTTGCCAAAAGGCACCCAAAGGACTCTCAGACCATGAGAAACAAGATTCTCTGGTCTGTTAAAACCAAGATTGAACTCTTTGGCCTGAATGCGAAGAGCCATGTCTGGAGGAAACCAGGCACCACTCATCACCTGGCCAATACCATACCTACAGTGAAGCATGGTGGTGGCAGCATCATGCTTTTTAGTGGCAGGAACTGGGAGACTAGTCAGGATCAAGGGAAAGATGAACCGAGCAAAGTACAGAGAGATCCTAGATGAAAACCTGCTCCAGAGCGTTCTGGACCTCAGACTGGGACGGAGGTTTACCTTCCTATAGGACAACGACCCTAAGCACACAGCCTAAAGAATGCAGGAGTGGCTTTGTGACAAGTCTGTGAATGTCTTTGAGTGGCCCAGCCAGAGCCTGGATTTGAACCCGATCAAACATCTCTGGACGGACCTGAAAATAGCTGTGTATCAACGCTCCCCATCCAACCTGTCAGAGCTTGAGAGGCTCTGCAGAGAAGAATGGGAGAAATTACCCAAATACAGGTGGGCCAAGCTTGTAGCATCATACCAAAGAAGACTTGAGGCTGTAATCGCTGCCAAGGTGCCTCAACAAAGTACTGAGTAAAGTGTCTGAATACTTATGTAAATGTGATATTTCTGTTATTTCTTTTTAATTACTTTGCAAAAATTTCTAAACACCTGTTTTCGCTTTTTTATTATGGGGTATTGTGTGTAGATTGATGATAAAACAAATGATTTTATCCAGGACCTCAAATGGCAAATGAACACCGTCACTCTCTTGAAGAAGTCTCATCAGCGGCAAAATGTGGAAAAGGTAAAGGGGTCTGAATACATTCTGAATGCACTGTACTTAACCAAGCCAGCATTAGGTTATAGGGCGGCATGGTGGCGCAGTGGTAGAGTTGTTGCCTTACAGCGCTTGCAGCGCTGGAGACCCAGCTTTGATCCCAACTACGAGTGCTGTACGGAGTTTGTACGTTCTCCCCATGACCGTGTTGGTTTTCTCAGAGATCCCACACTCCAAAGACGTACAGATTTGTAGGTAATTTGGCATGGTATAAGTGTAAATTGTACCAGTGTGTGTATGCTAGTGTTAATGTGCGGGGATCGCTGGTCCGTGCGGGCTCGGTGGGCCGAAGGACTTGTTTCCGTGCTGTATCTCTAAATTAAACTAAACTAATCCATGTAAATCTCCAATGCACCATCTCCAGCACAATCATATCCTACCTTGAGTGTGGCAACCAGAACTGCACACGGTACTCCAGCTGTTCCCTAACTAATGTTTTATATAGCTGTACCATAACTTCCTTGCTTGCATATCCAATGCCCCAGTGAATGAGGGCAAGCATCCCTTTAACTTATTCACCTTATCTATCTGTGCTGTGGCCTTCAAATATCCATGATTTATAATCCCGGATCAGGAACGCTTTAAGAACACATACACCAAGATCCCTCTGTTCCCCACTACCTCCAGGAATCTTACCATTCAGTGTGTTTATAATGTATATCCCAGCCTTGTTAGTTCTCCCAAAATATACCACCTCACATTTTTCAGGATTACATTCCACCTGCCATGCCTCTTCTGATCTCACCAACTGAACAATGTTGTCTACAGCTGAAGGCTATCCTCCTCACTATTAACCTCACTGATCTGTGTCTTGTCAGCAAATTTTCTAATCTTCCCTCCTACATTTAGATCCTACATAAAGGATCTCAGCGCCAATCATTGCAGTACACCAATGGTTCCAGGCTTCCAATTGCAAAAACAATCCTCGCATTCTAATCATCAAGACAATATTGGATTCAATTTGCAAAACTGTCCTGGATCCCATTGATCTTACCTATTGAGGCAAATGAGAGCGTGTCAAAGGACTTACTGCAGTCAATATAGACTACATCAACGACACTATCCTCATTGACATACTTGGTCATCTCTTCAAAAACTTCAGTCAAATTAATTATGTGGAACCTCTCTGTAACAAGTTAGCTGACCATCCCTAGTCAATCTCCCTGTTTCCAACTGAAGATGAATCTTATCCCCAAGAATTTTTCTTTCAATAATTTCCCTCCCCCCAGGTATTAAACTCATCAGTCTTTAATTACCCATCTTATGCATGCTGCCTTTCATGAATAAAAGTACCACCTTTGCTGTCATCTGGCACCTCTTCCATGGCTAGAGAAGATTTCAAAATTTCAGTCAGAGTCCCAGCAATCTTCTCACTTGCCTCCAATAGCATCATGTTTTATTCTCATTCGCAGGCCAAGCCCATTCCTAATAAGATATAGGAGCAGAATTAGACCTTTCAACCCATCGAGTCCACTCCACCATTCAATCATGACTGATTTATTTTTCCCTCTATTTTTACTCTACAATTCCCCATCTAAAATGTTGTTCTCCACAATGAATGCCGATGCAAAGTAATCATTTGAGATCTCACCTGCATCCTTCGGCTCCACTCAAAATTACCATTTTGGTTCCCAATGGTCTGAACATTTTACATTTGCCATGTTACTTTTTACGGTGCCATGATACAGCTTCTCACAATTTTCACATTTGCATCCTCCTGATTTAAGAACGGCCATCTGACCATCTAATATTTCAAACTAGGGTATGATGTCATTTAATGCATATCATAAAATCATAAGACAAAGCAGCAGAATTAGGCCATTTGGCCCATCGAGTTGGCTCCATCCTTCAATCGTGGCTGATCTACTTTGCCCTCTCATAGAAAAAACATAGAACATAAAAAAATAGGTGCAGGATTAGGCCATTCGGCCCTTTGAGCCAGCACCATTCTATGATCATGGCTGACCATCTAAAATCAGTACCCCGTCCCTGCTTTTTCCCCATATTCCTTGATTCCTTTAGCCCTAAGAGCTAAATCTCTTGTAAACAACCAGTAAATTGGCCTCCACTGCCTTCTGTGGCAGACAATTCCACAGATTCAAAACTCTCTGGGTGAAAAGGTTTTTCCTCATCTCAGTCCTAAATGGCCTACCCCTTATTCTTAAACTGTGACCCCTGGTTCTGGACTTCCTCAAAATAGGGAACATTTATCCTGCATCTAGCCTTTCCTTTCTGTCCAATCCTTTAAGAATTTTATATGTTTTTATAAGATCCCCTCTAATCCTTCTAAATTCCATTAAATACAAGCCTAGTCGACCCATTCTTTCATCAAATGTCAGTCCCGCCATCCTAGGAATTAACCTGGTGAACCTCCGTTGCACTCCCTCAATAGCAATAATGTCCTTCCTCAAATTAGGAGACTAAAATTACACACAGTACTCCAGGTGTGTCCTCGCCAGGGCCCTATACAACTGCAGTAGGACCTCCTTGCTCCTAAACTCAAATCCTCTTGCAATGAAGGCCAACATGCCATTAGCTTTCTTCACTGCCTGCTGTACCTGCATGTTTACTTTCAGTGATTGACGTACAAGCACACCCAGGTCTCGTTGCACCTCCCCTTTTTCTAATCTGACACCATTCATATAATAATCTGGCTTCCTGTTCTTGCCACATAAAGTGGATAACCTCACATTTATCCACATTATATTGCATCTGCCATGCAACTGCCCACTCACTGCCTCATAGCATCCTCATCGCAGCTCTCACTGCCACCCAGCTTTGGTTCATCCGCAAACTTGGAGATGTCACATCCCGTCATCTAAATCGTTAATATATATTGTAAATAACTGGGGTCCCAGCACCGAGCCTTGCGGCACCCCACTAGTCACTGCCTGCCATTCTGAAAATGCTAATTCCTGCTCTTTTTACATCAGAAAGAGAAACCCACTTGAATTCCTAAAGTGTGGCCCCAATGCAACAGTTTTTTGGTTTCAAATCGTGTTGATGAGAGACTGCGCCAAGGAGAATATAATTCCTGCTTCCCATCTGTTGAGCCTGCGAACTGACTCACTTGAAAACACTAGCTGCTTGATATATTGGTCTTAATTCATCACGACATGCAGGCATGCTCTTAGAGCCTCAGAAGATTCTCTCCATATACAAAGAACATGAATGTTGTTATACTTTGAATAACAAAGATAACAGCAAGTGATTCAATACAATTTCAATAGCTACAGTGATATCATTTACTTCAATGATGGGGGGCGGGGGGGTTGACAGAAGGGTGGAATAAATGACAAAGGATAGAGGAAAAAGGGGGACACGAGTGCCAGGCAAGGAATGAGGAGTAAAATGTAAAGCCGGAGCACCCACCGTGTATTTGGCGCACCCAATGTGGCCTTCTTTATATCGGCGAGACCAAATGTGGAGGGAGGAATGTGTCGATGAGGACGAGCGGTGGGGAATAAAAGGGAAAATTGGTTTCCTTGCTGCTGTTGAGCCCACATCGTATCTTCTCTCTGCCCAATAGTCTTGCTCTTGTTCTCCCTCCCCGGAGACAGAACAAGGATAGAATTCCGCAGGTCCTCATCATTTGCCCCACAAGCCTCCACATCTAATGCATCAATCTCTGACATTTTCGCCACCTTCAACATGATCGCACCGCGTCATATCTGCCTGTCTTCACCCCTTTCCGCATTCCGTGGAGACCACTCCCTCTGAAAGTTCCTGCTTCACTCATCCCTTCCCACCCCACCCCACCCCATCCCAGACAATTTACAGAAGTCAAGTAACCGACAAACCTGCACGTCTTTGGAACGTGGGAGGAAACCGGAGCTTCCGGGGAAAACCCATGTGGTCACAGGGAGAACATGCAAACTCCTTACAGACAGTACCCATAGACGGGATCAAACCCGGGTCTCTGGGGCTGTAATGCAGCAACTCTTCCACTCGCCCCACCTCCAGTTTTGTCACTTACTCTTCCCATCTGCCAATTACCCTCCCTCACCTGCATCCACCTATCACTTGCCAGGCTCTGTCGCATCCCCACCTCTTTTCCAATGTTCTCTCGCCTACTCCAATCAGTCTTAAGAAGAGTCCCAACCTGACTTGCCCTCCATCCATTCCCTCCACAGACGATGCCTGACCCACTGAGTTACGCCAACATTTTTTTTTGCTCAAGAATCCAGTCTCTTGTGTTTCCTTTTAATTTCAAACTGAGTACTGCTTGCAATTTACATTAGAGCAGGTATTTCCTAAAGACCTTTTTCATTTTAATTAATGCTAACCATATCCATGCTTCCTTTCTCACTAACAGAGTATAGATAGTAAAGGTAAATAAAACCCTTTCATCAGCCATCACAACCAATGTCGTTGCACCCCAGGGTTGTGTCAGTTCAGCTATGCTGTTTACCTTTTATATTGATGATTGTCGTACAGATGCACCGAATCAATATATTCTAAAGTACTCAGATGATACAGTTCTATTATCTCTGTTAAGTAACTCAGACAACCCCGGGCTGCACCAACTCGGCGTGAACAAATTGGTCGAGTGGACTGAAAATAATGCCCTTGAGATTAACATAAAGAAAACAGAAGAGATTGTATTTGGCCCACCATCTGACTCTCATAAAGTTTCACTAAAGTTAACAATAACGAAAAAATCAAGCAGGTGTCTTCATTTAAATACTTGGGGGTAACGATAGATTATCAGTTATCATGGAATAACCACATTGATAAGATTTGCAATAAGACAAAACAAAGAATCTGGTTTCTCCGCCGACTAAGATCATTGGGAGCAAGTAAACAAATCCTTTTACTATTTATTACTGCCGTGATAATGAGTGTTTTGCAGTATTTGCAGTAGTTTGTCTGCTACTTCTAAATCAAAACTGCTCCAACAAATAAAAATTTGCTCAAAGATTGTAGGTCAACCACTACAAAAATGGTATTTATCATCCTACCTTAAAAACATACTAAGGATGGCCAATAACATTTCCTCTGACACCAACCACGTTCTGAATAGTGAGTACAATTTGTTACCATCAAACCGGAGATATAGGGTTCCAAACTTTAATAAGGTTAGAATGTGAGGCTCTTTTGTGCACCAGTCAATCCTTAAACTAAACACGGCGCTTAATCCCAGATCAAACGTACGCTGACGGGCCATAAATGTGGTCTTCTGTTATTGTAATGTCTTGTCGAATGTGGGTATTTTGGGATCCTGTCTTGATACCTTGATGTGTATCTTCTTTCACCCCTCTTGTCTTTTTTGTGATGCTGTAAATGGAGCTTCTGTGATGCAAAACAAATTTCAGACTTGCTCTGACAATAAAGTTTTATCGTATCGTATATAATTCCCTAACTCCTGAATTATCTCTACACAATCTTTACAGTAAATGTGACCAAATGACATGAAGAGAACTAACTGATGCCCATCAGTGATCTGAAGAAAAATTAGACACTCAATGTATCCATATGTTATACTGGGCTGTGAATATGTGTGGTACAATGCCAGTGTGAAACTTAATGAAAGATAAATGCAGAAAAATTGATATTTAACACGTTATTTATGTCTCAACTTAAATGTTATGCTTCTGTCAATCTTCCTAATGAATTTTGCAATGTTTGATTTCTTGAAATATTATAAGAATGGGCGTCTTGTAACCATTTGCGTCTCTGGGTCTTTTTTTCCCAAACTAAAACTTACTTTGGGGTAATTACATGTTAAATTAAAACAAGATGCTTATCACATTATAACTTGTTTGCATACTTCTGCAATGAATGGATGTCAGCAAATCAAATTCTATTTACTTTAAGGTCATAAATGATTTGCAGAGTTAAGACAATGGAAACCGTTTTATATACCAGATTATGCATGCAAGATATTCAAGAGATTATTAACCTGAAGATGGACCTCTTTTGGAGAAAACAAATAAAACAAAATAAAACAACTTTAAAACCTTGCATTTCTGGGGAGAATGCAAAACTGATGAGCATTTATAATAAAAGTGATCAATTCCTAAATTAATGCAAAATAAAAACAAAGTACTCATTGGAAGATATATTAAGAGCACAGGTGCTCAAGAAAAAGGCTGTTTCAAAATTTAATAATGCATCATAGATTCTTACATGAACTTTAAGCAAAACCTATCCAGTATAGCCAGCAAGTGATTCCAATAAGCAAGTTCGATATTCCGACTGCGCATGCCCAGGTCGAAGGTCACTAAGCATAAGCATAGCTGGAAAACAGTGGAACTGTGTACATATACACCTTAATTTCTTCCATTTTTTCCAGGTTTGATTCTTCCAGGTAAGAAAATACTGCTTTCAAACTATGAATTAGTTGTATTTATTGTTCCTTTGTTAAAAGCTACGATTATTTGTCGTCTTTATTCCTTTATGCTTTGGTGAGTGAGCAAGATCGTGCTCGTCCGGGTCCGGGTCTCTGGCGCTGTGGGCGCTGCTGAGTTGCTGCTGGACCGTCCCCTCCCGGGTGTCCCGCCCCTGTCCGGGGGCGGCCGGACGTGTTGGGCCGTACTTGCAGCCCAACACGGCAAGTACGGAGGAGGCAGCTGAGTTGCTGCAGCGCTTTGTGTGTATCCCCATTGTTGGCTGGTGCTTGGCTTTCTCCGACAGCCGCTGGCGGTCCCCGGCCAGTTGGGGAGGGGGTTCCTCAGGAGTTGGAGCGGAGTTGGGCTGGAGTTGGCGCTTTTTCTCCGCGCTGGCTGTGGGCCTGGGGCCGCTGGTGTCGTCGGTCCGGGGCTCTCGGTTGGCTCGGCGGATTTGAGCTGGGGTTGGAGCTTCTTCTCCGCGCTGGCTGTGGGCCTGGGGCCGCTGGGACGTCTCCAGGCGCCCCCCGGATGGGCACGGGACACGGGCAGAACGTACAAACTCCGTATAGACACACCCGTAATCAGGATCGAACCCGGGTCTCTGGCATTGTAAGGCAGCAACCCTACCACTGCGCCACAGTGCCACCCCGAAAGATTTAATAGGAACATGAGGGATAGCTTTTTCACACTAAGGATGGTGATTGTATGGAACGAGCTGCCAGAGGAGGAAGTGAGGTAAGTACTATCACAACATTTAAGAAACATTTAGACAGATACATGGATAGGACAGGTTTAGAGGGATGTGGGCAAAACACGCAAGTGGACCCGTGTGGATGGGACATGTTGGCTGGTGTGTGCAAGATGGACCAAAGGGCCTGTTTCCACACTGTAACACTCTATGACTGTCAATTTATATTTCCGAATCCCATAAGAACTAATTTTTAGCAGCTTTCCAAGTATAACAGATGTACTGAAATCCGCTGTGAACACTTCAAATGTTTATTTATAATGTGCTGGAGCCAGACATGCTATCTCCAAAAACCGCAACTCATGCCCATTAAGTATGAGGCCAGGCATGCAAGTAATGCATCATCCGGACTGGGACATCTATCACCAGTCCTTCAACATTACGGTTCGTTGACCGATCCGGATCAGATGATGGCTGGAAATGAGTGGATCAGCCACGTGATTCCGGTGGTCAAAGGTACAGGTCAGAAGTTGGCAAATGACCTACCTTCTAACATCGCAAAATTTTTCTACCATCTAATACATGAGAAAGAAGCGTGAGGGAATATTCTTCATTTGCGTTTAATTTAGTTTAGTTGATACAGTGTGGAAACAGGTCCTTTGGCCAACCGAGTCCACGCAGACCAGCAATCACCCATACACTAGTTCTATCCTACATACTAGGGACAAGTTAAAGATACCAATTAACCTACAAAGCCACACATCTTTTGGAGTGTGGGAGGAAACCAGAGCATCTTGAGAAAGCCCATGCAGTCACAGGGAGAACGTGCAAACCCCGTAGAGACAGCATCCGTAATCAGAATCAAACCCGTGTCCCTGGCACTGTAAGGCAGCAACTCTAGAGCTGCGCCATTGTACCACCCAATAAATTAGAAATGAAACGAGAACGAGGTTAAAAACAGGCGCAGAACATTGTCCCAAAATAACACAAATGAATGGATTTTGGACTGTGATTCATTATTTTTATCCAGAATATACAACCTGTTATTCCAGCTACTTTTGAAATGCATATAAAAAGCATTGATTAGCGTTGAAGTAGTGAGAAAACACAGCAGCTAGCAGATAGAAATAAGAGAGAATGACAAACAAATGTGGGCAATATTATCACAAAGGCAAGACCAATGCTTAATCACAGGAGAATAAATTTGTTTTGTCAGTTCTATTTCAGCCTTGTGCCAAGCAAATGTCAAGTCACTATCCACCCAATGCAGAAAGGCAAGTTAGTCGAACTGCATCCTCCGATACAGAATGCAATAAACGGACCGTCAGCAAGACTACAATTAGACTCATTAGGGCGACGAATAGTTGTTCTGTTATGTAAAAAGTATCCTGTATGGTAATTCCAACACGAGAGGGTGCACACAATGGTGGACAACCCGGCCCATCACAGGCACCGCCCTCTCCACCATCTATCATCAAGGATTCCCACCACCCAGGCCATGTCCTCTTCTCACTGCTACCACCGGGCAGGAGGCACAAAAGCCTGAAGTCGCACACCACCAGGTTCAGGAACAAGCATAATGCATGTTTGTGTGGGCTGTCGAACTCTATGTGTCTTTGTTGCTGCTGCAAGCTGGACTTTCATTGTATTTGTACTTCACTACACTTGTGCAAATGACAATAAACTCGACTTATTTCACAGACTATCTGGCTGGAAAAGCCAGATTCCACAAGTGTCAGAAAACAGTCATAAATAGGTACTCAAAAACTGTTGCCCAAACCTAATTATTCCTAATATCCTCCTTTATAACTATTCCTAACATATAGCATTGTCCTTTAAAATAAAGTTTAAGAGTTGGCTTGCTATACATTCTGCACAAACTGCAGGGTTTTTTTGTTTATTCAACATTTAGAAGATTTGCAATGTCATGCCATTTAACCAAAATAATCAATGTGTAAAAATGTGTGTTGGTGCTTGATGATCTGCAGTGATGCCTGTGTTGATGCTTGATGGCCTGCAGATGGCCAAAGGGCCTGTTTCCGTGCTGCATGACTCAATGGCTCTGTAAACATGTTACCGAGGGCATCAAATGGTTTCACGGTTGGACTCCTTCAAATCTAGAATCTATTTCAAAAACTCATTTTTATTTTAAATCATAATAATTCATTTAAATCACTTTAATTCTGGATGTTAAGACAATTATCTGTCAAACACATTCAAAAAGGCAGATTTCTTAATACACAGAATATTCACAGAAATACACATTGGATGTGGAGAGGATGTTTCCAGTGATGGGAGAGTCTAAGAGCAGGGGGCACAGCCTCATATTGCAAAGGATGTGCCTTGAGAATAGAGATGAGGAGGAATATCTTTAGTCAGAAATTGATGAATCTGTGGAATTCATTGCCACAGACGGCTGTGGAGGCCTAGTCATTGGGTATTTTTAAAGCGGAGAGTGAAAGGTGCTTGATTAGCAAGAGTGTCAGGGATTATAGGGAGAAGGCAGGAGAAAAGGGTTGAGAGGGAAAGACAGATCAGCCATGATTGAATAGCAGTATACTCGATGGGCCAAATGGCCCAATTCTGCTCCTATGACTTATCAACATCAATATCTCTGGAAGCACAACTGAAACATCAAAATACCAGCATCAATTTATATTGGAGGGAACAGTTTGTTTTTTTCTGTGCACATCTCATAACATATTTGTGCTGAAGTTCAAGTTCAGAATCTTCTACATGGTTATACTTGGCAACCTGATCTTGCAAACACAATCTCCCAATGTGGTGGTGGCTTCTTAAAACAGAAGTTCTCATCAAAACCTGCCACAGGGTTTATTTGGATTACCTTTCAGTGGGGCTGGCAATTCCTGCTGCCCCCATGCATGATGCTAGGTGTGAATAGGTTTAAACTGAATAAGGGGGGTGGGGTGTCGAATGGGATAGTGGAGGATGGAGTTAAAGGGAAAGGGTTTCTTAAATGTGTGAGCGTAGAGACAGAGGGGTGTAAAATGAGGGTAGAAGCAATAGGTAGCAAGGTGAAAAGTAAAAGTGGCAGGCAGACAAAACCAGGGCAAAAATCAAAAAGGGCCACTTTTCAACATAATTGTATAAGGGGTAAGAGCGTTGTAAAAACAAGCCTGAAGGCTTTGTGTCTCAATGCAAGGAGTATTCGTAATAAGGTGGATGAGTTGAACGTGCAGATAGCCATTAATGGTTATGATATAGTTGGGATCACGGAGACATGGCTCCAGGGTGACCAAGGCTGGGAGCTGAACATCCAGGGATATTCAATATTCAGGAGGGATAGAGAGAAAGGAAAAGGAGGTGGGGTAGCGTTGCTGATTAGAGAGGAGATTAACGCAATGGAAAGGAAGGACATTAGTTTGGAGGATGTGGAATCGGTATGGGTAGAGCTGCGAAACACTAAGGGGCAGAAAACGCTGGTGGGTGTTGTGTACAGGCCACCTAACAGTAGTAGTGAAGTTGGAGATGGTATCAAACAGGAAATTAGAAATGAGTGCGACAAAGGCAAAACCGTTATAATGGGTGACTTCAATCTACATATTGATTGGGTGAATCAAATGGCAGGGGTGCTGAGGATGAGGATTTCTTGGAATGTATGCGGGATAGTTATCTAAATCAACATGTAGAGGAACCAACGAGAGAGCAGGCTATTTTAGACTGGGTATTGAGTAATGAGGAAGGGTTAGTTAGCAGTCTTGTTGTACGTGCCCCCTTGGGCAAGAGTGACCATAATATGGTTGAGTTCTTCATTAGGATGGAGAGTGACATTGTTAATTCAGAAACAATGGTTCTGAACTTAAAGAAAGGTCACTTTGAGGGTATGAGACGTGAATTGGCCAAGATTGACTGGCAATTAATTCTAAAAGGGTTGACGGTGGATATGCAATGGAAGACATTTAAAGACTGCATGGATGAACTACAAAAATTGTTCATCCCAGTTTGGCAAAAGAATAAATCAGGGAAGGTAGTACATCCGTGGATAACAAGGGAAATCAGGGATAGTATCAAAGCGAAGGATGATGCGTACAAATTAGCCAGAAAAAGCAGCATACCGGAGGACTGGGAGAAATTCAGAGACCAGCAGAGGAGGACAAAGGGCTTAATTAGGAAAGGAAAAATAGATTATGAAAGAAAACTGGCAGGGAACATAAAAACTGACTGCAAAAGTTTTTATAGATATGTGAAAAGAAAGAGATTAGTTAAAACAAATGTAGGTCCCTTGCAGTCAGAAACAGGTGAGTTGATCATGGGGAACAAGGATATGGCGGACCAATTGAATAACTACTTTGGTTCCGTCTTCACTAAGGAAGACATAAATAATCTGCCGGAAATAGCAGGGGACCGCGGGTCAAAGGAGTTGGAGGAATTGAGTGAAATCCAGGTTAGCCGGGAAGTGGAGTTGGGTAAATTGAATGGATTAAAGGCCGATAAATCCCCAGGGCCAGATAGGCTGCATCCCAGAGTACTTAAGGAAGTAGCTCCAGAAATAGTGGATGCATTAGTAATAATCTTTCAAAACTCTTTAGATTCTGGAGTAGTTCCTGAGGATTGGCGGGTAGCAAACGTAACCCCACTTTTTAAGAAGGGAGGGAGAGAGAAAACGGGGAATTACAGACCAGTTAGTCTAACATCAGTAGTGGGGAAACTACTAGAGTCAGTTATTAAAGATGGGATAGCAGCACATTTGGAAAGTGGTGAAATCATTGGACAAAGTCAGCATGGATTTACAAAAGGTAAATCATGTCTGACGAATCTTATAGAATTTTTCGAGGATGTAACTAGTAGCGTGGATAGGGGAGAACCAGTGGATGTGGTGTATCTGGACTTCCAGAAGGCTTTCGATAAGGTCCCACATAAGAGATTAGTATACAAACTTAAAGCACACGGCATTGGGGGTTCAGTATTGATGTGGATAGAGAACTGGCTGGCAAACAGGAAGCAAAGAGTAGGAGTAAACGGGTCCTTTTCACAATGGCAGGCAGTGACTAGTGGGGTACCGCAAGGCTCAGTGCTGGAACCCCAGCTATTTACAATATATATTAATGATCTGGATGAGGGAATTGAAGGCAATATCTCCAAGTTTGCGGATGACACTAAGCTGGGGGGCAGTGCTAGCTGTGAGGAGGATGCTAGGAGACTGCAAGGTGACTTGGATAGGCTGGGTGAGTGGGCAAATGTTTGGCAGATGCAGTATAATGTGGATAAATGTGAGGTTATCCATTTTGGTGGCAAAAACATGAAAGCAGACTATTATCTAAATGGTGGCCGACTAGGAAAAGGGGAGATGCAGCGAGACCTTGGTGTCATGGTACACCAGTCATTGAAAGTAGGCATGCAGGTGCAGCAGGCAGTGAAGAAAGCGAATGGTATGTTAGCTTTCATAGCAAAAGGATTTGAGTATAGGAACAGGGAGGTTCTACTGCAGTTGTACAGGGTCTTGGTGAGACCACACCTGGAGTATTGCGTACAGTTTTGGTCTCCAAATCTGAGGAAGGACATTATTGCCCTAGAGGGAGTGCAGACAAGGTTCACCAGACTGATTCCTGGGATGTCAGGACTGTCTTATGAAGAAAGACTGGATAGACTTGGTTTATACTCTCTAGAATTTAGGAGATTGAGCGGGGATCTTATAGAAACTTATAAAATTCTTAAGGGGTTGGACAGGCTAGATGCAGGAAGTTGGTCCCGATGTTGGGGAAGTCCAGGACAAGGGGTCACAGCTTAAGGATAAGGGAGAAATCCTTTAAAACCGAGATGAAAAGAACTTTTTTCACACAGAGAGTGGTGAATCTCTGGAACTCTCTGCCACAGAGGGTAGTCGAGGCCAGTTCATTGGCTATATTTAAGAGGGAGTTAGATGTGGCCCTTGTGGCTAAGGGGATCAGAGGGTATGGAGAGAAGGCAGGTACGGGATACTGAGTTGGATGATCAGCCATGATCATATTGAATGGCGGTGCAGGCTCGAAGGGCCGAATGGCCTACTCCTGCACCTAATTTCTATGTTTCTATGTTTCTAACATCCATAGAA
The DNA here is from genome assembly GCF_010909765.2 of Amblyraja radiata. Lineage (NCBI taxonomy): Eukaryota > Metazoa > Chordata > Chondrichthyes > Rajiformes > Rajidae > Amblyraja > Amblyraja radiata. The sequence continues at coordinate 26,423,277 of NC_045964.1, read as the reverse complement.
TCAATAGAATGATCAAGGCCCCACCCAAAAAGAGAGGCCTGCATACAGTGGTGGACTGGGTCTAAAAATATTGGTTGCCAGGAGACAAAGGGGGCCCACTTCATCAGGGGCCCACTTGATATAGGGGGCTCTTCGTCAGGAGCCCACTGCCTGCATTACATGAGAGCATTAGTCTGAAAGTAGCATCCAGGTTCAAGAACAGCTTCCCCACCTTTTCCCCTTAATCCTGAGAAATGTATCAATCTCTGTTTTGAATGAACACAATGACTGTACTTCCATCGTTTTTCATGGGGGGGGGGGGGGGGGGGGAGCTACAACTGTTCATCACCCTCTGTATGAGGAAATGTCTCCTAAACTCAGTCCTAAAGGGCCTTCTCAAACTATGTTCCCTAGTCCTGAACTCCTGACCCAGAGAAAACATAAAATCAATCAATGGATCAATGGTGCTGTATTATCACCCGTGCACTGCACAGTGAAATTATGTTTGCATAGATCACACTTGCACGAGTTGCCATATTTTGCTGTCAATTACAAAAACATCCAAAGTCTCATCCACGTGTTTGATGTACTGGAGTGGCTACCGATTCTGGTGGGCCCCAGGCTGCTGCTGCAGGGCCTCCCACGTCGCCCTTGGCCCGTGAACAGACATATCTCTCCTCGCCCGACTACCTTTGTGTCCCGGGGTCGCAACAAGATTATGATGAGCTCCCTTCTCATTCTTCTTAACTCTAGAGAATATAGTCTGCATCCACTCAATTTCTCCTCAATGGCAAATCCACCTCCCTGGCACCACTCTGGTGAATCTCAGCTGCATTTCCTCTGTGGCAAATACAACACTCCAGGTTGGTGTGACCACATTGTTATACAATTGCATTTGACTTAATTACTCCATTATTCCAAGGTTTAGAGGGATATGGGCCAAACGCGGGCAGGTGGGATTGTTGGAGATTTGGCATCTTTGTCGACATTCGCAGGTTACGCTGAAAGTACTGTTTCCACACTGTATGACTCTATTCAAATCTTCTCATGACAAAGGCTAGCATACCATTTGCCTTTCCATCTGTTTGCTTCACCTGCATGCTGGGCTTACGGTGACACATGCCAAACATACTTAGATCTCTCTGAACAATCACTTTAACCCAATCTCTCGACTTTTAACAAATACTCCACTTTACTGATATGAGCACTCACATTTTTTCACATAATATTCCATCCATCACATTCCTGCCCACTTACTCTGCTTGTACATAACCTCTTGAGGCCTCTTTACATCCTCCTCCACATTCACATTTCTGCCTATTTTAGCATTGAAAGCTTACTTGAAAATATAACTTAAACCCCTCAGCTATATAATTGTCATAGATTGTGAAAAACTGGGACTCAATCACCAATCCCTATGATGACCCAGTAGTTACCGCCTGCCAATTTGAGAACTAACTGTTTATTCCCACTCTGTTTTATGTCAGATAACCAATTCTAAATCTACATCAGTATATTACTTCCAATTCAATGTGTTCCAACCTTGTCAACCAGGGTCCTGTGTGGGACCTTATTGAAAACCTTCCACATACACCATATCCACTGGTTCTCCCTTATCCATTGTATTGGTCGCATCCTCAAGGACCTCCAGAAGATTAGTCTCTCGTTTCATTAGTCTATGCTGCTTCTGCTCATTCATAATATTCATTCCAAGGTGTTCTGATATTTAATCTTCCATTGTAGATTCCAGCATTTTCGTTACCACTGATATTAGTCTAGAAAGATGGTGTTTCTCCATGCATTCTCTCCCGCCACTTTCAAATAGTGGGATCTGCATCCATTCTCTAGGTACTGGAATTGTTCATGTGAATTGCTATGTACCGATACACAGGAACAATTCCAGTATCTACTGAAGTTTGCATGTTAACTATCTCTGATTATCATCTCCAAAGCATGACTTTCAAACTCCCGCCCCTCCAGTCGCCGTGCTCACGCACACAGCCCCGGCTCCACCCCTCATTCTCCCCGGGGTGACGTGGTGAACAATACAGGGAGTGCCGGGCCGGGAGTTGGAGCAACGTTTACAAACCTCGGCCTCAGCTCACACCCGTCCCCCGGTATCCGCTCCCGCCGCCGGCCCTCTCCCTCCCTTCTCTCCTTCCCTTCCCTTCCTCCATTCCCTCCCTCCCTTCTCTCCTTCCTTCCCTCCCTCCTTCTTCCCTCTTTTCCCTTCTCTCCTTCCCTCCCTCCCTTCTTTCGCTACTTCCCTCCCTCCCCTCTCTCCCTCCCTCTTCTCCTCTCCCACACACGCATAACGCACAGACAACTAACACACACACACACACTGTTAGGATGGGGTAGAAGCCCAAAGGGTAGGATGGGGCTGAAGCCCAAAATTTAATGCCTGGACTGGTTTTTCGCCAATGGTTATTGGTTTTCCAGGATGTAGTTAATTAAATCACTTTTTTTTTTCATTTCAGTCACTAAAACAAGTGGTAGTGTAACTATGTACTTTTCATAGGTGATCTACACATTTTGTTTGTTACCTGTAGGCTTACATATATGCAATTTTATATTAAAATGTAACTAGATCTGTTTGGTCCATTAACTCGCATGTACTTTTTAAGCACACATTTTGATTACTTTCCATTCTTCCATAGAGATATAAAGTCTATAATAGTCTTTATTTATATTTCTACAATTCTACAGGCCTTGGCTAGGAACCTGGGGCTCACCAAAATTGTTCCCAATTGGGCCCCGCACCTCCTAAGGCCGGCCCTGGGTTAAGAGGTAGATGGTGTGTGATACGTGTATGTCATAAGGCAATAGCAATTGAAAATGGTGTTGATTAATAAAAGAAGAGCAATAAGTGACAACAGAACCATGAGTGGCACTTACATTCCGCCAAAGTAGTAATAGTGGTAGTGACATGACGTTATTGAAATAAATGTAGTGTCCAAAAGATTGCAATCTATCTCATCATATGAAGACGTGCTGATTTTAAAGCATCAAATAGTTTCATCGGCACAGAGTAGAAGACAGATGTGCTGTGGCAGCAAACTAAAGCCCACCTTCGATTATCATTCCTCTGCCCTTTTCAAATTGTCCGTCAGCTTTGGTATAGAACAATTTGACAGTGAGATTTTGGCAGCCAGCTGCTCAAGTTTAATTCCTTGAAACCGGTTCTTGCGCACGCCTGTAGTCCCAGGTTTTCATGGTACAAAGATGGGTGTTGGTTTCTCAAGCATAAGGAAAAGCACATTTTTGGAAGCAGCCATCAGAAGATGATTTGTGCATCAGCCAATCAAGTGCACACTTGCACTGTAAAATCAACATAAAACCACAAATTCAACGAGGCATGAAAGTGGCTCCATGAATTCACAGTTGTGCAGTAATCCAATGCAGTATCAGGCGAACTGAACCTATTAATTCGAAGCTGTAAGTAACATCGAAATGGCATCGCACCTACCATGCAAAATAAAATAACTTTTCATAATTTGTGCTCGAATTTGTCTTAAAAAAAATTGTTTCTCATAAAAATGTCAGTAACCCTTGCATAATTCACATCAGCCAACTAGACATTGACTGATGATCAAATGTGGCATAATTTTATCCAGCTCCCGAAATCGTATTGCGTGCTTTCCTTACCCGAATAGTAGCGTGATAGTTTGCTGGGTCAATGATAATGGTACTCAGTGCTTCACTTTACTACTTGACTAATACAATTTACAAAAGAAATGAACATCTTTTGTATCAATTTGACAATAAAACACAGTAACAGGAATTGTAGTATTGTAACAAAAATGTAAAAAATGACAGCGTCAGATCTATTAATTATTATTTGAATTAATCCTTTATGAACAGGCTTTTCAAATGCAAACAAGGTGAAACAATCAGTAGTTACAGTATCACTTGCTCCCCCGATTTGCAATTACTGCAATCCTTCAAATACAGTAATTAATTGGTTTACTATGTATGAAAGCATGTAATTGCATAAACTGAATAGCTCATATCAGCAGAGTTTCAATGCCATACATTCTCATTCTCCCGAGAGAATATGACACATCCTGCCCTTTAAGTTTAAAAAAAATCTCTTCACATGTACAATGTAGTTGCTAGAAGCCGAAACAGAGGACATGATGTACATATATCGCCACCCCGTCTCTTCAAGCTGAAAATGCAAACCTGTAAACTTCCAGCAAAGGCCCCCTGGTTTCAGCTCTTATGCTGATGAGCAGCAGACTTTAATTGCTAAGGATAATAGTGACCAGCAGAACAGAGCACGTTACAAGCGCTTCAGCTATTGTTGAATTTTTAAAAGATCTTTGTGAACCTCGGAATTATTTCAGATCAGTTGATTTGGCCTCACCGTGTAAACAGAAGTGACAGCTTTTAATTTTTTATAGCTGTCAATGTTGTTCCCTCATGCAGAATGTGAGGAGAAGTCCGAGACATCATCGTACAGTGAAGATGACAAAAAGGGACTGAGCTTCTGAAGGACATCGGCTTTTAGGAGGAAAAATGTGCTAATAACTGGATTTCACATATTCAAAGGAAAAAACAGATGGGATAGAGCTATAGCGGACTACATAGCCAGCTATCTTCAGACTCGTGTTACATTTCGATTCAGAGCTTCGGAGAATACTGGTTAGTGAAAATGAAACGGCATGCATGTGTACTGTTATTTTGTTAGAAGATTGGTCGTTGTGCATTTTTTTTAAATGTGTGGATTGTGTTCTCTTATATGACTGATTTAGCAAAATGCTGCATATTGATACTTTAGACATTTTAAGATTTATGCACAATCTTTTTGTTTGGTTGGATATTACTGCTTTACTGGTAGACAGATTATTTGCAGACTATGCCCTTTAACATATTGTACTGTTTCTATTCCTATGTGTATTTTCTATGTATTCCAATGTGTATTCCTATGTGAGCTTGTGTATTTTGAATATGGAGTGAAGAGCCTGTAAAAGATTCTTGGATAAATTAGGATTCGGTCAAAAGGTGCACAATATTCCCATTCAGCCACACATCTAAATGTTTCTGTAAAGTAAATCATAATATAGAATAATTTAGACAATAACATTTATTGTAAGTTCTTCAAATAGCTACGTTCCAAATCAAACAAAAGAACTGACATTTCATACAACCAAAATTGGCATTTAAGAACCTGCACATTCATATTTGTTTGCCATCTCAATTCTACATTACATATTTGTTCAATTTCATGGAAGGAAATGCAAAAGCATCAAATAACTAAGGAATGATATGCTCTCATCAAAAAACTGCATGCAAAAAAAACCACAAATGCAGAAATATTCAACTTAGAAACCTAGGACATGACAATTTTATACTCCAAAATTACCTTAAAGCATCATAATACTTTGTTGAGCTACATTATTTAATATTTGGTGCTGCGGGAGAGAGGTGCTTTGGAATGGTGGGGAAAAGGAGCTGAGAAGCTTATGGTCCAAGAATGGAAATCATACCGTGAGATTGCATGCCTCTCAGTAACTAAAGCACTCTAAATCTTCAAGGTGTTTCCTCATACTTACTACTGGTTTAACAACTCCCAATTCCATTCATGATTTTCTTTTTGTCCCCCAATAGTTAGCAAGATTCTATTTTACTCAATCGGGATTATATAGTTTCACTGGCATTGTGAAATTAACGGCAAAATAGAACTGACTGATGCTGTTGCAAAAGAATACTCGGGCTTTGAGAGGTTCCTCTCAGACGGGTTGGATTTCTGAGGCTCCCTTTTAATAATATGTTTCTCTAATTTACACATGGAATTTACTGAATCAAAAGAACTCCAAATTGAGCATTTATTACTTTCACTCGAGAAAGCTTACACTGAGGCTTGGTAATGAAATATACCAAAAAAAATGACACGCATATTCTGCCAATTGTTTCAGCGAACCAGGGACATCTCAAGTTCACATCTAAGTGATTTTAGCTAATGCAATGTTGAAAGTGTAACAAGGGATAATTGGCTAGAGGTCCTCCATTTATGGTGACCCATTCCTTTAATGATACAGTGCCCTCCATAATGTTTGGGACAAAGACCCCTCATTTATTTTTTTGCCTCTGTACTCCACAATTTGAGATGTGTAATAGAAAAAATCATATGTGGTTAAAGTGCACATTGTCAGATTTTATTAAAGGGTATTTTTACACATTTTGGTTTCACCATGTAGAAATTACAGCTGTGTTTATACATAGTACCGCCATTTCAGGCACTATAATGTTTGGGACACATGGCTTCACAGGTGTTTGTAATTGCTCAGGTGTGTTTAATTGCCTCCTTAATGCAGGTAGAAGAGAGCTCTCAGCATCTAGTCTTTCCTCCAGTTTTTCCATCACATTTGGAAACTTTTATTGCTGTTTATTAACATGTGGACCCAAGTTGTGCCAATGAAAGTCAAAGAAGCCATTATAAGACTGAGAAACAAGAATAAAACTGTTAGAGACATCAGCCAAACCTTAGGCTTACCAAAATCTACTGTTTGGAAGATCATTAAGAAGAAAGAGAGCACTTGTGAGCTTACTAATCGCAAAGCGACTGGCAGGCCAAGGAAGACCTCCACAGCTGATGACAAAAGAATTCTGTCTATAATAATGAAAAATCCCCAAACACCTGTCTGACAGATCAGAAACACTCTTCAGGAGTCATATGTGGATTTGTCAATGACCACTGTCCATGAACCAAGACCATGAACAGAAATACAGAGGCTACACTGCAAGATGCAAACCACTGGTTACCCGCAAAAATAGATGGTCAGGTTACAGTTTGTCAAGAAGTACTTAAAAGAGCAACCACAGTTCTGGTAAAAGGTCTTGTGGACAGATGAGATGAAGATTAACTTATATTAGTGTGATGGCAAGAGCAAAGTATGGAGGAGAGAAGGAACTGCCCAAGAATCAAAGCATACCACCTCATCTGTGAAACACGGTGGTGGGGGTGTTATGGCCTGGGCATGTATGACTGCTGAAGGTACTGGCTCACTTATCTGCATTGATGTTACAAGTGCTGATGGTAGTGTATGTAGTGTACAAGTGCTGATTCTGAAGTGTAACGACACATCATATCTGCTTAAGTTCAAACAAATGCCTCAAAACTCATTGGCCGGCGGTTCATTCTACAGCAAGACAATGACCCCAAACATACTGCTAAAGCAACAAAGGAGTTTTTCAAAGCTAAAAATTTGTCAATTCTTGAGTGGCCAAGTCAATCACCCGATCTGAACCCAATTGAGCATGCCTTTTATATGCTGAAGATAAAACTGAAGGGGACTAGCCCCCAAAACAAGCATAAGCTAAAGATGGCTGCAATACAGGCCTGGCAGAGCATCGCCAGAGAAGACACCCAGCACCCAGCAGGTGATGTCCATGAATCGCAGACTTCAAGCAGTCATTGCATGCAAAGGATATGCAACAAAATACTAAACATGACTATTTTCATTTACATGACATTGCTGTGTCCCAAACATTATGGTGCCCTGAAATGGGGGGACTATGTATAAACATGGCTGTAATTTCTACATGGTGAAACCATAATGTATAAAAATGGCCTTTATTAAAATCTGACAACGTGCACTTTAACCACATGTGATTTTTTTTCTATTACAAATCTCAAATTGTGGAGTACAGAGGCAAATAAATAAATGATGGGTCTTTGTCCCAAATATTATGGAGGGCACTGTATATATACTTGTGCAAACCTAGGAAAGCCGTCATTAAAGTTAACAGTGTTGCATGCCAAAGCAACATAGCTGACTGAAATTGTCATTCACCTACAAGAACAGCTAATTAGTTGTGGTTCCTGAGTGCTGCCTACAACATTGAACGGAGTAATTAACTATAAAAGGAATACAAGTGGATAAAACAGCCAAATATTTTGAATAGACAAAATGTATTAATAAAATCCTGACAATATTGCTTTCAACATTAAGTTAATATTCATTGCACTAATGCCAAAAAGAAAGATCAGTATGATATTTGTACTGTAAGATTCATCTTCACTGGATTGAATATACTTTCAGAAAGGCTTTCAAAATCAAAGATGTAATGATTGAATACAAAAGACTTTTCATGTTTTTCGTGTTTTTTTAAAGCAGCCATTTTGCTATTTCTGCCTCGCTTCATCTTCCACCAACAATGCTGGACTAATCTTTGTCTATCACTTCAAGGTTTGTCTTGTCATAGAGTCATGCAGCATAGAAACAGGCCCTCCAGTCCAACTTATTCATGCTGACCAAGATGCCCCATCTACACTAGTCGCACCTGTCCATGTTTGACCCATATCTCTCTAAATCTTTTCTATCTATGTACTTGCCTCAACTACCTCCTCTGGCAGCTCGTTCCATATACCCACCAGCCTTTGTAACACTCATAACACTCAACTCCCAACGTCCATTTACAAATTGAGTACTGTCCGTCACATCACATAAAAGTGCCATAATCATATCCACAATCTAGGAATCCATTATACATCTTCCATCCTGATGTTCAAATCAGATGCTTTGCTGTCCCTTATCTCCTTCAGTCAAACACGCTTCCTCACATCTTTCATCCCTCTGGCTCAAAATTATTCCTAATTCCTTCAGCTACTGTGCTCCTGCGTTCTGAAATCTCATCTCAAAATCCATCATCTTTGTTATCCTAATGCCTTAAAAAGCAACCTTAAAATCATTTTATTCTAAACTTTACATGCGCAACCCTGCTGTCTCTGTGGCCGTGCCTTAAACCCTGGAGAGCCTCCATGTAATTTTTTTGGCTTTTTCTGGTCCGCTTAGTGAAGCATTTTTCATAGAGTTGGATGAAATAATGTGAAAGCACACGACTATGAAATGTAAGTTGTTGACCACAAACCTCATTATGCTTGCAAACACTTAGTGAAGCATGAGAGAATGCAATACTACAAATAGCCACATTCCACAAATTACGGACTATTTTAAACAGCCAGAACTGCTAATTCAAGTGTGTACAATTGTTCCATGCTGTGCCCAAGGTGCCACTCTATAGATAGTGCTTGAACTTAAATAGTTATAACTTGTCAAGCAGAAAGCACATTTTCCAGAGGAAATAGATTAACTGCATGGTGTATCAACTATTGAGAGCAAATAGTTACTATGGTGTGTGACATTTTCAGCAAATGTATTCATTTAATGCACAAAATCTACTTACGCATAAAATTTTTGAAAAGCATGCAAATCATAATGTTATCTTTTCAGTTCTCTGTGCAAAGATAAAGAATCAGTATTGGAATGGGAATTAAGGAGAGTGAATGAGCAGCAAAAATATTAAGTTGGAAATTTGTGAAAAGCAAGCAGAGCAGCAGAAGGAAATCACTGACAGAGCAGGGTTAACCTTACTGACATGGCAGGACATCCCTGTAATTTTCAACATTCATTCCACAATAAACTAATTTCCCTTAATCAGCAGGGTGGTAGGGTGGTGCAGCGGAAGAGTTGCTGTCGCACAGCGCCAGAGACCTAGTTTATATTCTGACTACGGGTACCGTCTGTACAGAGTTTGTACGTTCTCCCTGTGACCGCGTGGGTTTTCCCCGGTATCCTCCCACATTCCAAAGACGTACAGGTTTGCAGATTCATTGGCTTTGGTAAGAATTGTAAATTGTCCCTAGTGGGTAGGATAGTGCTAGTGTAAGGAGATCACTGGTCAGCACGGACTCAGTGGGCTGAAGGGCCTGTTTGCACGCTGTATCTCTAAACTAAACTAAACTAAAACAGTGAAAGCAATGGGAGAACAATTGGGGGGGACCCGGCGGAAGGCAGCTGAAAATGAAGGATCCGAAGGTGGAGAGGGAGGTGCTGCTGTTGCTGCTGCATACGGCGGCAGGCAGTAGATAGGACTGCTCGTTGAACTTTTGTAACTTTGTCGATGCCAAAACGTGGCGACACGTGTACTGCCTAGGCGAGGTCTGCTGTGCGATTTTACACAAAACAAAGCATTTCACTGTTCCTAGGTACATACGACAATAAAGTAAAATTGAATCATTGGGGAAAACCTGCTTGGCAGATCAGGCTGGGCATGTGCTCCACTCCCAGAGGGAAACAAGGAAATAAGAGCAAATGAGCTAATAAGCCAACATCACAGGTGGGCAACTGATACAAACAGATCAGGTAATCTAAAGTCGGTGGAATACAATGTTAAATCCAAATGACTGCAACCAAAATGAAGTGCTGACACAGGAATTGCAAATGCCGGTTTACGATAAAAAGACCGAAAGTTCTGGACTAATATCTCAGGCAGCATCTCTGGAAAACATGGTTTTGCACACTTCTTCAGACTGATTGTAGGATGGAGTGAGAAAGCTGGAAGGGAGGTGGGGACAGGGCAAAGCCTAGCATGTAATAGGTGGATACAGGTGCGGAGGGTTTTGAAGGCCAGACATGCAAAAGACAAAATGTAATTGGATGAGAAAATAAGGAATGAAGAGGCATGAAATGTGAAGCCAAAGAGGGAATGTAGGTGGAAGGGAACGGGGGAAAGGACAAAGGGGGTGGGATTTCAGGAAAAAAACTTGTGCATTCAGATGGAACACAGAGAAGAGAGGGGTGGGGGAGGTCAAGGGTTAAGGGGGTATATGTAGGTTAGTTATCTAAAATTGGAGCATTCAATGCTCATACCATTGGCTTGTAAGCTATCCAAGCTGGAATATGAGATGGTGTTCCTCCAGTTTGTATGTGGCCTCACTCTGGCAATGGAGAAGTCCCACGACCAAAAGGTCAGTATGCGAATGGGAAGAGAAGCTAAAATGGTGAGCAACTGGAAGGTCCAGCAGGCCTTTGCGGTCCAGGCTTAAGTGTTCAGTGAAACATAGATGAGGTGCTATTGCTGAGGGTTGAATGCGCCTCACTGTAACTGTGCACAGGGCCACAGGCTGGTACATCGGGGTGGGATTGGGAATTAAGTGGTCAGCAATGGCAGGTTGAGGATCACATCTACGGAGTGAAGAGGGGTCACCGTGAAAAAGGTAAACTGAAAGCAGTCAACCAATCTGTGTTTGGTTTTCTCCAATTTAGAGGACACCACAGTGTGAATACAGAAGGCGATGTAATAGGTTGAAATGTGCATTGACTAGATACCCTTGTTTACAGTTTTTCCCCATGGTCACCTCATCAAAGGCACCATAGCTCAATGAACAGAACAGCAAAGGAACAAAATCTTCGTCCCATAATATCTATGCTGACTATGTTGCCAATTGTAACTAATCCCATCTGCCTGCGCGTGGTCTATATCCCTCCATACTGTGCATATTAAATTGCTTGTGTAAATGCCTCTTAAATGTTGCTATCATATCTGCTTCCACCACTTTCCTTGGTAACATAGTCCGCCTACCACTCTTTGCGTAAAACAGCTTCCCTAATAAATCTCCTTTAAACTTTCCACATTCTCACCTCGAACCTCGGCCCTCTCATATTTGACATCCTCCTCTCCCCACCCTCCCTGCAGCTTAACAAGCTTTGTTTTGTCTCCTTCCTAGTTCTCACAAACGGTCTTTAACCTGAAACGTTAGCACTGTTTCCCTACCCACAGATGCAACCTGACCTGCTGAGTATTTCCAGAATATTTTTGATTTTCAGTTAAGAAATTCTAACTGAACCGGTGTGTTAGAAATGAAAGTGGAAGTTTCATTCACTCTGTGTTGCCCTTCATCTTGTGAGTGAGGCAGTGAAGTGGGTAGCAGAAGGCTGAAAGTCTGGTGATTGCTGAACAAGCCCCAAACATCTGTCTGAAGAAGGTCTTGACCCGAAACGGCACCTATTCCTTCACTCCATAAATGCTGCCTCACCCGCTGAGTTTCGCCTGCATTTGTGTCTACCCAAGCATCCTGTGCTTGCTGAACAAGCCCCAAACACCACCCACATAGAATGGCCATCTAGGAAGACAAACAATGTTTTTATGGCAAGAGATTTTGAGTGCAAGAATAGAGATGTCTTGCTCCAATTATATAGAGCCCTGGTAAGGCCACATCTGACGTACTCTATATTGGTCAGTAAAGCTGCAACAAGAAAGAATGTAATTGTTCCAATTCATACAAAGTGCATGACAAATAAACTCTCTTGATCTAGTCTCTATACTCAAGGAAAGATGCTTGCAGTGGAGGCTGTGCCACAAATTGATTACTCAGATGGCAGATTTATCATACGAGATTGAACAGATAGCGTATACTCTCCAGAATTTAGAAGAATGAGAAGCGATCTCATTAAAGCATGCAGAATTCTTACAGAGCTTGATAAGATAGATAAAGAGATGATAAAGGGTGTCCCCTGGCAAAAATGTCTGGAACCAAGGGTCCATGTTCTACTTCTTATGTTCTAACAACTATTCTTTTAAGTAGTTCATCATTACATTCTGAATTATTTTGATGCCTCGTTTTTCTTGCACATTATTATTTTTCAAGTCATTATCTTTCTATTTTTGAGTTCTAAAGTTTTTGGTTTTTGGCCTTGCATTTTATTAAAAGTTTTACTTGAGATTGTGTAAATCACTAAAATAGTTCAATAGCAACTATCAACCTAGTCTAGGCAGAAGAGCAGTTAGAAAAAACAGTAGAACTGAAATTACATGGACCTGTTTCAATTTGCCAATCACCACAGCAGTTCCAGAGCAGATGCTATTTCACTTCCTCTCCACTGCTCTAGTGCAGCACAAGCACAGGCCCTTAGGCCCACAAGGTCTGTGCCAAACATGAAACCAGCATCAAATCAGCAATACTGTGTGATCTACAAACACCATATCTTGTCTACCTGCACATAATTCATATCCCTCTAATACTTGCACTTCCACATGCCTATCCAAATGTCTCTTAAATGCCACTATTGTATCTGCCTCAACCACCAACCCCGGCAGTGCTTTCCAGGCATTCACAAACTCACACTTGCACAGATTAAATTCCATCAGTCTCTCTCCAGCCATTTCTGTAGCTGATTGAGATCCGTCTGTATACCTTCACAGCCTGTCTCACAGACTGCAACCCCCGGGGGGAGGGGTGTGTGTTTTGGGGGGGGGTGTGTTCGTGGGTGTGTGGGGAGGAGTGTGTGTGGGCGTGTGGGGGGGGGCGTGTGTGTGGGCCGTGTGGGGGGCATGTGTGGGGCGCATGTGTGGGCGTGTGTGGGGCGTGTGTGGGGCGTGTGGGGGCGTGTGTGGGGGCGTGTGCGTGTGGCGTGTGCGTGGGGCGTGCGTGCGTGCGTGGGGCGTGCGTGGGGGGGCGTGTGTGTGGGCGGGCGTGTGTGGGGGCGTGTGTGTGTGGGGGGCGTGTGTGTGTGTGGGGCGTGTGTGTATGGGGGGGCGTGTCTGGGGGGCGTGTCTGTGGGGCGTGTGTGGGACATGTGTGTGGGACGTGTGTGTGGGAGGGGGCGTGTGTGGGGGGGCGTGTGTGGGGGGGCGTGTGTGTGGGGGGGGGGGAGGGAGGTGTGTATAGGAAAGAGATCGAACACATAATTGAATGATGCCACAATAACCACTTCTTGCTCAATGTCAATAAAACCAAGGAACTTATCATGGACTTTAGAAAGAGTACCAGTTTTCATTGGTGGGCCGGCAGTAGAGAGATCAGCAGCTTCCAGTAGAGATTCCAGAGCTTTAACATCTCAGATGACCTGTCATAATGTAATCATGAAGAAGGCAAGGCAGTGCCACTACTTTCTTGTGTAGAAAGGAACTGCAGATGCTGGTTTAAACCAAAGAAAGACATAAAGAGCTGGAGTGACTCAACAGGTCAGACAGCATCTTTGGAGAAAAGGAATAGTTGACGTTTCAGGTCATCTATTCCTTTTCTCCAGAGATGATGTCTGACCCACTGAGTTAGTCCAGTTTTTTGTGTCTATCTTCCACTACTTTCTTAGAAGTTTAAAGAGATTCGGCATGTCAACAAATAGTCTCACAAACCTCTACTGCTGCACTGTAGAAAGCATCCAGAAGGGTTGCATCATGGCAATTCCAATGCACAGCAATGCGAGTAGCTGGTGAGCATGGTGGACACAGCCCAATTCATTACAGATACAGCATTCCCTACCATTAAAAACTTCTACAAGACGCTCTGCCTCAAGAAGGCAGCATCTATCACCAAGGAACCCCACCATCCGAGCCATGCCCTCTTCTCGCTGCCACCATCGGATAGCAGATACAGAAGCTTGAAGTTCCACACCACCAGGTTCAGGAACAGCTACTTCCCACAACAATCAGATTCTTGAACCAACCTACACAATCCTCAAACTACCTCAGCAATAGAGCATGTCAGAAATCTCTTCTTGTTTACTGTTTGTTTTCTAATTGTGTTTGCACTAATCTCTCATTCTTGTTTATAAACAGTCTTTTTCTTTCATTGGTTTGTATAATTTGTTTTGTGTGTTGTCTGAGTCTATGTACCTGTAATGCTGCTGCAAGCAAGGTTTTGCAGTATCCCCTCCCTCACTGTACTTGCATTTGACAATAAACTCGGTTTGACTTGGCTTTGTCCTTTAGGATTTGAAATACAACAGTTCTCAAACTCCTATCCTCTTTTTCTACAGCTATCACATAACACTTTCAAACCTTTGAATTATTCTGAAAAAAAATTCTTGCACTCATTTTAAGTAGTCATGTCTTATGTTGCCTGAACTACCATAAGGATCATTTTTCCACATAAAAATAAATTTGGTATTTATGTACAATTTTATTTTAATTTAACTTGAGTTATACAGCACATAAACAGCCTCTTTAGCCCAACATGCCCATGCAGACCACGTAGCTCCATCTACATTAGTTCCACCTGCCCGCATTTGGCCCCTATCCCACTAAACCTTTCCTATTCACGTACCTGTCCAAATGTCTTAAATATTGTTAATATACCTGCTTCAACTACCTCCTCTGGCAACTGGTTCCATATACCTGCCACCTTGTGTGTGAAACACTTGCCCCACAGGTTACAATTAAATCTTTCCCCTCTCACCTTAAACCTATGTACAAGTTAACAAAATCAATTTTTGATTTAAATATGTTTAGGACCATGATGTTGATCTGGCAATGGGACATTGTCTGCCCAGAAACCTGGTGAAAGAGGGGATTAGGCAGGTTGTGGCTATTCCAAAGGAGGCAATGATGGCAAAAAGAAAAAAATGGACATACATCAACACAGACTGATTTTCTTGCCCAAATTATCTGCCCATTGTGTTGTACCATTCTAATTTTTTGCATTAAAATATATAGAACATAGAACTACAGCACAGGTGCAGGCCCTTCAGCCTACAATGTCCAGACCGAACATGATGCCAAATTAAACTAATCTCTTCTGCCTGTAAATGATCCATATCCCTCCATTCCTTCCAAATCCGTGTGCCTATCCAAAAGCCTCTTAAAAACCACAATTGTATCTGACACCGACACTAAAGGCTGGAATTCAAAAATATTTAAAAGAATTGCCATTTGTGGAAATTTATTAAGCATTAATCATGTTATTTACACGAGGATCAATGTTTACCTACCTGCAGAACTGAGCAGCACATTGAAATCCGCACCTCGCAAGGATTCTCCAATATCACTGAGTCCTTTCTCTTCAGTATTATATCTCTCCCAGTTCGAAACTATTTTCCTTCTTGAAAATTCATTTGGTTGATCATACGGATCCTTTGTGTCCACATCCTCTTCAACCTTACAAAATAAAAAAAAACAACTGCTTAAGCAAAACGTGAATCTGCACTGAGGAAGCAGTCAATTTAGACTTTAGATTTTAGAGATACACGCCCTTCGGATCACCAAGTCAGCACCAACCAGCAATCACCCTGTACACTATTACTCTAGGGACAATTTACAGAAGCCAATTAATCTACAAACCTATACATTTTTGGTGTGGGAGGAAACCAGACCACCTGGAGGAAACCCACACGGTCACAGGGAGAATGTACAAATTCTGTACAGACAGCACCTGAAGTCAGGATTGAACCCGGGTCTATGGCGCTGTTAGGCAGCAACTGTACCACTGCGTCACGGTGCTGCCCTGATTTGATTCTGCTTAAATCATGTAACACTTATGGTGTTAATATACACCATATCCAACATGAAATGTACTTTTGCATTTCTCAAAAAGTTGCCGAAACACATAAACAGTCAAATCAAGAGACAATCTTGTCAAGTTCATGATCCATGCTCTACGCAACGTGAAATGTGCATTGGCTTGTTCAATTCCTCGTGGACAGTGGCATGTCGCTATTATAGACCATTCTGAAAGTGTTTTTTTTAAATTATACAATACTTTTATTCAGAAAATAAAAATAAACAGAGTATTAACACTATCAAAGGCTGCCTATATTGACAGTTTACAAACAAACAGTCAACAGATTAATATATCGCCAACTTTATGCCGACTATATATTCAGTGTGAACTGTGAGGAGGATGCTATGAGAATGCAGGGTGACTTGGACAGGTTGGATGAGTGGGCAGATGCATGGCAGATCAAGTTTAATGTGGATAAATGTGAGGTTATCCACTTTGGTAGCAAAAACAGGAAGGAAGATTATTATCTAAATGGTGTCAAGTTGGGAAAAGGGGAAGTACAATGGGATCTGGGGGTCCTTGATCATCACCCACTGAAAGTAAGCATGCAGGTACCGCAGGCAGTGAAGAAAGCAAATGGCATGTTGGCCTTCATAACAAGAGGAGTTGAGTATTGGAGCACAGAGGTCCTTCTGCAGTTGCACAGGGCTCTCGTGAGACAACACCTGGAGTATTATGTGCAGTTTTGGTCTCCAAATTTGAGGAAGGACATTCGTGCTATTGAGGGAGTGCAGCGTAGGTTCACAAGGTTAATTCCCGGGATGGCGGGACTGTCATATGCTGAGAGAATGGAGCCGCTGTGCTTGTATACTCTGGAATTTAGATGGATGAGAGGGGATCTTATTGAAACAGATAAGATTATTAAGGGTTTGGACACGCTAGAGGCAGGAAACATGTTCCCGATGTTGAGGAGTCCAAAACCAGGGACCACAGTTTAAGAATAAGGGGTAAGCCATTTAGAACGGAGATGAGGAAACTTTTTCACACACAGATTTGTGAGTCTGTGGAATTCTCTGTCGGTTCTTTGGATACTTTCAAGAGAGAGCTCGATAGGGCTCTTGAAAATAGCGGAGTCAGGGGATATGGGGAGAAGGCAGGAACGGGGTACTGATTGTGGATGATCAGCCATGATCACATTGAATGGTGGTGCTGGCTTGAAGGGCCGAATGGCCTACTCCTGCACCTATTGTCTATTGTCTATTTATCAACAATACACTCGACCTCCTGCAGCGTCATCGTTCACGAAAAGCCTGTGGGAGGGTTAATTGGTAGACAGCAAATTTGAACGTTTATGTAACAACCACACACAGCTGAAGGGGAAGATCAGTTAAAAACAGAAACAAATTGCACAAACCATGAAAAGCAGATCATGCTTGTCTCTATGCCATGACTCGATTTTCATATATTATTCCTTTGAGATTATAATTCACTATTATGGAATGAACTTTAAGGCACCTACAGTGCCCTCCATAATGTTTGGGACAAAGACCAATAATTGATTTATTTGCCTCTGTACTCCACAATTTGAGATTTGTAATAGAAAAAAATCATATGTGGTTAAAATGCACATTGTCAGATTTTGTTAAAGGGTATTTTTATACATTTTGGTTTCACTATGTAGAAATTACAGCTGTGTTTATACATGGTCCCCCATTTCAGGGCACCATAATATTTGGAACACATGGTTTCACAGGTGTTTGTAATTGCTCAGGTGTGTTTAAATGCCTCCTTAATGCAGGTGAACTCTCAGCACCTAGTCTTTCCTCCAGTCTTTCCATCACATTTGGAAACTTTTATTGTGTTTAACAACTTGAGGACCAAAGTTGTGCCAATGAAAGTCAAAGAAGCCATTATGAGACTGAGAAACAAGAATAAAACTGTTAGAGACATCAACCAAACCTTTGGCTTACCAAAATCAACTATTTGGAACATCATTAAGAAGAAAGAGAACACTGGTGAGCTTACTAATCACAAAGGGATGGCAGGCCATGGAAGACCTCCACAGTTGATGACAAAATAATTCTCTCTATAATAAAGAAAAATCCCCAAACACCTGTCCGACAGATCAGAAACACTCTTCAAGAGTCAGGTGTGGATTTGTCAATGACTGCTGTCCCCAGAAGACTTCATGAACAGAAATACAGAGGCTATATTGCAAGATGCAAACCACTGGTTAGCTGCAAAAATAGGATGGCCAGGTTACAGTTTGCCAAGAAGTACTTAAAAGAGCACCAACAGTTCTGGAAAAGTGTTTGTGGACAGATGAGATGAAGATTAACTTATATCAGAGTGATGGCAAGAGCAAAGTATGGAGCAGAGAAGGAACTGCCCAATATCCAAAGCATATCACCTCATCTGTGAAACACAGTGGTGGGGATGTTATGGCCTGGACTTGTAACTGATGGGGGCTTTTGTGACTGGAAGGTTGTTACCAGTAGGGATGTACAGCCTTAGTATGTAGCCCCTTGTCTTTTGTAATGTAGATCAATGATTTAAATGTGGCAGACATGATGAAGGAATTTGCACATTTGATGAAAATAAGCTACGCGATTAACCATGAGGAATAAAGCTTTAAATAAGATGCAGATGATCTGTTCAATTGGGCAGAAAAGTGGCAAATAGAACTTAATCCAGAGACTGGAGATGGTACTATTTGGGAAAGGTGCAACAAGATGAGGGCATATATAATAAATTGATTCGTGATCAGAAACCAGAGCATCCAGAGAAAACCCACACAGTCACAGAGAGAATGTGCAAACTCCACACAGGCAGCACCCGAGGTCAGGATCGAACCTGGGTCTCTGGCGCTGTGAGGCAGCATTTCTACCCTCTGGCGATGGTGGCCACGCACCACCGAAAGTGTCCTGGATGCAGCCGGACACTACTGAGGCAGCTAATGCTCTCAGTGAAGGGCACAAAGTGCTGCAGCAACTTAATGGGCCAGGCAGCATCTCTGGAGAACATGGATAGGTGACATTTCAGGTCAAGACCCTTCTTCAGCTCAGTGAGTTATTTCGGACGGGTAATGGGGAAAGTGATGGCGATTCCCATTTGCGTAAAATCTGACATATAAGGGTTCTCAAAACATGAACCTTGTGTAAGTCGGGGAATACCTGCAATGGATTTCTATCAAACATGGCAATATTGAGCACGTCTTTCAAAATTCACAAAGTATTTTCCTCATTGGCACTGTCTTCCAGAACTGGGTTCTGTCCGTTGGAGATTAGTATTGAATACTGGACTATTTCCATTGCACACTCAATGTGAAATGCTTGCTGTTTACTCACTGGTCAACAATCAGCTATTTCCATTTTGGTTAGCTGGAACCACTTTCTACTCTACGGCCCTGCCTTATCTCTAAAGCTCCAACATTATGAGGTGAACTGAATTGTGACGAAGACGATAAATTATTAAAACTGTGAATTTGCAAAAAACCCAACAAAATCACACATTTAGAATGTTGCTGGATAGCAATTGCGCTAACAATTGAATATTTGTGAGCTAGAGTGACAAAAGATAATTTGTGAAATTAATTGAAATTAGTAAAATTCTGCGAAATCTCAATGACAAAAGAATTGCTCCTTTCATAAGCAATAATTACAAGAGATTTAGATCAATTTTCTTTAAAGCACTATTTGTAAGTGACGATTGGACTCAGTCTACCCCACAACAGAAGGGAGGGTTGTACAGTTTGATAGCCATAGGGAACAAGGATCTCCTGTGGTGTTCTGTACAACATGGTGGAACCAGTCTGTTGCTGAAGATACTCCTCAGGTTGACCCATATGTAACGGAGGGGGTGAGCTGTATTGTCCAAGATGCTCCGCAGTTTGAAGAGCATCCTCCCCTCCAAGACCACCTCCCATGAAACCAACTCCAGCCTTCCTGATCAGTTTGTTAATCCTATTGGCATCCGCAACCTTCGCCCTGCTGCCCCAACACACGACTGCGAAGAAGATGGCACTGGCTACCACCGATTGGTAGAACATCTGCAGCATCTTCAAGCAGACGTTGAAGGAGCGGAGCCTTCTCAAAAAGTACAGCCGGCTCTGTCCCTTCTTGTACAGGGCCTCAGGGTTCCTGGACCAGTCCAGTTTACTGTCCAGGTACACTCCAAGGTATTTGTACTCCCTGGTTAACTGCACCATTGATGGCGACAGGGGTGTTCCTCTCCTCCTAAAGTCCACCACTGACTCCTTAGTCTTGTCGGTGTTGAGCTGCAGGTGATTCAGCCCGCACCATTCAACAAATAGTTGACTACACCTCTGTATTCAGCTTCCCTCCCCTCATTGATGCAGCCCACAATTACAGTCATCTGAAAACTTCTGCAGGGGGCAGTAGTCTGAGTTATATCTGAAGTGCAAGGTGTAGATGGTGAACAGGAAGGGTGAGAGGACCGTCCCCTGTGGAGCCCTTTGGTGCTCACTACCATGTCCGAGACACAGTTCTATAGCCTGACATATCGATCAGTGCTGATCTATTTTACCCCTCTCAATCACATTCTCCTGTCTTCACCCGTAACCTTTGACACCCTTACAAATCAGTCTAGAACCAGAGAGCACCGCCAGAAGGTAGTGAGTCTGTGGAATTCATTGGCACAGACGGCTGAGGAGGCTGTCATTGACCCCCTTATTAATCAAGAACCTGTCAATCTCTATTGATTGTATGGTGGAGGAAACTCGATGGGCCGAATGGCCTAATTCTGATCCTATGAGTTATGAACTTTCATTACATACAGTTCAGTACAAATATTACTCTCA
The DNA here is from genome assembly GCF_010909765.2 of Amblyraja radiata. Lineage (NCBI taxonomy): Eukaryota > Metazoa > Chordata > Chondrichthyes > Rajiformes > Rajidae > Amblyraja > Amblyraja radiata. The sequence continues at coordinate 26,402,473 of NC_045964.1, read as the reverse complement.
ATAAGCACATCTTAGATAGAATACAAGTGTATAGAAATAGTACACTGAGACAGTGTACAAGTCGCCAGATTTGGGGCGATTTTCAAGTCTGACAGACAGTCTACTGTTTTGCACATCTCCCCAGCCTGGAGTATTCTGTACGGTACCAAGCTCATGGTAATTGATGACCATTGAGCTTGTTACCAAGGAAACTGAGGAGAGCTGGACAGACAGGGGCATCCATTACATTCAGCGGGAGGCAATGCAAGAGAACGCAGGCTCCTGGCAGCGCCTGAAGACATGGAGCAGTGGCTACTTGTCGCCAGCAGCGGCCAGCACTCTCTGTGCCAAACAGAATGCACCTGAGCCCCACATCCCAGCCACATCACCAGGCAACCTCCCCACGCCCAGTCGGACGGTGATGCAGACAATGGATCTGTACCAGGTTCCTACAGCCACAATGAGGGTAGGTGTTCACACCGTTTCTCACACATCAGTTCTGTCAGAAATGCACTTATGTAGAAACAAGGAACTGCCGATGCTGGTTAATACATAAAAGGACACGAGGTGCAGGAGTAACTCAGCGTTGGCATTGCTGGAAAACACAGATAGGTGACGCTTCAGGTCGTGACCCATCTCAAATCTGAAGAAGGGTCCCAACCTGATACATTACCTATCCATGTTCTCCAGAAATACTGCCTGACCCACAAAGTTACTCCAGCTCTGTGTCCGGTAATGCACTAATCTGTGTAAAATACTATAACGACATGTTTTACAGCTAATTCCATTAGAGAACATGAAGTGAGATGTCAATGTTTCGCATTCGTTCCACTTATCTGTGTTAAATTTTATCCTGCCCCATCTGGAAATTGTAACCTGTCCATCAGCCTGCCTGTGCTCGATTCAGCCCACCGTCCATACTGTTCCCATACACTCACGTTTTATGAACACAGGCTTCTGGCAGTGTCGTGTCATGTCATGGAACGCTGACTACTTGTCCCCAGCAGCGGTCAGCACTCACTATACTGAACGGGGTGCAACCAAGCCCCACATCCCAGCCATACCACCAGGCAGTCTGTACCCATCCACTCATACAACACTGCAGAGAATGGATCTGTACCAGGTTCCTGGCGCAGCAGAGCACAGCCTCGGAGTGGGTAAGTGTTCAATTGTCTGCAATATCTGGCTGCAGCCGCGACCTTGCACACCAGCTGTAGGCAGACCTTGGTCTTAAACTGACCACAACCTCAGTGCAGGTAGTTCCGTTATAATGCACATTTCTATCACATGAATTGGATACAACGTGATTGATGAATCAGGAAATACTACTTGCATTTCACGGGACAATTGGGTACAATGCAATTTAAATTGGGAACCAGAGAACCACTTAAAAATTTACTTTGGAAACTGACAAGCAGAAAAAAGGCTGCCATAGGGGGAAAAAAATTCAATGTTGGAGAGGAAAACCTCTTTACATGTAACTTCCCTGCAGTGATCAGACACCACTGACTCTCAAGGACACAGCAGCTACTGGCCTTTAAAATTGACAATCATTTCTACTGACACCTTGCAACCATACTCTATTCAACAATGGAACAGACAGCCTTTAGTATTTGTAGTTTGCAGTACCAAAAATTAACATAGCTCTTAAAAAAAAAAATTTGAAAATTCTGCGGTATAAATAACTTTTTTTATAGCGAGTCTGAAACTCTCTAGCCACTAACCCCTCCTTTTCTCATTGACAACTTTTATAACACAATATTATTTAATCAATGGGTCTTTATTATCACATGTACTGAGGTTCAGTGAAATTCTTTATTTTACATGCAGCTCAGTAAATTATCACTACTCATAAACAGTGTCAGATTAAGTACAAAGTGTATAGAAATACTTCACTGGGACCAAGAGTCGCCATGTTTTTACACCATTTCCAGTCATAGTCAGAGTCATACAGTACTAAATCTTTCATATCTATGTACCTGTCCAAGCATCTTTTAAATGGTGTTATATATTACACCTCAACAACCTCCTCTGGCACCTTCGGTGTGAAAACGGTTCCCCTCAGATTACTATTAAATCTTTCCCCTCTCACCTTAAACATATGTTCACTAGTTATTGATTCCCCTACTCTGCACCCTATCTATTCCCCTTATGATCTTACACACCACGATAAGCTCACCGTTCATCCTCCTGCGGTCCAAGTAACTAAGGATTTGAGGTTTCTTAGAAACACTATCAGGTTATAGCAGAAAATCCTGTGCCTTACTTCGCCTTTTTTCCGGATGTAGTCGGACAGAAAAATGGCAAAAAGGAATTTAATCCAAATGTGCAAGCTAATGTATTTGGGGAGGTGCGACAAGATAAAACAATGGATGGCAGCATTTTGAGTGGTGGAGTCAGAGGGATCATGGCGTGTGTCTGCAAATCCTGAAATGTTACGCATTGCTTGAACTCATGTCAGATCAATCAGCTTGTTGAAAAGGCAAAGAATTGCCTTCACACTACAAGAGAGATACACGAGTCGTCCTTAAATACTGGAGAGGTGCCAGAGGATTGGAGGGTGGCAAATGTAGTGCCTCTTTTCAAGAAGGGCTGCAGGGAAAATGCTGGGAGCTATAGGCCAGTGAGCTTAACATCTGTAGTTGGTAAGTTACTGGAGAGTATTCTGAGGGATAGGATATACAGGCATTTGGATGGGCAAGGGCTGATTAGGGACAGTCAGCATGGTTTTGTACATGGGAGATCGTGTCTCACTAATCTGATTGATTTTTTTGACGACATGAGCAAATTGTTGATGAGGGCAGAGTTGTAGCTGTTGTGTACATGGTGTTCGACAAGGTGCCTCATGGTCGGCTGCTCTGGAAAGTTAGATCTCATGGGATCCAAGGAGAGATAGCTGAATGGATAGCAAATTGGCTCCATGGAAGGAAGCAGAGGGTGATGGTGAAACGTTGCTTCTCAGAATGGAGGCTTGTGACTAGTGGTGTGCCACAGGGTTCGGTGCTGGGCCCGTTATTGTTTGTCATCTACATCAATGATTTGGATGAGAAAATACAGGGCAAGATTAGCAAGTTTGCTGATTATACAAAAGTTAAAGGGCTGTCTCACGTTGCGAGTTGACACAAGAGATACTCCGAGTTAAAACTCGTGGTAATAACGTACGATTAACGTAGCTGTAACGTCAGAACTCGTGGAGGCAACTTAGAGACTCGTGGCGCTAACGGCAGGTACCCGTGAAACCTGTCTACTCTTGAAAAAAATCAAACATGTTTAAAGTTTTCCACGAGTCAAATTTACTCTTATGGTTAAGAATTGAAACATTTTAACTCGTTGTAAGAACGTAGTGGCCCGTGCGTTTACCTTAGTGTATCGTGAGTCTACCGTGGGAACTCTTTAACTCAGTGGGCAGTCAGCAGTTGATTGTCGCTCCCTTCAGTTTCCCAGGGACTGGAGTTGGGTGGGAAAGGTGGGGGGGGGGGGGGGGGGGCGGAGGAGAGAGGGTGGAGGGTCGGGGGAGACAGATGGGGGTGTCTTCATTTACTGGCGGAGGGTGCCTGTCACTGAAACAAGCAGGTGAGATTTCACATCCACCGTGCCCGCTGACTCCCATCCCCCCTCCCGGTCCGGGGCTCTCCCCCAGAGTGGCCCCGAACCGGGTGGGGGGGGGGGGGCGGGGTGGGAGTCAGCGGGCACGCCGGCTCTTGACTATTTTCTGCATTTCATCGTAAAATGTTCCTGTTATTAAAAAATAGTAATGTCTATCCTGTCATAAGTAATGTATGAGCCTGCAGCCCTTCACCTCCACCCCCCTCCCCTCAGTCCGACACCGAGATCCTGCTGAAGATGGGCAGCTGCCGGCTGGATGAAGTGGCAGCGGGTACCGTAGGGGCAGAAACTGATGGTGTGCAAGGTACATCTTGTTCTTGGGGTGGCGGATGAGGGGGCGCAGCTCGGGCTGTGGGCGAACTGCCACTTGTCGCCGTAGCGGCCCATCGGGGAGCGGGTTCCTCTGGAGTTGGAGCGGGGCTGGGCTGGAGTTGCTGCTGGCTGTGGGTCTCTGGGTTCTCCGTGCTTGCAGTGGGCCTGGTGGGCCTGGGGTTCGGTGTCCCGTTGGTCCTGACGTCTCCGGCCACCCCCCTGGACAGGGGCTGAGACTGGGAACTGTACCGGCCTTGCCCCCTCCCTCTGCAACTGCAAACAACCCCACTCTCCTGCTCACCTAACCCACCCATCCCTCCCAACTCCACCCCCCCCACCTATCCCTTCCAACTCCAGTGCCGTCCTGACCCCCTGGGAAACTGAAGGGAGCGACTGCCCCGGGGCGACTGGCACTGACCTGCTGGCATCGCCGACGTGAAGAGAGTGCAAAGCCCCCGCGCCCGGTGCAATTGTCGGGGTCACACACATGGCCAGGAAGCAGAGGGGTGTAGGTGGGGTGGCAACAGACAGGGCCAACAATGAGTGGAGAAAGACAGAAACACCGATGTGCAAAGGAGACCTACAATAGTGCATGATCTCTCTCGCGTTATGGCAGGTGATTGTCGCCTGCCCGCTGTTCCTGACGCTAAAGCCTTGGGATCGTTGCCCTTCGTGTTGGCCTGGAGGGGGAGGGGGGGGTATTGTGCTGTTTGATCGCCCCCTGCTATCCCAGGGACAGGGAGACACAGCGTCTTTTGAGACTGGTGGGCAATCACTTCCAAAGTGTCTGCCCACCCAGTCAGTACACCTCTCCTACACTTGTCTCCCACACTAAGATCATCCCGCAGAGAATGATCCCAGCCTAACCCAAGAGCCTTGTCACCGCAGACAGATGAATGACTCCTGTGAGACAGCCCTTTGAGTGGTTTTACAGATAGTGAAGAAGGCTGTGAACGATTGCAGCAGGATTTGGATCAATTGGCCAGGTGGGCTGAGGAATGGTTGATAGAATTTAATACAGAGAAGTGTGAGGTGTCGCATTTTAGGATGTCGAACAAGGGCAGGACCAAAGATCCTATAGCAAGCAAGATAGTGCACTCCTGATAAAACGTGTAGTACGCAACGGAGCGGAACGTCAGCCTTTTTGTCGGCCATTTCAGTAGACCCGACCCGACTTTGTATATCCCACTCGCAGTGTAATCAGCGTTGCGGGGGAACAGTTTGGGTGTGTGATATAGTGTTAGATCCATGATTCATAATTATATTACTTTTTGTTAATGATTAACATGTTAAAAAATTATAATTCTGTTAATTTTCTTTTTTAATGTTTTGGATCAAAGCCCCGGGATTGGGATCGGACTGTGCAAGGGTGGAGGGGGCACTGAGTGCAAAGAGGCTGTGCCCACACGCCAGTGTAAAAGGGGAGATCATTCCAATCCACGCTTCCCTCTTTCTGTCTCCGCTGTGCCTTTTCAAAATTAGTTGTTTATTTTTTCCGCAAAAACAGACCTGTCCGGAGCCGGGCAACGAGCGTGATAGGGGAAGAAACCGAAGGGCCGTCTGTTCTCAGCTTCGGATCTCATGCCCGCCCTCTTTCCCCCCCGCCAGTGAGTCTCTTTTGATGGGGCAGAGAGGCAGAGAGAAAATGAGGAGAAGATTTTTACAAAAGATCAGGAAAGATATTGTCAAGTTTGAAAGGGTTCAGAAAGTATTTACGAGGATGTTGCCCGGACTAGAGGGTGTGAGCTATAGGGTGAGTTTAAGTAGGCTGGGTCTCTATTCCATGGAGCGTAGGAGGATGAGGGGAGATCTTATAGAGGTAAACAAAATCATGAGAGGAATAGATCGAGTAGATGCACAGTCTTTTACCCAGAGTAGGGGAATCGAGGACCTGAGGACATATGTTAAAGGTGAAGGGGGAAAATATTTAATAGGAATCCAAGGGGTAACTTTTTCACACAGTATCCCACAGGTGGGTGTATGGAACAAGCTGCCAGAGGAGGTAGTTGAGGCTGGGACTAGACCATCGTTAAAGAAACAGTTGGACAGGTACAAGGATAGGACAGGTTTGGAGGGTCATGGACCAAGCGCAGGCAAGTTGGACTAGTGTCGCTGGGACATTGTTGGCCGGTGTGGGCGAGTTGGGTCGAAGCGCCTGTTTCCACACGGTATCACTCTATGACTCTATATGATGGTACTATAGTGTGTTTAAAGAGCATCGACGAGGATGGTGACAGGATTGAAAGACTGCAATTCTGAGAGAGGTTGGTTAGGCAAGGGCTGTTTTTTGCAACAGCTAAGTTACATTAAATTATATAGTCATATCAATGATCAAATAATTGACAGTACATAATAATTCCTAAGGCTTGGAGCAATAATGCAATGGAGCCGAACTGCATAATGTGTGAGTGAGAGGAGAGGGTGTGAGTGAGGAGGCAGGATGGCGAGGGATGGAGGGGGTGAAGAGGTGACGGGAGGGTGGAGGGGAAGGGGACTGGTGGTCATAGTGATACAGCATGGAAACAGTTGGGTGTGATCCAACTTGCTCACACTGTCCCAGCTACTCGTCTCATCTGCCCCCGTTTGGCCTATATCCCTTCAAGACCTGTCCTATACATATACCTATCCAACTGTTTCTTCAATATTCGGATTGTCCCTCAACTACCTCCTCTGGCAGCTTGTTCCATGTCCTTTGTGTGGAAAAGTTACGCCTCAGATTCTTATTAAATCTTTTCCCCTTCACCTCAAACCTATGTCCTCTGGTCCTTGATTCACCTACTCTGAACAAGAGACTCTGTACATCTACCCGATCTCTTCCTCTCATGATTTTATACATCTGGCTGATGGTGTTAGGCGGTGTGGGGGCTAGAAGAGCTGGGGCATTAGAGGGGGTATGGATTTGGGCGGGTTGGATGTTAGAGGGCGTTAAGGGGTTAGGGGGTATAGGGCATTATAGAGGGGGTGGGCTTTTGAAGGTGGGGTTGTAGGAGATGGGGCTGTGCAGGGGGGGTTAGTGGCGGGCTATAGTGGTTAGTGGCGGGATATGGGGGTTAGTGGCGGGATATGGGGGTTAGTGGCGGGATATGGGGGTTAGTGGCGAGATATGGGAATTAGTAGCGAGGTATGGGTGTTAGTGGTGGAGTAGGGGGGTTAGTGGCAGGGTAGGGGGGTTAGTGGCCGGATAAGGGGGTTAGTGGTGGGGTAAGTGGCGAGATATGGAAGTTAGTGGCGGGGTAGGGGGGTTAGTGGCCGGGTAAGGGGGGTTAGTGGCGGGGTAAGGGGGTTAGTGGCGGGGTAAGGGGGGGTTAGGGGCAGGGTAGTGGGGTTAGTGGAGGGGTAAGGGGGGGTTAGTGTAGGGGTTAGGGGGGTTAGTGGCAGGGTAAGGGGGTTAGGGGCGGGGTAAGGGGGGTTAGTGGCGGGGTAGGGGGGTTAGTGGAGGGGTAGGGGTGTTAGGGGTGGGGTAAGGGAGGGTTAGGGGCAGGGTAGTGGGGTTAGTGGAGGGGTAAGGGGGGGTTAGTGGAGGGGTTAGGGGGGTTAGTGGCAGGGTAAGGGCAGGGTAGTGGGATTAGTGGAGGGGTAAGGGGGGGTTAGTGGAGGGGTTAGGGGGTTAGTGGAGGGTGAGGGGGTTAGTGGAGGGGTAGGGGGGTTAGGGGTGGGGTAAGGGGGGTTAGGGGTGGGGTAAGGGGCGGGGTAGGGGGGTTAGGGGTGGGGTAAGGGGGGTTAGGGGCGGGGTAAGGGGCGGGGTAGGGGGGTAAGGGGCGAGGTAGGGAGGGTTAATGGAGGTATGGGCCATTAGACGGGAGGTGGGGGTTGAGGGGCACAGCCTGGGGGGCCGGGTGTGGGGATGGGGAGGCTGTAACTGCCGGCCTGGTCCAGCTGCCTGACACCCGCCTCCCCCGGCCTCTGAACGAAGACCTACCTGCAGCTCCGGCGGCCTCGGGGGGAAGCAGCGACCTCGGGGCGGGCGGCAGCCGCGTCCCTGCCACCCTCGCTCGGCCTCCACCGGCCGCTGCTGCCGCTCGCCGGGCCCGCGCGCTCCTCGTCCCCCGCGGCCTCGCCCGCCTCCTCCTCCCCGGCGGCCGCGGCCTCGGCCCCGCGTCCGCTCCGCCGCTTCCTCCATGGCCGGCGCGGAGAGTGACGGCGAGAGAGCAGAAGGGGGGGGGGGGGGTCAGAGGGAAGAGTCGCGGATAGAAGGGGGAGGGAATCAAGGCTTGAGAGGGGCGAGAAGAGAGAGTCACAGACAGCTCACAGACAGCAAGGGGAGCGGAGCATCACAGGCGGTGAGGGGAGAGATCAAAGATTATATTGGGAGAGATTAGTACAGGTGTCAGGGGTTATGGGCGAAGGCAAGAGAATGGGGTTGAGAAGGAAATATAGATGGTAATACTTGTACTGAACTGTGTACAAAAATGAATTTCACTGGACCTTGCTACATGTGACAAATAAAGTACCATACAACGCCACACATGTGAAGCTAGAGCTAACGTGAATCATAAACGGTAGAGAGGGATCACTGTAGTGATAAAAATACGAAGGGTTCATTAAGACGTGGAATGCATGGAGACAAATAATGGATAGAATGGATAGCTGAATGGATAGAAAATTGGTCTCATGGAAGGAAGCAGAGGGTGATGGTGGAAGGTTGCTTCTCAGACTGTACACAAAAATGCTGGAGAAACATCAGCGGGTGAAGCAGCATCTATGGAGCGAAGGAGATAGGCAACAGACTCAGACTGTTGGCCTGTGACTAGTGGTGTGCCCCAGGGTTCGGTGCTGGGGGGTTGCAAGCAAAGATTATAGATTATAATATAAAACAAAGATTATAGAGCTCTATTCCCTGGAGCGCAGGAGGATGAGAGGTGATCTTATAGAGGTGTACAAGGAGAGAAATAGATCGGAGAGATGCAGAGTCTCAGAGTGGGAGAATAGAGAACCAGAGGGCATGGGTTTAAGGTGAAGGGGGAAATATATTATAGGAATGTGAGGGATAATTTTTTCACGCAAAGGGTGGTGGGTGTGTGGAACGAGCTGCCGCAGGAGATAGTTGAGACTGGGATTATCGCAACGTTAAAGGAGCAATTAGACATGGACATGGACAGGTCAGGTTTAGTGGGATGTGGGCCAAATGAAGGCAAGTGGGACTAATGTAGATGGAACATGTTGCTTGTTGTGGGCAAGTTGGGCCAAAGGCCAAAGGCCCAACTGTATAGAAACATAGAAAATAGGTGCAGGAGTAGGCCATTCAGCCCTTCGAGCCTGCACCGCCATTCAATATGATCATGGCTGATCATCCAACTCAGTATCCTGTACCTGCCTTCTCTCCATACCCCCTGATCCCTTTAGCCACAAGGGCCACATCTAACTCCCTCTTAAATATAGCCAATGAACTGGCCTCAACTACCTTCTGTGGCAGAGAATTCCAGAGATTCACCACTCCCTGTGTGAAAAATGTTTTCCTCATCTCGGTCCTAAAAGATTTCCCCCTTATCCTTAAACTGTGACCCCTTGTTCTGGACTTCCCCAACATCGGGAACAATCTTCCTGCATCTAGCCTGTCCAACCTCTTAAGAATGTTGTAAGTTTCTATAAGATCCCCCCTCAATCTTCTAAATTCTAGCGAGTGCAAACCGAGTCTATCCAGTCTTTCTTCATATGAAAGTCCTGACATCCCAGGAATCAGTCTGGTGAACCTTCTCTGTACTCCCTCTATGGCAAGAATGTCTTTCCTCAGATTAGGAGACCAAAACTGTACGCAATACTCCAGGTGTGGTCTCACCAAGACCCTGTACAACTGCAGTAGAACCTTCCTGCTCCTATACTCAAATTCTTTTGCTATGAATGCTAACATACCATTCGCCTTCTTTACTGCCTGCTGCACCTGCATGCCTACTTTTAATGACTGGTGTACCATGACACCCAGGTCTCGTTGCATCTCCCCCTTTCCTAATCAGCCACCATTCAGATAATATTTCCTAATCGGCCACCATGTATCGTATGTTGTCAAGTTGGGCCAAAGGACCAAGTTTCCATACTGTATGATTCTATGACTATGACAAAACTCCACGGGGATGCATCAACATAAACGTAGGTAGGACCAGTAGAAATGCAGACACTACTGGGGCAAACAGCTACCTCTGACACAGGACTGTGTTAGAAAATTTAAAAACTATTTATTTTGTCACATTTTTGATGTTTGGCAATCTAATGCTTTTCACAACCAATCAAGTTGTTGAAATGCTGTCATTATTTTAAGGTAGGAAACGCAACAGTCAATTTAAGTACCGATCAATGTGACATATAAAACAACATTTTTTATACTGGCATTGATAACTAATGACTATTGGGTAGGTCACCCCCAAGAATTCCTTTCAAGAACACCACGAGGACTTTCACATTCTTCTGATTGAATATGCAATTGGAAAGTTTAGTTTATTATTGTCACATGTACAATGGTATAGCGAAAAGCTTTTTTTGTTGCATGCTATCTAAGCCACAAATAGGCTATATGTGATTACAATCAGGCTGTCTACAGTGATAAAGGGTATATTATTTAGTGCAAGATAAAGTCCAATTAAATATAGTTCAAAGGTCTCCAATGGGGTAGATGGGAGGCAAACACCACACTCTAAGTGGGACGTCGGTTCAACCGCCTGATTACAGCTGGCTCTCCGTAATGGCTTTTGAACCATTGCCTTTCTGATTTTCATGCTGACAGTTAAATGAGGGACCAGTGTTGAGATGGATGCCATCAACTGCACATAGGCCCTTGGGAAAGCCTGCACTTTTATAAAAAAATGTATGCTCTTATCTTGCTGCTTGTGTGCTGTTATGCGAGCCGGATTAATTCTCCATCTTGACAGACTAGTGTTTTGGAGCAGCTGACAAATATATGCCTGGGTGGTAGCTTGAGTGATTTCATACAAATCCCTACGTCGGAATGAAATGTGATAAAAATCGATAGACTTCGGCTTTCACAGTCACCTACCAATGTTGATAGAGCAGAGTTGCTTCTGCAGATCTGCATCGCTTCATTGATGCAACGAAGATTTATAAAAAACAAGCTCTACTGTAAGTTCCTACTGGACTGCGTTTGTATGTTCTTTGGGGGCTTCCCTTTAATCTGAACTCTGCTTCTGTTACTTCCTTGGTAATAACATAGAAAAACATTCCTCCTGGGATTCTCAATGTGGAGCAAAATATCCTGCTGACTTGCACACTGCAACCACTTCTCTCTCTAGGGTTAAAGCAAAATTGAAGCAAAAAGTTCACTCAGAGTGTTGGGTATATGGAATGAACTGACAGAGAAGGTTGTTGAGGCTAGTGCTATAACAACATTTAAAAGACATTTGAGCAGTTACATGGATAGGAAACGTTTAGAAGGTATGGGTTTATTGCAGGCAAATGGGACTAATTTAGACGGGGCATCTTGGCCGGCATGGACGAGTTGGGCCAAAGGGCCTGTTTCCATGTTGTATGACTCTAAATTGTTCCTGGCTGCAGAATGAAATTTGTAAATATATAATCTTAAACAAACATTTCACTTCCATCAATCTCAGCTGATATTAGCAAAATTCTCCTTCCCTCTACTAAATTGCAGCTCAAGGATTCATATAATAGCGAAGATAGACACAAAAAGCTGAAGTGACTCAGCGGGCCAGGCAGCATCTCTGGAGAGAAGGAATAGATTCTGATAATAGTTTTGGGAATAATGTAAATCTGATAGAGGGGAATTATTCATGCCCATCACTAGATCATGCAAGTTGTGATTGTGAAATCTTAGCTATCAATTCTGGAGCAGAATTTTCTTCTGTCCCAACTTGCTGAGCAGTAAAATAAATAGGGCGGCACAGTGGCGCAGCAGTAGAGTTGCTGCGTTACAGCACCAGAGACCCGGGTTCGATCCTGACTACGGGGGCTGTCTACATGTTCTCCCTGTCACCATGTAGGTTTTCTCGAGGTGCATCGGTTTCTTCCCACATACCTTAGACTGGCAGGTTTGTAGGCTATTTGGCTTCTGTAAATTGTCCCTAGAGTGTAAGATAAAACTAGTGTACAGTGTGATTGGTGGGCAGAATGGCGTGTTTCCCCACTGTATCCTTAAACTAAACTAAACCACAGTTTTTCCCGGCAATAAATTATTTTACCCTAAAATAAGGCCCGAAAATGTACCTGCGTTTTGGAGGCCGAAGGTTAATTTGTTAGCCTAGAAAGATAGACTTGGGCCAGATCGCTTTTAACACATGGGGAGCACACAATGAGGCCTAACACAGGGGTCGGCAACCTATGGCCCGGATCCGGCCCGTAACCCGAACTCATCCGGCCCGCAGGCGTATTTTTTTTCAATTAGTTTTCGCGGCCTGGGAACTGCATCCAGTCCCAGGGCACTCAGCCGACCTGGGTGCTACAGCCAGTCCCGGGGCAGACGAGCCGACCTGGGAACTCCAGCCAGCCCGAGGCAGGCGACCTGGGAACTGCAGCCAGACCTGGGGCAAGCGAGCAGACCTGGGGCAAGCGAGTCGACCTGGGAACTGCAGCCATTCGCGGGGCACGCAGCCGACCTGGGCGCAACAGCCAGACCTGGGACAAGCGGGCTGACCTGGACGCTACAGCCAGTCCCGTGGCACGCAGGCGACCTGGGAACTGTAGCCATTCCCGGGGCACGCAGCCGACTTGGGAACTGCAGGCAGAACTGGGGCAAGCGAGCTGACCTGGGCGCAACAGCCAGACCTGGGGCAAGCGAGCCGACCTGGGAACTGCAGCCATTCGCGCGGCACGCAGCCGACCTGGGTGGCTGCAAGCAGCCGCCGGGACCGGACAACGGAACCGGCCGCCACCTCAGCGCCTTCTGCCAGCTGGCCCGTCAGCCATCCATGGTGTCCTTCGGCACAGGCGCAACTTGTGGAGGTGGTGGTTGGCGGGTAGTTACTGGGCAGAAGGCTGGCTGCTCCGCCACGGGCTCTCTCTCTCCCCCTGTTATGTGATCTCCCTGAGCCAGGAAGTCCCCGTCCCTCAGACTTGAACCGCACAACGCATTGTGGGACAGGCAAAGCTGGAGGCTCCCCGTCCAGATTGCCTCCTTGGAGGAGTTTCACATTTTCCTTTCTACTGACTAAATCAAACCCTTGATCCTGTACCGCCAGCCTTTTTTCAAAATTTAGCAACTCAAAATTGGGGTGCTTCTTCGACGCAGGTGCGTCTTCATTGCCGGGAAATAGGGGTAAATAATGATTTTCAGGCTCAGCAATGCTGGACATTCAGAACAGGGTCAGCAGTGATCTGCAAATCCCAAACTGAAATGTGCATCAACCTTTCTGCTGACTGAATAACTTTAGGAATGAACATTTGTGAACAGTCAGAAATCGACCACTGAAGATTGTGCATGACTGCCTCTGAGAACCAATATATGTTGTGACATAATCTATGTGTGCACGACAATGCAAATAACTAGGACACAGAATTAAATGGCCACAAAAATCATTTGCTGAAACAAAACACAATTGACTTTGAATTTACCTTAAATTGCATAAGGCAAACGTAAAATTAAAAATAACCTTTATTCCACATTGTCCCATATTCAAATATCTGAAAGAAATCGTATGTAATCAGCATTACAGTGAGAACTGTAATGTAAACAGAAATATCAACATAGTACGTCAAGCCTGATTAGGATGTTTAAAGAAGCAATGGAGGAATTGCAAGGAAGGAACTGAACACCCATCCAGTTGTAGAGATCAGGCCACCAGAAATCCTAAGATGCAGGTAAAACATTTGTAACTTCAATGGTGAGATGCAGCTAAAGGCAGCCCACAAACAGATAGGTTACTATATTAAAAAAACTGGATTCCTGCAATTGTTATGCAAAATATTAGCAAAAAACGCTAGATTCCACCAACCCTTAAGTAATTAAGTGGGGAAAATAGTGCCTATAAAGTGCATATCAACATAGTCCATCAGAATCACTTTAAATCCATAAACAGTTAATATGGTACTGATTTTATTATTGCCACATGTACCGAGATAGTGAAAAAAAATTATTTTGCAGATTATCCCAGTACATAATGGCATACATTCGTATAGGGTGATTTCACGAAAGGTCACTGGAGCGTAAATCCCCACTCACGTGACCGAAAATTTTAACTGGGGGACAAGCGTCACTTCCGGTACATGTTAGTGGATGGGAAAACACGCACTTTCACACCCGTTAAAAACATCGAAAACGGCCAGGTTTTGAGCTGCAATTTACGGAGCCGGTCGGGGTGACCGTGAGGAACAGCTACCTAAATTTACAGTCCAAAAAAAAGATAGAAACTAAGGTAAATACAAGAGCGAGCTGAAGGTGTAAACAAGGCGGAAGTGCTAGCGGACTTTTTTCTTGGAGATTTAAAGATCCAAAATATCGGGAATTATCGCGTTTGCTCGCTGCATTTCATCAAAAGTGGCATTATTGACTTTTTATCTTTATTCATTTGTTATATGAAAAGTATTAAAAGTTAGAAACCCGTCAGTAAAATTGCAAAATCGCCCATGGTTCTAGGGTGGGGTTTAACATGCAAAATGAAAACGCTTCTGAAGCTCCATTCACCATTTAAATAATCGTAAACTCTCAATGCGTTTGGAAATCAATTTTACTGAGATGCAAGCTTACGATTATTTAAATGGTAAATGGAGCTTCAGAAGCGTTTTCATTTTGCATGTTAAACCCACCCGAGAACCATGGGCGATTTTGCAATTTTACTGACGGGTTTCTAACTTTTAATACTTTTCATATAACAAATGAATAAAGATAAAAAGTCAATAATGCCACTTTTGATGAAATGCAGCGAGTAAACGCGATAATTCCCGATATTTTGGATCTTTAAATCTCCAAGAAAAAAGTCCGCTAGCACTTCCGCCTTGTTTACACCTTCAGCTCGCTCTTGTATTTACCTTAGTTTCTATCTTTTTTTTGGACTGTAAATTTAGGTAGCTGTTCCTCACGGTCACCCCGACCGGCTCACTTAATTGCAGCTCAAAAACGGGCCGTTTTCGATGTTTTTAACGGGTGTGAAAGTGCGTGTTTTCCCATCCACTAACATGTACCGGAAGTGACGCTTGTCCCCCAGTTAAAATTTTCGGTCACGTGAGTGGGGATTTACGCTCCAGTGACCTTTCGTGAAATCACCCTATAAAAGGTAGTGCAAACGAGAAAATAGAGTGTGTAATATAGTGCTACAGCTTCAGAGAAAGTGCAAATTTAAAAAAGTGTGAATGCAGCAATGATGTAGATTGGAAGATCAAGTATCCTTACAACATTAATCCTCCGACATTTTCGCCACCTCAAACGGGATCCCACCACCAAAGATCCTATAGCGGAGCTCTTATAGCGGAGCAAGATGGATTACTCTCACGCAAACGTGTAGTACGCTCATGGGCGGATTCATGGGCGATTTTATGACTCATTTTAGCAACCTGCCCCCGCCATCTTGTTCCGCCATCTTGTTCTGCCATTTTGCTCCGCCCTCTTGCTTCCGGCCAAAGATTGGATCCGCAGCGGGGAGAAGGAGTGCGCGGCCCGGGGCAGCGGGGAGAAGGAGTGCGGGGCAGCGGGGAGAGAGAGTGCGCGGTCCGGGGCAGCGGGGAGAAGGAGTGCGCGGTCCGGGGCAGCGGGGAGAAGGAGTGCGCGGTCCGGGGCAGCGGGGAGAGAGAGTGCGCGGTCCGGGGCAGCGGGGAGAAGGAGTGCGCGGTCCGGGGCAGCGGGGAGAAGGAGTGCGCGGTCCGGGGCAGCGGGGAGAAGGAGTGCGCGGTCCGGGGCAGCGGGGAGAAGGAGTGCGGGGCCCGGGGCAGCGGGGAGAAGGAGTGCGCGGTCCGGGGCAGCGGGGAGAAGGAGTGCGCGGTCCGGGGCAGCGGGGAGAAGGAGTGCGGGGCCCGGGGCAGCGGGAGAGGGAGAGGGGCATAGGAGGGGGGGGGAGACATTGTAGTGAGGGGGCAGCGAGAGAGTGCCGGGGGGGATTAGGCCTAGTGTGTGTGAAGTTGCGGGGAAGTTTACAATGTTTCTTATTTACAATGTTTCTTATTTAATGTCCCTTGTCTAGTCTGAAATAAAGTTCATTATTGGATCAGAAGAAATATAATTGTGTGTGTTATATGATTATATACATTTATATAATTTTCATGTATGTGTGTTTATAAACATTTTATTCTTTAACAAGAATTAACAGAATTATGAACTAACAGAATTATGAATCTAACCCTATATCACGCACAAAAAGTTCCGCAATGTCAATCACCCTGCGAGTCGGGTCGGTTCCGGTTACTACAAAATCAACTCAAACACTGCTTGTGAACCATTTAAAAAGAAATTATTTAAAAACCAGAATCAAATGTTATTGTTGACAAGAAGTATGAACTGACAGATTTATGAATCTAACCCACACAAAATGTTGCCCCACAACATTGATTACACTGCGAGTCGGGTCGGGTCAGGTAGGCTCAGGTTACTAAAATGGGCGTGGAAAAATGCCCATGATCCCCTCCATAGCGTACTACACGTCAGTCCATTGCATTTCGCAGGAGTAGCCTATCTTGCTCCGCTATAAGATCTTTGCCCACCACTGCCACATCTTCCCATCTCCTCCCCTTTCTGCTTTCCGCAGAGACCGTTCCGTCCGTAACTCCCTGGTCAATTCGTCCCTTCCCACCCAAACCACCCCCTCCCCGGGTACTTTCCCTTGCAACCACAGGAAACATTACACTTGTCGCTTTACCTCCCCCCTCGACTCCATCCAAGGACCTAGTCTTTCCAGGTGAGGCAAAGGTACACCTGCACCTCCTCCAATCTCATCTACTGCATCCGTTGTTCCCGGTGCCAACTTCTCTACATCGGTGAGACCAAGCGCAGGCTTGGCGATCGCTTTTCCCAACACCTCCGCTCAGTTCGTACTAACCAGCCTGATCTCCCGGTTGCTAGGCACTTTAACGCCCCCTCCCATTCCCAATCTGACCTCTTTCTGTCCTCGGCCTCCTCCATTGCCAGAGTGAGGCCCAGCGCAAATTGGAGGAACAGCACCTCATATTTCACTTGGGTAGTTTACACCCCAGTGGTATGAACATTGACCTCTAATTTTCGACAGCCCTTGCTTTCTCCCTCCTTCCCCTCCCCCTTCCCAGCTCTCCCACATAGCCTACTGTCTCCGCATCTTCCTTGCTTTTTCCCACCCTCCCGACATTAGTCTGAAGCAGGGTCTCGACCCGAAACGTCGCCTATTCCTTCTCTCCATAGATGCTGCCTCACACGGAGTTTCTCCAGCATTTTTTGTCTACCTTAGCATATGAGAGGTCAGTTCAAGTCTGATAAAGGCAGAAAATAAGTTATTCTTGATTCAAGCTTTTACAATTCATTCAATCTCCTGGCAATTGGGTGAGTAGTGAAGAATGTATGAGTGGTCGACAAAAGTGCTGGAGAAACTCACCGGATGCAGCATCTGCATCTTCCAGCATCTGCTGTTCCTTCTTAAAAACAATGTACGAGTGGTCTTTGATTATGCTGGCTGCTTTCCCAAGGCAGTATGAAACATAGATGCCTTGGTACCTCAGCAAGGCCACCTGCATAATCAAGGATGAGTTTCTCCCCAGTCACTCCCTCTTCTCCTCTCTCCCCTCGAGCAAGAGGTACCGAATAGTGAAAACGCATACCTCAAGATTCAGGGACAGTTTCTTCCCAACTGTTATCAGGCCACTGGACCATTCTACCAACAACTAGAGAGTGGTCTTGAGCTACTCTCTACCTCATTGGCGACCCTCGGACTATCATTACTTGGACTTTATCTTGCACTAAACGTAATTTCTTTTATCACGTATCTGTACACTGGACGGCTCAATTGTTATCATATATTGGCTTTCCATCAACTGGTCAGCACGCAACAAAAGCTTTTCACTGTACATAAGTACATGTGACAATAAACTAAACTAGATGGGGTCAATTGAGGCGGGGCGCATTTGGTGGAGGCGAGGGTGTTTTCTTGACTATATTGTCAATGTGGTTGGTCCAGGTCAAATTGTTGGTGATATTTACATCCAGGAACTTGAAGCTACTAACCATCTCCAGCTTATCTTCAATGATTCAGCCTGGGACATGTACGCCTCCCCACTTCCTGAAGTCCTCGACCAGCTCCTTGATTTTGCTAGACCAACTTGCTGCAAAGCTCTCCATCTCCTTTCTGAACTCCATGTCGTCATTGTTTGAGATCAATGAAGTGGTGTCACCTACAAACCTGTCAATGCAGTTGGAGCAAAATTTGGCCAGAGTCGTGACTGTAAAGGGAGTACAGTAGGGGGCTGATGCAGTCTTGCGGAATACTGGTATTGAGAATTATTGTGAAGGTTATTTTGTCACCTCTCTTTGCTAATTACAGTCTATGGGTCAGCAAGTCAACGATCTAGTTGTAGAAGTAAGGTGCTGAGTAATAGATCCAGGAGTTTGGGACTCGATTGTATAGTTATCGAAAAGATGATAGGTGTGATAGTTCAGATAAAATAAACAGTAACGGCTTATGATTACCATGTGGAGCTTTGAGCCTCAACAGTTCACATTGCTAGGGTACAATATTCAAATAAAAGTCGAGTTCAAGTTCAAGTGAGTTTATTGTCATGTGTCCCTGATAAGACAATTAAATTCTTGCTTTGCTTCAGCACAACAGAACATAATAGGCATTGACTTCAAAACAGATCAGTGTGTCCATATACCATTAATAAACACATGAATAAATAAACGGATAAAGTGCAAATAACAGATAATGGGCTATTAATGTTCAGAGTTTTGTCCGAGCCAATTTTAATAGCCTGATGGCTGTGGGGAAGTAGCAACATTTAACACACTCTTTATACGCCATGGTTTTTTTTGCAGAACAGTTCTCCCTGTGACTGCGTCGGTTTTCTCCGGGTGCTCTGATTTCCTGCGACATTCCAAAGGCGTGCAGGTTTGAAGGTTAATTGGCTTCAGTAAATTGCCCCTAATGTGTACGATTAAAAAGTGGGATAACATAGAACTAGTGTAGGGTGATTGAAGATCGCTGTGGACTTGGTGGGCTGAAGGACCTGTTTCCACACTGTATCTTTGTTTTTTTTCCAAATTGTACTACATTTTATTTTATGACTATTATATTTATTTTGTGGTAAAATACTAATCCTGGGGATTACTGCTGGTCATTCTGGGATTAATTAACAATATAGAACTAGAGTTGTAATCTTATGTGCAATCAGAAGATTGCAGTTCAAGTGTACAGGAAATTGGGCAAGTTACTCTGGTTCCTTTTCTTGAAATCTGTCAAGTCATTCTGAATGATTAAATCATGTGAATTCAGTATTGATTACAGGAGGCCAACAGGCAAGATACTTAATGAGATAAAATTGGTAACTGCGTGTTTTCTTCTACAGAAGAACCAGAGGAGCTAAGGGGAAGAATACCTACAGAAGCCTCTACTCCAGCATCACCACTGGTTCATATCGTCAAACACCCATTGTCAAACACCCATTGCCCGTTGCTAACTGAGTAATTTCTCCAGTTCCAGAAATCATGGGATCAGATCCTTTCCGGAATGGATCTCTGACTGGTAACAGCTCCAACCAACAGGAAGGGCACAGCCTTTTGAAAGTAGTATCAATTGCCACTATTACTGCTATAGTAAGCTTCATAACAATAATAGGCAATATTTTGGTAATTGTGTCATTTAAAGTGAACAGCCAGCTAAAAACTGTGAACAATTATTACCTGTTAAGTTTGGCCTGTGCCGATCTCATCATAGGAGTGTTTACAATGAACCTCTACGCTTCTTATATATTGATGGGTCACTGGTCACTGGGAAATTTGACGTGTGATTTGTGGCTTGCACTGGATTATGTGGCCAGTAATGCCTCCGTCATGAATTTGCTCCTTATTAGCTTCGATCGGTATTTCTCAGTCACACGGCCATTAACTTACAGGGCGAAACGTACCCCAAAAAGGGCTGGTATCATGATTGGTCTGGCATGGTTAATATCCTTTATATTGTGGGCACCTGCTATTTTATGCTGGCAATACCTAGTTGGAAAAAGAACTGTCCCTTCAAATGAATGTCAGATACAATTTTTGTCTGAACCTATTATTACCTTTGGTACAGCGATAGCCGCTTTCTACATCCCAGTGTCGGTGATGACGATACTGTACTATCGCATCTATAAAGAGACTGAAAGACGCACTAAGGACCTGGCGGAACTGCAAGCATCGAATCTCGCCTCGGAAGATGAAGTTCACGTTTCCAAAAGGATTCGATCTACATCTTGCTTCGGATGTGTAAGCCACAAACTTTCACGCAGGGAAAGGTCCCAGGTATCGTGGTCTTCAAACAGAAGCACAACAGTAACCCTAAGATCCACACAGGCCAAAAATGTCACAGACGAATGGCTAGAAAGCGACAACAAAGACTGCTTTGCAAATTACCCCATGTCTGAAGAAGATGGAAGGCTCACTCCAAAATCTACCTCTTCAGTGACTCAAGGGGAAGAACAGATTGACGAGTATACTGGGGAGGATGACGCCAATGTTTCCTTGGAAGAAGCGGCTTCGGCAATAAATAATTATGAAAATCAAAATCATTTGGTGATCCCTGTAAAAAAACAGAAGGATAAAAATTACATTTCTTACAAGGGTCATAAATTAGCTGTCAAAAATGGCAGTTCCTCGTCAACCTCAGACACGAGTAATGGGTGCACCGGACTTAAAGGAACACCCCCTGAACCAGAAGTTCCATGTATGAGAAATATGGATCAAAACCTGAGGCTGCAGATCACCAAGAGAAAACGGCTGGTTTTGATAAAGGAAAAAAAGGCAGCGCAGACACTTAGTGCCATTCTACTGGCGTTCATCATTACCTGGACACCGTACAATATTATGGTGTTAGTCTCGACGTTTTGCTCGGACTGCATCCCACAATCACTGTGGCATTTGGGATACTGGTTGTGTTACGTTAACAGCACAGTCAACCCCATGTGCTATGCTTTGTGCAACAAAACCTTCCGCACCACCTTCAAAATGTTGTTACTATTTCAATGGAAGCGGAAATGAACTACCTAGCCGACAACAAGACACATCTTTTAACAAGTGGGTTGACAAAAATGCTGGAGAAACTCAGCAGGTGAGGCAGCATCTATGGAGATGCTCCTTCGCTCCATAGATGCTGCCTCACCTGCTGAGTTTCTCCAGCATTTTTGTCTACCTTCGATTTTCTAGCATCTGCAGTTCCTTCTTAAACATTTTAACAAGTGGGAGTAAAGTGGTTATTACATCGTTCTTTCTATACTTCATAATGTGATTATTGACTATCATTCAGCAATTGTTCCGTTGCATATATGGGGATTGGAATGACATTCAAGAAATGGATCACCAACTACATCAAATAAAGGCCAAGAAGCAGAGCTAAATTCTCTCTGGGCCGCCCCTTCAGTCAATCATGCGGTACAGCTGATCAGGTCTCGTTAATTCTCAACCCATGTTAAGTTTCCCTTTCGCAATGATAAACACGTTACTGTTGGAAAGTGAAAAAAATGTACACAAACCCCAAATCATAGTGCTAACAACCAGTGTTACAAATCAATCAGTACTAGAGTGCACATCCCGTGTCATTAAAACGCTCCAGGGAAAGTTTTATTGAACTTATGCTGGGATACCTGACTTTTTTCAGCAATGTGTTTCCCTCTCGTTGCCTTCCTTAAAAGTAGCAGCTAGCTATTGGCGGGTACAACTTCACAGGCATCCGACTTGCTTCAACTGCAATGGTGACTGAGTGGCAGCAGATTGCGGAGAAATGTGAACCCATCTCAACCTCATTTTACCAAGTGTGCAAAGCTGGTCTCTCTCCAACAAGAGGCAGCCAGGAAAACAAAACCGTGGGTGAGTTTCCTTTCGCTGCACCGCTGTGCTTTCAATCATCCGTGACCGATGCCGTGGCCCAGAACTTGAACGTAAGTTAATTTAACCGCCCACAATTGGAAAACGCTGTGCGCCAAAGGCCGGGCCGGGGACTGAAGGAGAGTCAGATTGGATTCGGAAATACCTTTAACATTTAATACCTAAAAGTTATTGTTTTAAAATAGACCGCTTAAAACATATTTGAATTGAAAGACAAATAATTAACACAAACCTGACTTAAGTCCTCTTCTGCATTTTCTTCCCTTGCAACTTCCCAATGGCCATTGAAACGGATGGGCGGGCCGACGGTGATATTTTGGTCTGACGGCGCAACATCGACGCAGCCTCGCCCGGGAACTCCAGCTCCTCTACCGGACGCCGGGGCGGCATGAAGCTGTGGCTGGGGAATTCGGGTGGAAATCCCACAACTAGCGCTGGAGGCAGTTTGGTGCGTTCACCTGCAGAATGCGGGCTTTTACGTTAAAGGAATCCGCCCATAATGAAACATAGTCATCCTTGGCGTGGTATATCCAATACAACATAATATAATGGTCTGAAGAAGCGTCGCCTATCCATTCTCTCCAGAGATGCTGCCTGGCCCGCTGAGTTACTCCAGCACTTTGTGTCTATCTTTGGTATAAACCAGTGGTGTTTTATTGTCATATGTGCAAACACACAATGCCATTCTTTCTTGCATACAGTCCAGTGAAATATTGCCATGCCTAAATATCATCTGCAGTTTCTTTTTATTTTATTGTAATATCGATGTTTGTATTTGTTGAGCTCCATCGTGTTCGCTCGTTGTGAAATAAAGCACTTTATTTGTATATGTACACATCTTACTTCAGATTTCTCGAGCGGTAAGATTTGGAGAGGCATGGAAAAGGTGGTGGGATTGAAGGTTGTGCAAGACGCATAAGTCTATGCTGATTGCAATGCTCCAACGTTGCTGTGCCTGGGTTCATATTTGGCAAAGTGAGAGCAGAGAATCTCACAGCGTGGAAACTGGTCCTTCGACTCATTGTATCCGCACGGACCGTCAAGCGCCCATTTACGTCTCCCCAGAGTCTACCACTCACTGACTCAAGCATTTACAAAGTCCAATTTACCAACCAACCGGAATACCCGGAGAACACCAAGGACCTCACTGTGGATTGAACCCACATCGCTGGAGCTGCGGATCAGCAGCTATATCAGTTCTATGAGGAACAACATTACCTTAAAATGTTGTTCCCCATACATTAGCTAAATGCAATGTAACCTTGATAATTATAATTATATTTCTGCTCAATTATGGAGTTAGAGGTCACAATTGTTTGCAATTGGCATGTCCCCCTGGAAATTCTCAAGGACGGATGGTGTGGAATGTGTAGAGGATTGCTTTGAAACTAAATGCAATGGTTTCCGCTACCAGGGTGGTTGACACATGAGCAATTTCTTTTAAACTTACTCTCGACATGTGTTCTTGTTTACGTCATGTAGATTAAGATTGGATATTAAAGTACAATATGTTCAATTTTCCACTTCTGTGAACACAAATCAATTAAGCCAATAATGATTGAAATGGGAATGTGCAATATGTTCAGACACTGGCTGACCATCCTGCTTAGTAGGCCCCCCTCGGTCATGACTGACCATGGGTGATGCATCCTAGTTTTCAGGTGATGTGTGGTCGGATGCAAGCCTGGGCGATGTCATATGGAGGACAGGCTGTTGCCCATGCAGCACGTCCCCCCTCTCCATGTCGCTGATCGATCCAAATGAACAGCAGGGCCGTTACAGTTTGGCACCAGCGCCGTCGCAGGAGCTGCTAGAGCGAGGTTGTAGACAACGACGAACTACCTTAGGGGCTCTGACTCCGGATGTTCTTGAGGTTTACTCCAGGAGCTTTTTCCATGACTGGATATGGCCACAAGGCAGTGGAGGTTTTAAATCAGAGTTTTCCCTCTCCTAGATGGACCGCCTTCCCAGGCAGACGAGCCCCATCTGCCCGAGACTCATGGAGGCAGGAGCGTCTACCTTCCCGTGCAGGTTTATAGCACCTGCCCACTGCCCAACCTGCTTACAACTTTGTTAAAAAATGCCTTACAACATGCTGTTCCCATCAAGATCTTAGTTAAGGTGCTAGTTATATTTTGTTGCTCACAGTCCTGAAAGTAGAATGTTTTTAGTTTTCTTTGTTAAAATACATTTGCATTTATAGATGTTATTAAACATAAACATATTTTAAAGGGCAGCATGATGTGTTGTACTGCCATGTCTGTTGAAGTACGTTGTCATACTTACTCAGTCAGTCGTTGTCATACTTACTCCTGTATTATGCTTGGCATGGTTGTTTTGTACTTAAAATACATCCTCCACAAGATCAGGAGGAAGTACAATGACGACTAACTGATGCTCAAACTGAAGGAAGCCAGTATAGGCAAAAGGAATAGAAGTGTGAAAACACACCTCACCAGATTCGGGGACAGTTTCTTCCCAGCTGTTATCAGGCAACCTAATCATCCAACCACAACCAGAAAGCAGTGCTGAACTACTATCTACCTCTTTGATGACCCTCAGACTATCCTTGATCAGACTTTGCTGGCTTTACTTTGCACTAAACGTTATCCCCTTATCATGCATCTATACACTGTAAATGGTTCAATTGTAATCATGTATTGTCTTTCCACTGACTGGTTAGCACACAACTAAAGTTTTTCACTATACCTCAGTACAAGTGGCAATAAACTAAACTGAACTTCAACAAACATGATAATGCAGCACAGTGGCACAGTTGGTAGAGCTACTGCCTCACAGCACCAGAGACACAGGTTTGATCCTGACCTCGGATGCTGTCTGTGTGGAGTTTGCAGATTCTCCCTGTGACCACGGGGGTTTCCTCCGGGTGCTTCGGTTTCCTCTCACACTACAAAGACATGGATTTGCAGCTTAAATGTGTAGGAAGGACCTACAGATGCTGGTTCATACCGAAGATATACTCAAAGTGTTGGAGTAACTCAGCTGGTCAGGCAGTATCTCTAGAGGAATAGGCGACGTTTTAGGTTGGAACCCTTCTTCAAACACAAAGAAGGGTCTCCTCAGTCTAAAGAAAGGTTCCAACCCAAAACATCACCTATTCCTTTTCTCCAGAGATGCTACCTGACCCACTAAGTTACTCCAGCACTTTGTGTCTATCTTTGATGTTTAGCTTAATTGGGCCTCTGTAAATTGTCCCTGGTCTATAAGGAGTGGAAGAAAAAGTGGCATAACATAGAATTAGTGTGAACAGGTGAATGACGGTCGGCATGGATTTGACGGGTCAAAGGACCTGTTTTCACTATTTCTAAATGTATAACTAAAACATTTATAATGAATTTATAAAGTTTTGACATTCATTCACATTTCTTGCAAAGCAAAAGCTATATTTAACCATACTCGCTTTGATAACTTTTCTAAAAAAACAGAAAAGTTGTCCAATGGAACATCTAATGATTTTAATAATTAAGAGAATCATACGATTCATAAGACATAGAATTAGGCCATTTGACCTATTGAGTCTACTCCGCCATTAAATCATGGCTGAGCTATCTTTCCCTCTCAACCCCATTCCCCTGCCTTCTCTCCGTAACCTTTGACACGGTTACTTATCCTATCAAATCTCTGCTTTAAAAATGCCCAGACTTGGCCTCCATAGCCGTCTGTGGTGATGAATTCCACAGATTCTCCACCATGTGTTATGCACATACATAAAAAGTAGTAAGACCTGGGTTTCTCGTGACTGATCTGATCAGTAGCGGTGGTGTCAGTGATAAATCAGTATTGTTGTAATTTAAATAATCCTTTCTCTGCCGTGACTTAAAAAGCTCAGTGACAATGTGCGTTGATTGTGGTTTGCTTACATGCTAACTATTGCCATGGCCTTTAGGCCTTGTATGAAGATTACTGAACATTAAAAAAACCCGATTCATAATTTGACAAATTGAATGAAAAGGCTTTGTTACTAAAATGTTGGCATTGCAGATGTGCAGCAGGTTTGTAAATGTTTGTACAACTATTGTATTGGTTCAGCTTATTATTTTACCACAAATGTTTCATATTTCTTGACAATAAAGTTTGACAGTTTGCAGCCATATGTGCATAATCTTCAAATAGATGTGTTTTCAAGATTCATGGATTTTTTCATTTAAATTTGGAAAAAAAGAGTAACTCAATTGGTTTTCTTTTTATGGTAACAACTTACCAGGATATATGGTCCAAGAATGTTTTTGGTCCAAAAGGTCAGTCACCCGAAAAAGACAATTCTACTGTTGAATAGCCACTGAAACTCTCACAATGGGGTCTCACATCCCACAAAGATATTCATTTAAAAATAGGAGCTGAATCCCACCGATTTTACCACTTTGAAAAGCTTGGGAACAGAATCAAATTGATTTTATTGCAAAACTGAATTGAATGGAGACCTCCTCAATATCCATGATAAATGTTTAAAAATAATTGAAATCAAATAATGCCTGACTAAAATTAAACCAGATTATTTGAATCAAAATCAACAAAAACACAAGTTTTAAATCTTTAAAAGTATTGAACAAACCAAAAATAATAAAAGAATCCTACCACTTTATAATTTTTCCACGCTATCCTCCAATTCACACCAGTGGGTGATGGGATAAACCTGGACTCCAGTGGTAGATCTTAGTGAAAGACATGGTAATTTATGTGTAGGAAAGAACTGCAGATGCTGGTTTAAATCCAAGGTAGACACAAAATGCTGGAGTAACTCAGCAGGGCCAGGCAGCATCTCTGGAGAGAAGGAATGGGTGACGTTTCAGGTCAGTCTGAAGAAGGTCTCGACCCAAAACGTCACCCATTCCTTCTCTCCAGAGATGCTGCCTGTCCCACATGTACTGCATGGATGTGCACATTTGTGACTTCCATGTTTGATAACTGTGGAAGTCCTAGACTTGATGTCATTTAAACAAGCAAATGCTGGTGGCTCAATTAAGAACTTGATATGCAAGGTTATGGGGAGAAGGCAGGAGAATGGGGTTGAGAGGGATAGCTAGATCAGCCATGATGAAATGGCGAAGTAGACTCGATGGGCCAAATAGCCTAATTTAGCTCCAATGACTTCAGAATTGATGAGAACTGTGGTATTTGACAACAAAATGGGAACAACTGAAGCAGATACTCTTTAGCCAAATCACAAATTTTATAACCAAAGCATTTATTTTATTGGTAAAGAAAAGTAAATAATTAGATTTTATCTACATTTTAAACCAAATCTATGTTGCATAAAAAATACTTCCTCTGAGAATAATCAAATTTATAGTACAGGCTATAAATTGAGGACAATTTGTTTGTCAATCTAAAGAGGACAAAGGGTCCATATGATATTATATAGGCCATCTTGAATTTATTGTTTTGATTTGCTTTATCTACACCTCACATTGTCAGTGGGTTTCTTGATCAGATTTTTTTAGTTGGCAGATTATTTGTCCTGACAAGAGATATTCTCCTTGAACCCAGCATCAATAATGTATACTCGATTAATCTGCAGATAAGATCTATTTATTCAGCTTCATACACCAGCCCAAAGACAGTCTGAATACATTTTCTCAGATATTTCATTCACTGAACAAATGACAGCACGATGGCAAATTTTGAATATTTCTACATTATAATTAAATTTCAAGCATTAACACCCATCATACCAAAAATATCTTACTTCCATCTGGAAGAGATTTGGGCACAAATCTCAAAGGGAAATATTGGCATTCCAAACAACTGAGACACCCAACATTAATCATGACTCGAGTATTTAACAATTTTTCCACATAACATTTTGTTCATGCAGACTGTACCAAGTAGTACAACAAATAACAAATTTGTTCATTTGCGTCAGATATGTTCCTGTAACTGCACTTTCTGGTAAATAAGTCCAGAACGTATATAAGCATAAAAATTTAAAGAAATATTTGAACTTACAAATAAACTATTAGATTTATTTCCAGTTCTTTTTGCGCCATTATTATAACTCATCACGTAAGATTTTGTGGCATTTGGTTACCTTACTATTAGGTTTTATCATCATCCATGCATACTTGCACATATTTTCTTTATTACAATCATTTTGCCAATAAATAACATTTCTTCTGTTCAGATTAGCTCCAGCACAGGCATTATACCACCATCCACCACCTGGGATCCCATTAAGTTCCAATTTGGCACAGTTCTGAGAATAGTTGTCATTATCACTATCCTTTGTGGTGAATTTTTGGTTGTCATGAACATAAGCCTCTGTATCTTTTGTCAAAGCATCAGTTGCAGTTCCATGATAAAGACCAAGTCTAATTTTATATCTAGATTCTTCATTTTCAATGAGAAAGGGGTCATATTCTCCCCACTTCATATCACCATTCATGTTGATTAGTTTAATTCCCAACTTATATTCATTCGGTTTACTTGTGATTCTATGCATGAACTCATTGCCCAACCAGTGATCACCATTAACATAGCCAAATCCTTGCTTGTAGTCCTGCCATGTTCTATCGAAGTCCAAGGAGCTGTTAACAGTGATGTGCTGGATTATTGTCCATCCACCTTCTGCGCTTTGCATGTCACAGAAAACAACTATAAGACCCTTCATCAATTGGATGACATACAGACCATCTTTAGCCTTGCCCTCTGACTGCTGAAAGATTTCATAACAGTTACTCAGAAAACCTGCAAAACATAAAGGAAGAATTAATACAACATTACAACCAGTTTAGACATTTTACATTTTTGCATCTAGCTAAAACTCATTGGAAGAAAAATTATCAAGTTCACTGTGAATCAAAAGGTCAAGTATGCAATCCAATGTCAATTTGCTTTTAATTTTTATCTAATGGCCAATGTTTGTGGTTTAATAAATGTTAAATTAATATTACTAATATTGCAACAGCAGTATTTTGTTATGTCATATTTTACCACTGTAAAATCAAGAACCAGAGGACGTAGGTTTAAAATAAGGGGGAAAAGATTTAATAGAAACCTGAGGGGTAATCTTTTCACACAGTGGATGGAATGGAACGAGCAGGTAGTATCGCAACATTTAAGAAGCATTTTGACAGGTACATGGATACGACAGGTTTAGAGGGATATGGTTTAGAGGGATATGGGCCAAATGCAGGCAGGTGGGACTAGTGGGGAGGGGACATTGGTCGGTGTGGGCAAGTTGGGCCGAAAGGCCTGTTTCCACACTGTATGACTATGACTCTATGGAAGACTGCATAGTAATAGGGATACAGTGATTATAGAGATCAATATAAGGATTGTCACACCTATAATTATCGATTCACAAGGAAGTACACAATATCCAAACTAAAGTTAATTGAAACTCACCATCTTGCCATCTCAAATTGATTATATGAGCATAATCTCCTGGGGATAGAAGATGCGCATTCTTCAGTTCTACTGACGATTCAGTGCTTATCAAAATGGTACATTTCAGCAACATTAGAAGGGTAACGCTGAAAAGGTTCCTCAAATTCATCACTACTGTTGTGTTGAAATTCATCAAGAAAATTAAAAGTACAATAAAAGTTACATAAATCTTGTGTCAAAAATATGGATTCAATTATTTCCTGTTTATGCATCTTTCTTGGCCCACATAACATTCTCATTGTAAATTTGAGCAGACTGGCTGGCAACGCAAAGGTAACAGCTTCAGCCTCATCACCAGATGGTGACAAATGGAGTCTAGAAGCTCACCGTCGGTCCAAATTAACTGCTACAGGTATGATGAGTTCCTTTTGTTCTGGCAAGCGTTCTATGCAAAATGCTTTATAGAGCGGCACACCGAGATTGGGAAGAAACAAACTAATTAATATCTCACTATGAGACTGTCCAAGCTATTGGCTGATAATAATCAATTTCTGGTTGATTGTGAATTTAGCGATGAATACTGAGAAATCAGTGAACCAACCTAGTCATTTAATGGGATTTTTAAAAAGTAAAGACAATTAAACTATGCATAATTCTTAACTCACTTATTCTAAGATATCAACTGGTAAACCACCAATCAAGTGGTTGATTAGTTCAAGTTAAAATTATAAAGTCGTGTTAATTTAAACACCCAGATCCAATCACCTTTATAAATCACACGTCTGTGGGCTTTCTGCATCTAATATCTAAAGCATTAAGCAGGGAGCAAACTAATTTAAACTGGCTCTTCAATCTTAACTCTATACTAATGATAACAATGGGAACCAAACAAATGTATCAGAACTTACCTTTCAATATGAAATAATTCAATTATACAAACATAGCAAATCTCAGCACAGCTTAAAGAAAGCACATGAAGCAGCTTGTCAGTACTCTTTCATATCTAACTGTACTTTAGCAAATTATGAGATTAAGGTTCAATGTACAATTAGTTCTCGATAGTGAAGGTGCTACCATTAACCAAAGTCTAACATGACAGGTTTGTAGGATTTCAAATGTTATCTGTGCTCTTTGAACTATTTTTGAGGAAGACAAAAGCCATGTATAATATAACAGCTATCACACCCTTTGAACACCATAATGCCAATCGAG
Source organism: Amblyraja radiata (assembly GCF_010909765.2). Taxonomy (NCBI): domain Eukaryota; kingdom Metazoa; phylum Chordata; class Chondrichthyes; order Rajiformes; family Rajidae; genus Amblyraja; species Amblyraja radiata. The sequence continues at coordinate 26,372,097 of NC_045964.1, read as the reverse complement.
TTCTTTCAAAGTATGGTCACTGCTGTGACAAGGGAGGTATAACAGTAAATTTGTGGAAAGCAAAGAGCCTACGAACCACAAAGTGATAATGAATAGATCATCTGTATTGTGATAACAGAGAACGTATTATATATACACAGAAAGTTGTGCAGAACCTCTGGAGACTGAGAGTTAACATTTAATGTTGGAGGAACTCAGTGGGTTGAGCAGCATCCCCTGAGGAAAAATGTGCATGAGGACATTTTGGCTTGAGACCCAGCATCAGTTCTGGCATACAGCTTTCGCCTGCATAGATGCTGAATGACTGAATGTTTTACTAGTAATTTGCAATTCATTCCTGTATACAGCATCTGCAATCCTTTGTTCAATAATTCTTTGTTGTCACGTATGCACAACACAGTGAAATTATTTTGCACCACAAATGCAGTTACAATAGAAAACAGAAAAAATACCAACAGTCCAAAATGCAAAGTCCAGTCCATGTCTTGGAAGCTCCTGATCTAGGTAAGCCCAACATCTCGCTCCTCTGCTGACCGCCTCTGTGTCCTGGGAGTCACCTCTGCAGCCGACCTTGAAGGCACGCTGGAGGTAATACCCTGGCCCCTCTCCAACTGGCCCACTATGAAATAGGTATAATGGCCAGTGAATAATAAAACTGCCAGTGAAAGTGTAAATTGTCTAATGATTGGAATGTGAAGTTACAGGAGAGGAAAGATATTAGGAAATGAGAAACAAGTCTGAAACAGTTGATTATCTCAAAATGAAGTCAGTGTTAGGTTTATAACACTATGGATCAAATGCAATCTAATGGGACTAGGTTAAATGGGCATCTTGGTAGACATAGACATAGAAACAGGTGAATTGATCATGGGGAACAAGGACATGGCAGACCAATTGAATAATTACTTTGGTTCTAAGGTTACTAAGGAAGACATAAATAATCTGCCGGAAATAGGAGGGGACCGGGGGTCAAATGAGATGGAGGAACTGAGTGAGATCCAGGGTAGCCGGGAAGTGGTGTTAGGTAAATTGAATGGATTAAAGGCCGATAAATCCCCAGGGCCAGATAGGCTGCATCCCAGAGTACTTAAGGAAGTAGCCCCAGAAATAGTGGATGCATTAGTGATAATTTTTCAAAACTCTTTAGATTCTGGAGTAGTTCCTGAGGATTGGAGGGTAGCTGATGTAACCCCACTTTTTAAAAAGGGAGGAAGAGAGAAAACGGGGAATTACAGACCAGTTAGTCTAACATCGGTAGTGGGGAAACTGCTAGAATCAGTTATTAAAGATGGGATAGCAGCACATTTGGAAAGTGGTGAAATCATTGGACAAAGTCAGCATGGATTTATGAAAGGTAAATCATGTCTGACGAATCTTATAGAATTTTTCGAGGATGTAATTAGTAGAGTGGGTAAGGGAGAACCAGTGGATGTGTTATATCTGGACTTTCAGAAGGCTTTCAACAAGGTCCCACATAAGAGATTAGTATACAAACTTAAAGCGCACGGTATTGGGGGTTCAGTGTTGATGTGGATAGAGAACTGGCTGGCAGACAGGAAGCAAAGGGTAGGAGTAAACGGGTCCTTTTCACAATGGCAGGCAGTGACTAGTGGGGTACCGCAAGGCTCAGTGCTGGGACCCCAGCTATTTACAATATATATTAATGATTTGGACGAGGGAATTGAATGCAACATCTCCAAGTTTGCGGATGACACGAAGCTGGGGGGCAGTGTTAGCTGTGTGGAGGATGCTAGGAGGCTGCAAGGTGACTTGGATAGGCTGGGTGAGTGGGCAAATGCATGGCAGATGCAGTATAATGTGGATAAATGTGAGGTTATTCACTTTGGTGGCAAAAACAGGAAAGTAGACTATTATTTGAATGGCGGCCGATTAGGAAAGGGGGGGGATGCAACGAGACCTGGGTGTCATGGTACACCAGTCATTGAAAGTAGGCATGCAGGTGCAGCAGGCAGTGAAGAAAGCGAATGGTATGTTAGCATTCATAGCAAAAGGATTTGAGTATAGGAGCAGGAAGGTTCTACTGCAGTTGTACAGGGTCTTGGTGAGACCACACCTGGAGTATTGCGTACAGTTTTGGTCTCCTAATCTGAGGAAAGACATTCTTGCCATAGAGGGAGTACAGAGAAGGTTCACCAGACTGATTCCTGGGATGTCAGGACTTTCATATGAAGAAAGACTGGATAGACTCGGCTTGTACTCGCTAGAATTTAGAAGATTGAGGGGGGATCTTATAGAAACGTACTAAATTCTTAAGAGGTTGGACAGGCTTCGATGCAGGAAGATTGTTCCCGATGTTGGGGAAGTCCAGAACAAGGGGTAACAGTTTAAGGATAAGGGGGAAATCTTTTAGGACCGAGATGAGGAAAACATTTTTCACACAGAGAGTGGTGAATCTCTGGAATTCTCTGCCACAGAAGATAGTTGAGGCCAGTTCATTGGCTATATTTAAGAGGGAGTTAGATGTGGCCCTTGTGGCTAAAGGGATCAGGGGGTATGGAGAGAAGGCAGGTACAGGATACTGAGTTGGATGATCAGCCATGATCATATTGAATGGCGGTGCAGGCTCGAAGGGCCGAATGGCCTACTCCTGCACCTATGTTCTATGTTTCTAGACAAGTTGGGCTGAAGGGCCTGTTTCCACGTTCAATCGTCAATGACTGTATGAGGCGGGAATACTATAATGTGCCTGGTTTCAGACAAGGTGCCATCATTGAACTTGCATTCAGATTTCATTCTCTCCGCGCATGCGCAGTGGGCCCAGTTGCACATGCGCAGTTGGAGAAGGCTTACCGGGCCGGGAAATAGCATCCAGGTAAGTTCCAGGTAATTTTATATTCTATTTCAGGAAAAAAAATTAAGGTGTGGAAGCACCGTCCTGTCATGCTGTTTAGTACCCAAGCACATTTTCTAAGTAAAGCAGCATTCTTTTGTGCTTTTTAATTTAGTATTCTGCACTTCCCGCTTGCAAAGTGGTCATCCCACAGTGTGGAAACCGAATATCTTTTTCTCTTCTTACAATCTGCTTTTTTGATTTCTTGTGTATTTCTTGTTCCTCTCCCCCTATTCCTTTCCATGGAACTTAAAACTTGCTTTCTCCCAATTTTCCTTGTGCTAATGAAAAGCCACTAAACAAATATTAAATGTTTTCTGGCCTGCTAAATATCTGCAGCCTTTTCAACTTGAATTTCATGGTTCAAACAGCCATTGTATTTTGTATTTTTGTTTTTATTCATGATCTTGCGTACCATGTTAAAAAAAGTGACCATATTACCACCGAAAATCTTCCACCGGAGAACATAGACACCCTGACTTGCTGAATATTCCCAGCATTTTCTTTTTTTATATTTATTTGTATGGTGGAGCCCTTTGGCCCACAAAATCTACATTATCAAAACTAATCCCATTTTTGTTATTCTCCCCACATTCCCATCAACTCCACACACCATCTCTACCCCTCCGCAAGATTCTACCCAAGGTAAAATGTAGAGAGCTAATTAACCTACCAACGTGGTATATTTTACCTCCAAGGGAAATAGGGTTTTGATTTAATGCACCTCTCAAAAAAACAGCATCTCTGAAGGCCAGCATAACCTCAACACTGCACTAAAGTATATTTCAGGCTTAGACAAATTCCTGCAGCTTACTGTATATTTCATGATAATAAGTTTCAAGGGTGGCATTAAAACACCTCAGAAAAGGACAGCATCTTTGGAGAACATGGATAGGTGATGCTTTTGGTCAGGACCCTTTTTTTACTCCCGACCCGAAACATCACCTAAAACATCCTCCAGGGATGCTGTCTGACCTGCAGAGTTACTCCAGCACTTTGTATCCTTCTTTGTAAACCAGCATCTGCAGTTCCTTGTTTCTACCTCATCCTCGTCTGCATTTAGGTTTTCTCGACTCTTTAAAGGACAGACCAAATGTCAAGAGGGTCACTTTGAGGTTGTATAGTATGCACATCTGGATACATTCCAATTAGTGGGGTGACTTTACTTACTTGCAAATGGAAATATTACTCTCAAGGTCCGTATATAGTAAGGGTGTGTTTGAAAACAATGTAGCATTATCGGGTTTATATGCATCATAAAGATACCTCCGACTGGATCTCAAGGTAATGATATGGTCTGCAACATGTTTTTCCTGTTAGTGGGAGATAGCAGTCGTTGGACTTTTACACTAGAATATCATGCCATCTATTAAAGGTATCACACTGCCACTGGGATAGAGGGCTCGTACAAGGGTTCAGTACAAGGAACTTAAGCGATCAGATTGGAAAATCTGTAAGCCCTGGATAGAATCTCAACCAGGAAGTGTCACCCAAAATATTTAACATCAAATCAAGTACAGAATGCAAAATAAACAAAGATTGCAGTGAGAGGGATAAATGGGATGCAGGGCGGAACAACAGTTAGTGCTGCTGCGTGATAGCTCTAGGGATTGCAGTTTGATCCTAACCTTGGGTGTTGTCTCTGTGGCATTTTCAATCTCTTCCAACAATCACATGTGATTCCGTCACGTGCACTACAGTAAATGACTCTTTAACGCACGTCTGAGGCAAGCTAATTGAAGGAATGCGAATGGGATTGAGAGAATACGCTGTAGGGGTAAAGAAAATTACACTAATGGAACTACTTTACCAAGAGTCACCATGGACCGGAGTGCTTAAACGGCTTCCTTCTTTATCGTAATCACAAAGTTTACATTCACTGCACGTAAGAATTTCACTGTTCAGTTTCAGAACATATGACAATAAAACACTCTCAGTTCTTGACTCCAAAAAATTCCAGGAGCAATTAAAATCTGACAGATTGAGTCAACAGATGAAAGTTAATTTCAGTGCCACAGATGTTATTTAGCAATAAAGTCCAAAGGTTATTGCAATACTGATCCCTGGCCTGGTGTTTCACAATTACTATATTTATTTCAGGCAAAGACAAAATCTGAGCCTTTCAGTGAGATACTAATGGAGACAAGAAACTGCAGATTCAAAGTGCTGGAGGGAATTGACAGATGTCTTTTCAGGTCAGGATGCTCCTTTAAAGTGATTATGGGCAGCATGAAAGGTGAAAAACAGAGATAAAGAAAGGCATAGATCAGGCAACCATTTCACCAGACACTTGCCAAGGCCTTCGTGTTCAAAAGGGAACTGCAGATGCTGGAATATCGAAGGTACACAAAATTGCTGGGGGAACTCAGCGGGTGCAGCAGCATCTATGATAGGGTTTCGAGTCTGAAGAAGGGTTTCGGCCCGAAACGTCGCCTATTTCCTTCGCTCCATAGATGCTGCTGCACCCGCTGAGTTCCCCCAGCAATTTTGTGTAACTTGCCAAGGCCTGCTGGAGTACCTGGTTGCTAACCATTTTACCTCCCCTTCCACACTGCCAGAGTGAAGCCGCAGGCAAACTGGAAGAACACATCATATTCCACTGGGTAGATTACAACCCAACAGTTTGAAGAGTTAATTGTCCAATAATCAATAGTCAATTTTATTCGTCACTTACATCCGAAGGTGCAGTGAAATGAATTTGCCAGCAGCGGTACAATTAAAAAAGAACACACAATACACAATAAGATTCAACACAAACATCCACCACAGAATTCTTCACTGTGGTGGAAGGCACAAGGTTCAGTCAGTCCTCCTCTTTGTTCACCCGTGGTCGGGGCCATAAAACCCTCCGCAGTCGCCGATACGGATGGCCAGATGTACAGGCCCTCTGGTTGGGACGGTCGAACACACTCCGCAGCTTGGAGGTCCCGAATCGGCACTTTCATACCGGAGACCTCGGCTTCAGGATGTTGTAGGCCACAGGCCGGCGCTCAGAGCTCTTCTCTGGCTATCCTCGGCGAGGGATCCCAGGCTCCGGATGGTAAGTCCACGCCGCGCCCGCGGCTAGAAGCTTCGCAGACCGCGGCTTCAGGATGTAACAATCCGCGAGCCAGCGATCGGAGCACTCTCTTCTGGCGACCCCCGGCAAGGGCTCACCCGCTCCGCGATGAAAAGTCCATGCTGCTGATACTCCGGGCCCGACTCCAGGAAAGGCCGCTCTAATCCATGCTGTTATGCCGTGACGGAGGCGACATGGGAAAAGTCGCCTCTCTGTCGAGGAGGCGACCAAATGCAGTTCCCCCCTTCACCACCCCCCACACAAGACACACCGAGAGACACTAAAACAAACATTTGGACACACTAAAAAAAAAAAAAAAAGTCAAAATAACAAACACGCTGCTGGCAGGGCAGCCATCTCGCAGCGCCCCAGACTTACAAGGGATACATCCAATCTTTTTCTTACTTCCCCACATTCCATGTGCACCCATGTCCCACCAGCCTAGAGCCTTGTTCCTATCCCACCACTGTATGCTCCTCTTCAGCCACCTAGTCCCTTATTTGATGTTATCTCTTTTTGTCTTCTTCCACTTATATCCCTCCCTCTGGCCTTACATTTCACTTTCCTTCTCAGACACCCCTTTGTCTCCCAGTCACCCTTTGCCACTATCTGCCAATCAATATCTCCACCTATCACTTGCCAGGCTTTGTCCAAGCCCATACCTTTCTTTTCCAGATTTCTTACCCCCATACTCCATCAGTTGAAGAAGGGTTCCGACCAGATGCTGCCTTCCTCAGGAAGTGTGTGGGTTTTTTTTACCACTATTGTACAGCTTCTTGAACATCAACTTCTCCATTTCTGTGACTAACTGAGCACATGTTGTAATCACTTATATTTAATATACACTTTTATTATAACAAACTCATCACACAATTTGGTAAACTGCATCCTTGTCGTAGAAAACAAAGCCACAGTGCCACATAGAGGTGTAAGTGGTACTATGACAGATATAAATATCACAGTGCTGGAACTCCACCTACTGATATTAATTACATGGGGTCAATGACAGATAAAAAGGTATGGAAAAATTTAAGGCACATTAAAGGCCAAGCGGACACAATAAATGCACAATCTTTTCATAACGATTCACTAATGCAAATGCATAATCACACTGGATGATGTTGACAATTCACAATCAAAATAAAAGATTTTAGTAACTCAATGAAATAATTTAGCAAATAAGACAATCTCACCACCAAAAAGCATAGCTTTCTATTCACATTTTGGCAAAATATCTCCAGCTAAATGCACTGCAGTTACTTTCCTGAAACCTGCACTTCCTGGATTTATGAGGTCCTCTCAGGTAACAGTTTAGCGGATGCCGAAACGACAACCAAGTTTTCTGAACTGAGTTATTTACACAATCGCTCCTTGGCAAACAGGTCTCTGCAAACACGTCTGATCACAACGGTGGTCAGCAAAACAACTGTGGCGCGAAAGCGAAACCGCGCAAAAACAGTAACCCCTCCCGAGTCACGTGACCGCGGCTTCCGAACGCCGGGTTCAATATCTGCGTGTGCCAGCAGGCGCCGCTACAACAGCTTTAAATATCTTCCTGGAAAATAATCAACAGTTCCATTAATTTACAGTTGATTTCTCAAGCAACCTTAATAAGGGTTGGAACTATAAAGGGGATTTTAAAGTAAATTTTCTCCAATACCTCACCTATTGACAATGAGTGCATCATTCCACTCGGCACAAAACAGTATGGATCAGGAAAGTAGAAACAAGGAACTGCAGATGCTGGCTTACAAAGTGCTAGAGTAACTCAGCGTGTCAGGTAGCATCAATTGTCAAGTGATGTTTCGGGTCGGGACTTCCACTGGGTGGCGGTGTCAGCGATGGTAGCCTCGCTTACAGTCTGTCTTTTCGTCTTTTTTGTTATTTTTTGTGCGTTTCAAAAAAGTATGTGTTAATGTTCTCTGGGTTGTTTTATGGGGGGGGGGGGGGGGGGGGAGGAAAGCGAGCAAAACTTTTTTTCCCAATCTCTTACCTGCCGGTGATGCGATTTTTTTCCGGATCATATCTCCGGTCGCTCTGTGACCTAACATCATGGAGCTAGAGGCCTTGCTCGAGATTGACTTTGAGCTCCACCGCGGGACCCTGTGTAAAAGGACTTGATCCAACACACAAAGTCTCTTACCAAGTATCTTTATTTATTCACTACACACATTATGCCCTAGCTGTCCGTGGTCATCACTGGGACTAGAGAGAGAGCTAGAGGCGGGGAAGCTACAATTATACAGGAGACAATGGGGCGTGGTTAGTAGTGGTGAGGTCACTATGTTAAAGGAGCATGCACTGATCTACATCCTTTCTCTTGGAAACAAAGCGACCACGGCTCATACGCTAGAGGCAAACCAGGAACAGTTGGAAAACATAATGAAGCAGACTACTCGCCCACTCCGTACCGGACAGGCGGCTTGACCAAACGCCCAGAGCGGGTGCGCAACCCGCCTTCCCCTTCCACCGCAGGAGCAACAGGAATGGGGGCAGGGACAGAGATAGGGAACCGGGAGATGAAAGCCCAGGTGGAGGAGGAGAACAAGGCGACGGAACGGGATCCACAGCAGGTGAAGGAGGAGAAGGGGGACCTCTCAGGTAACAGTTTAGCGGATGCCGAAACGACAACCAAGTTTTCTGAACTGAGTTATTTACACAATCGCTCCTTGGCAAACAGGTCTGATCATAACGGTGGTCAGCAAAACAACTGTGGCGCAAAGGCAAAACCGCGAGAAAACAGCAACCCCTCCCGAGTCATGTGGCCGCGGCTTCCGAACGCCGGGTTCGATATCTGCGTGCCCCAGCAGGCGCCGCTACATGGTCCAGAATCCGCGGTACGGAAATGCACGGGTAACCAGACGGTTCGACTGGAATGCGTAGTCCGAGGTCACGGGGCGAGCATAAAATTCGGGGCCAGCAAAACAGAACCGGAGGGACGCGACAAACGCGAACGAGGGATGGGCGTAACAGAGGGGACCGGTGAAACATAACCGGGGGTAACAGGTGCAGAGGTCGGCAAAACGGCCGGTGGACGACCTCTACGCCGCGGAGTGGCCACAGCCACCGTCTATCCTCGTCGACGTAGGCTGGCTTAAGGCGGGTGACGGAGACAAACTCCTCCCTGCCACCCATGTCCAACGTGAACGTCGACGTACCGGTCTCTAGCACCTTGTACGGACCTTCGTGCACCCGCTGTAATGGCGAGCGATGAGCATCCCTACGAAGGAAAACATAAGCACAATCCCGTAACATAGTAGGCACATGCACCGCTGACGACCCGTGTCGGGAAGTGGGAGCCGGGACGAACCCGCGCGCCCGCTCGCGAAGGACAGCTAGCACCGCTGAAACCGGGACCTCCTGTTCCCGGGTGGCGGGCAGAAATCCCCAGGTACCTGCAGAACCGAGCCATAAACGAGCTCGGCCGAGGAGGCGTCAAGGTCTTCCTAAGGCGTAGTTCTGATGCCTAGGAGAACCCAGGGCAACTGGTCAACCCAATCAGGCCCGGTGAGCCGAGCCTTCAACGCCGACTTAAGGTGTCTGTGAAACCGCTCGACTAAACCGTTCGACTCCGGATGATACGCGGTGGCCTGGTGCAGCTTCGCGCCGTACAGCTGCGCCATACCACACCACAGGGAGGACGTGAACTGGGCCCCACGATCGGTAGTAATATATGAAGGGACCCTGAAACGAGCGATCCAATTGGAGACAATAGCGCGGGCACAAGCCTCAGCGGAGGTATCAGTTAATGGTATTGCCTCCGCCCACCTGGTGAACCTATCCACGATAATTAGTAAGTGAGTGGCCCCACGCGAACACGGCAAGGGACCCACCAGGTCAACATGGATGTGCAGGAACCTGCCGTCTGGAATAGCAAAATCCTCCACGGGCGGGCGCACATGCCTCTGCACCTTGGAAGTCTGACAGGGGATAAAAGCGCGGCCCATGCTGCGACCTGCTTTCGTAACCCGTGCCAGACGAACTTGGAAGTAACCAGGGCAGAGGTGGCGCGGATAGACGGGTGAGGCGCCACAAGGCACCTCAGTTAGCTTGAGACCCGATTCGGCATTGCGGTAATCCTCCATGCCTGCGTCGGCCCGTTGAGCCGCTGCCAGCTCCGCATAATCCACACCTAGGTTTAAAACGGAAACCTCAGGGGCCGCCGGACGGGATAGCGCGTCGGCCACAACGTTCAGCTTCCCCGCCACATGCCGAATGTGAGACGTGAACTCATATATGTAGGCGAGGTGCCGCTGTTGCCTGGCAGACCAGGGGTCGGACACCTTATTTAAAGCGAACGTGAGCGGCTTGTGGTCCGTGAATGTGGAAAAACGCGCAGCCCTCTAGGAAATAACGGAAATGATGGATCGCTAGGTAAAGCGCGAGGAGCTCCCGATCGAAAGCGCTGTACGATCTCCGGGGTCCGCTGCTATCTGCTGAAAAACGCCAGCGGCTACCTACCTGCTGATCGAGGACAGCACCCACCGCGACGTCCGACGCGTCCACGGTGAGAGCTGTGAGGGCCGATGCCCTAGCGTGTACCAGCATGGTGGCATTGGCCAGCGTGGTCTTAGCCCCCTCAAAAGCTATCCCTGCCTCCTTGGACCAAACAAGGTCCTTAGGCTTGCCTGCCAGACATTGGAACGGCCGCATGATGGCGGCCGCTGACGGGACGAATCGGTGGTAGAAATTGACCATTCCGATGAATTCCTGCAGGCCCTTGACAGATAGTGGCCTCGGGAAGCGACGGATTGCGTTGACCTTCTCAGGCAGCGGTTGTGCGCCATGGCAGGTTATCCTGTGACCTAAAAAGGAGATGGAGCGCAATCCGAACTGGCACTTCGCGGGGTTGATCACCAACCCGTGCTTACGCAATCGTTCGAGGAGCAGGCGGAGGTGTCTAACGTGTTCAGCCTGCCAGCTGCTGGCCACCAGAATATCATCAAGATAGATGAATATGAACGGCAAATCCCACCCGACCTGATCCATTAGCCTTCGGAACGCTTGAGCGGCGTTCTTCAGACCAAAATACATTCTTAGCCATTTGAAAAGGCCGAAAGGGGTGATGGTGGCCGTCTTAGGGACGTCGTCGGGATGGGCCAAGGTCTGATTATACCCGCGTACCAGGTCGACCTTCGAGAAGAAGGCGGCGCCCTCCGAATGAGCCAAGAAATCTTGGATGTTCAGGACTGGGTACCGATCAGCTGTGGTTACCGCGTTTAAACGCCTGTAATCACCGCAAGGTCTCCATCCCCCGGACGCTTTGGGCACCATATGCAGAGGGGAAGCCCAAGAGCTATCCGACCGCCGGACCATCCCCATGTCTTCCATAAGCTGGAACTCGTCTTGTGCGATGCGCAGTTTATCGGGTGGGAGGTGGCGCACGCGGGCGTGAACCGCTGGGCCCTCGGTGGGAATGTGGCGGACCACGCCATGACGGGGCACGGCCCCGTCGAACCAGGGCGTGAGCAACCCTGGGAATTCAGTGAGAAGGGCTGCGAAAGGTTGCTGGATCTCAGCTACCTCGTCAAGTTGCTGCTGGGGCGTGAACGGATTACGCGGCTTGGCAGGGCACAGGTCTGACAACGAAACCATTCGCCCGCCTCGCACATCGACTAGCAGGGAAAATGCGCGCAAGAAATCGGCCCCCAATATCGGCTGGGCGACATCAGCAACGGTGAACTTCCACCTATATGGGTGGGAGTCTAAATTTAAGTCCAGGGTCTGCACACCATATGTTTGAATGTCGCTCCCGTTAACGGTCGAGAGGACGGGTCCTACCTTACCGACGCGGATATCTCGGGCGGTCGGTGGCAGGATGCTGGCTAGGGCGTTTGATCGGGCCGATGCATTACCCTGAAACGAGCAGGGGCTTCGACATCTTCGGCCTTCCACACCGTAACGGAGATGGTAGTAGCACCAACGCCGTCGGCTGTACACCTCCGGCTGCGGCGATGCTTTTTCGGCGCTGGGCGGATCCTGACCTTCGTCCCGATGTTGCCTCGGTTGAACCCACGCCGTGGCAGTGGGGCGGGTGAAAGAACAAGTCCCGCCGTCTGTTGGTCCACAGCTCGTCGGCTCTCTCCGCGAGGGGATCGCTGAAATCGGCCCCGGCGAGCATCAAACGGACCTCGTCTGGCATCTGCTCCAAGAACGCCTGTTCGCAAAGCAGAAACGGGTGATGCCCGTACATCAGGGCCAGCATCTTCGCCATGATGGTGGATGGATGCCGATTGCCGACACTGTCCATGTGCAGGATCTTCGCCGCCCTGTCTCTATGGCTGAGACCGAAGTATGTAACAGCAGGGCCTTCAACCCTTCGTACTTTGCGATCGTCGGCGGGTCTCTGATATTTGGCAACAGCCTCGAGGCACAGCCCTGTGGCAGAGCTCCCACCACGTGAAAATACATCGTGTCATCCGCTATTATTCGATGCAGATGGAACTGTGCCTCTACGTGGGCGAACCACACCTGAGGTTGATCCAGCCAAAAGGAAGGTAGCTTGAAGCCCGGTGAGCCCTGCGTCGTGCCGGCCGATTCTGCAGGGACGTAGTCCTCCTGCATGATCTCTTGTCTGATGACGGCTAGACAGGTCGGGGTCACCAATTTAGCGGATGCAGAAAAAACAACCAAGTTTTCTGAACTGATTTATTTACACAATCGCTCCTTGGCAAACAGGTCTCTGCAAACACGTCTGATCACAACGGTGGTCAGCAAAACAACTGTGGCGCGAAAGCGAAACCGCGCAAAAACAGTAACCCCTCCCGAGTCACGTGACCGCGGCTTCCGAACGCCGGGTTCAATATCTGCGTGTGCCAGCAGGCGCCGCTACAACAGCTTTAAATATCTTCCTGGAAAATAATCAACAGTTCCATTAATTTACAGTTGATTTCTCAAGCAACCTTAATAAGGGTTGGAACTATAAAGGGGATTTTAAAGTAAATTTTCTCCAATACCTCACCTATTGACAATGAGTGCATCATTCCACTCGGCACAAAACAGTATGGATCAGGAAAGTAGAAACAAGGAACTGCAGATGCTGGCTTACAAAGTGCTAGAGTAACTCAGCGTGTCAGGTAGCATCAATTGTCAAGTGATGTTTCGGGTCGGGACTTCCACCGGGTGGCGGTGTCAGCGATGATAGCCTCGCTTAGTCTGTCTTTTCGTCTTTTTTGTTATTTTTTGTGCGTTTCAAAAAAGTATGTGTTAATGTTCTCTGGTTTGTTTTATGGGGGGGGGGGGGGAAGCGAGCAAAACTTTTTTTCCAATCTCTTACCTGCCGGTGATACGATTTTTTTCCGGATCATATCTCCGGTCGCTCTGTGACCTAACATCATGGAGCTAGAGGCCTTGCTCGAGATTGACTTTGAGCTCCACCGCGGGACCCTGGACTTGCCATCGGAGACTGCGACCGATCCCTTGACTGGGATCGACGCTTCAACCGCGGCCTGTGGATTTAAACATCTAGAAGCTCACAGTCTCGGGTAGAGGCTGATGTCGGGAAGCTCCAAGCTGCAGGTTCGACCAGCCCCAACTCGGGAGTTCGATCGCCTGGCGCGAGAGCTTGATCGCCCTGATGCGGAGGGCTCGACCGTCGGTTGCGGGAGCCAAAATCGCCCCGACGATGGAAAGTTCGAGTGCCTCGACCGCGAGAGAACAAAGAAGGGAAAAAGATTGAACTTTTTTTGCCTTCCATCAGTGAGGAATGTTGGGGAGTCGCTGTGGTGGATGTTCATGTTAGAAATTTATTTGGGTGTCTTGTTGCTCTTTATTGGTATGACTTTATGGCAATCTGAATTTCACTGTTACCTAAATTGGTACATGTGACAATGAACTGACCTTGACATCCTGACCTTTCTACAGACTGTTTTCCATTATTGAAGTGCCTGAAGAAGGGTCCAGGCCCAAAACATCACCTATCCATGTTCTCCAGGAATGCTGCCTGACCCGCTGAGTTACTCCAGCACTTTGCGTCTTTCACGAATCAGTAAAGTCCTGGCCCAAACCCTGACTTAGCCAATAATAAGATGGAATAAACAGGCATCATTTGATGTCCACTAGCCCGTTTCAAATTCTACAAGCTCATATCTAGCAAAGTTTATACTAAAATTGCCAGCACTCATTGAGACAAGTCTGCACGGTCACTATTTATACAAGTCTTGATGGCTGCCAGCATCCAATACCCCTTTCTTTAGACATGGTAAGTAACTAACCACGTGGAGGAAAGAGAAAAACAAGTTATTGTTGGAACCACAAAATCCATTTGCAAAATTACAAAATTACTCAAAAAGTAAACAAGCAAAACTTTAAAAAAAAGATTAATCATAGAAAACAAGACCTACATTTATAAAATTGGTGTCAGAAAGTTAGTTTTATTCTCCATTGGTTGAAATATCATCAATTAGCAATGATACCTTGATAGCTACAAATCAGCCATAAAAGTGACGTATATCCCATGAGATACATTGACATTTGAGAGCATGAGATAATGTTACAACCAAATATATATATAACTAGACTAAGTGGGACCCGTTGGGTCCCAGCATCACACAGGAGGGCTGGTCATCCAGCGCAATATTCCACCTCTCCACCAATTCTAATATTGGTGGCCAGTTGGGGGGGGGGGCTTTCTGGAGCGCTAGTATGGGTGTTGTGGGCTGAAGGGACTGGTTTCCAGAGGGCTAGTATGCAAATTGTGCGCCAAATGGATTCTTGGGCTGGCGTCTCAGTCAATCAAGCTTGTTGTGCTGGCAACTCACTCACTCACGGCTGGTGGGCTTGTAGTTGACTCACGGCTAATCCTTGAAATTCTATTTCAAGCAGGGTATAAGGCCACCAAATTCAAGTGCAGTTTCTTACCACTTCTAGCAGGGTGCAAGGCCACCAAATTCAAGTGCAGTTTCATACCATTTGAAGTAGGGTGCAAAGCCACTAAAGACAGCGAGTCGTGACCTCTCCCTCCTCCATCTTGCAGAGACTGAGCCACACCCACATTTCCGGGTTTTATAACCCCCCCCCCCCCCCGGAAAAGGTGTGGCTTTCATGGAGTGATTGACAGGAGAGAGATTCTCAACATTTTATTAAAAACTAATAACACTTTTATTTTTCATTGATGGGAAGAATTCTCTGCACCTGCTCAGCGGAGGGGGACTGAGTAAGATGGCCAAAAATCACAGACGTAAGTGGTAGCGTTTTATTTAAAATCAATATACAGTGCAAACAGGAAGTAAGTGCATTTACAGTAGTGCCTTTTAACTTCAAGCCAAAGCACCCAAGCCACCATTTGCAGTACGTAGTGCATTTCAACTTCATGCCACCATTTGCAGTAAGTGGTGCCTTTCAACTTCAAGCCAATGCACCCAAGCCACCATTTGCAGTAAGTAATGCCTTTTAACTTCAAGCCATTGCACCCAAGCCACCATTTGCAGTACGTAGTGCCTTTCAACTTCATGCCACCATTTGCAGTGCCTTTCAACTTAATGCCAAAGCACCATTTGCAGTAAGTAGTGCCTTTCAACTTCAAGCCACAATTTGCAGTAAGATAGTGCCTTTCAACTTCAAGCCAATGCACCCACGCCCCCATTTGCAGTATGTAATGCATTTTAACTTCAAGCCATTGCACCCAAGCCACCATCTGCAGTAAGTAGTGCCTTTCAACTTCAAGCCACACCCAAGCCATCATTTGCAGGAAATAGTGCCTTTCAACTTCAAAGCTCCCAAGCCACCATTTGCAGTAAGTAATGCCTTTCAACTTCATGCCACCATTTGCAGTAAGTAATGCCTTTCAACTTCAAGCCATTACACCCAAGCCACCATTTGCAGTAAGTACTGCCTTTCAACTGCAAGTCAAAGCACCCAAGCCACCATTTGCAGTAAGTAGTGCCTTTCAACTTCATGCCACCATTTGCAGTAAGTGGTGTCTTTCAACTTCAAGCCACACCCAAGCCACCATTTGCAGTAAGTAGTGCCTTTCAACTTCAAGCCAAAGCTCCCAAGCCACCATTTGCAGTAAGTTGTGCCTTTCAACTTCATGCCACCATTTGCAGTAAGTGGTGTCTTTCACCTTCAAGCCACACTCAAGCCACCATTTGCAGTAAGTAGTGCCTTTCAACTTCAAGCCAAAGCAACCAAGCCACCATTTGCAGTAAGTAGTGCCTTTCAACTTCATGCCACCATTTGCAGTAAGTAGTGCCTTTCAATTTCAAGACACACCCAAGCCAAGCCAATCCAACCAGGGGAGGGGGAGGGGGCTTTCTGGAGCGCTAGTATGAACCATTTTAGAACCAATAGACATTTTTTTTGCAAGCTTTAGAACCAATAGACACTTTTTGCAAGCTTTAGAACCAATAGACATTTTTTGCAAGCTTTAGAACCAATAGACATTTTTTTGCAAGCTTTAGAAGCAATAGAGAAACTTTTGGAAGCTTTAGAACCAATAGACACTTTTTGCAAGCTTTAGAACCAATAGACACTTTTTGCAAGCTTTAGAACCAATAGACACTTTTTGCAAGCTTTAGAACCAATAGACTTTTTTTTGCAAGCTTTGGAACCAATAGACATTTTTTTTGCAAGCTTTAGAACCAATAGACATTTTTTTGCCAGCTTTAGAACCAATAGACATATTTTTGCAAGCTTTAGAACCAATAGACATTTTTTGCAAGCTTTAGAACCAATAGAGACATTTTTTGATAGCTTTAGAACCAATAGACATTTTTTGCAAGCTTTAGAACCAATAGACATGTTTTGCAAGCTTTAGAACCAATAGATATTTTTTGCAAGCTTTAGAACCAATAGATATTTTTTGCAAGCTTTAGAGCCAATAGACATTTTTTGCAAGATTTAGAACCAATAGACATTTTTTTGCAAGCTTTAGAACCAATAGACATTTTTTTGCAAGATTTAGAACCAATAGACTTTTTTTGCAAGCTTTAGAACCAATAGAGACACTGTTTGCAAGCTTTAGAACAATAGACACATTCTGCAAGCATTTTAGAATCACTAAGGGCACTTACATTTGAGTAGACATGTGTTCAGTGTTAATCACAGCTCAGAGAAACGTGACCCTCTGCCTTCCTCCATCTTGAAGAGACTGTGTGGCACACCACTTCCTGGTTTTATAGTCCCTCCCCCTGCCGCCAGCGGGGGCAGCAGAGAGAACGAGGAATTTTGTAAAAACATTAATATCTCTGTCATTTTTAATCAACGGGAAAAATCCTCGGCACACGTGCGGCGGAGGGGGGCTCTGAGCGAGGTGGCCAAAAATGGCGGCCGTAGGTGGCGGCGTTCTCTCGGAAATCGCAGCACAGATAGCCAAAACCGGTCAAGAACAGACTTTTCGTAATATAGATGAACTGATACCACCCAAATTATACTATCAGTGTCAACATTTGTCCAAACAACCAATATTATATTGTTTATATCATTGTTGAAATTTTATTTTACATATTGCATAGCATTTCTTTGCATTGTTTTTCCTAATTTGCCTTTGCCAATCCAGCATCTTCTATACTCTTAAATTGGGATTTTCGGTAAGCAACCAAACGTGCGTGGAACCAGAGCCACACACATTAAGTACTATGAGCAGAATTACGAGTAAACCTATTTTAGAGTGGTCAGAAGTGGCAAATAGAAATCATTCCATTCTTATGTAAACTCATTTGTTTGGGATGGGCATACGAGATGAGGGGAAAAGTGTAGACAATCAGACAGACTTTCGATTAGCCTCCCAACAGATCTCAGGAGGCACTGGAACAGGGAAGGCATAACTTAGCAGAGAGGTTATAAAATGCTGGTTGGGTCATGGTATTTATGCATTTATGGTAACATTACGGGGTAGGTTGCAAGTGCGCTAGAGTTCAGGATACTTGGTGCCAGGTAAGATATTTTGGCTTGTTTTTGATCTTTAAGCGATAGTGAAGACTACGGAAGATTTAATTGAAATGTGTATTATAAGAGGTCTTCAGAAAGTGGGTAGGAATACCGAAGCACGGAGGTAAGTAAATAACTTGGGCATACAGATTTAAAATTAATTAAGGAGAATTACCAATACCCAAGTGGTGACAGAGGGTCTCAAATTTAATTTGACAGGGTAGCAGGGGCTAAAGCTGGAAACATCGTAATTGCAAGTGCACTTGATTTGAAACTTACATGTCTATATGGACCAAGAAATGGGAAGTTTGCAGCTAACGCAATGGCCAAAATTATAAATTTTCATTTGAATAGAAGACTGATTTCTGCTAGTTAGGATTAGAGCGACAAGGCTTGTGTCAATATTTGTTTTACTCTATGAACTGAAAACATCTTTCATTATTTTTATTTAGATCTGCTGCTTGCCAGAAAGTTATGCCATGCAGGTTGACTGTGGATTATAAGACAATTCAAGAACATCTACATTACATTTTTAAAACCTTGTATTAAGCATGATCATTTTGATGTGTTGCATTGGAAGTCGGTCACATTTGTATCTGATTTGCTCCTGTTTCATGAGTAGCCATTACAACACAAAAATTCAGAACAAATAAAAAAAAACTAATAGTTTATAGAGCCATAGACCTATACAGCATGGAGACAAGCCCTTCAGCCCACCTTGCCCATGCCAACGAATTTGGCATTCTGGGCTAGTCCCATTAGTCTGTATTTGGCCCATATCCATTTAAACCCTTCCCATCCATAGATCAGATATTAAAATTAGGTTTAAATAACTATAAATACAGCACAAAATGATAAAACTACATTAGTAAAAATAGATTTGCTGTCACAGAGGCATGTCGCTTATTGGCAGGTTTACAATCTGAAAAAGTTTGCAAAATTGTGCAAGATAATTCATCTGCAAATGCTGGAATTTTAAGCAAAATGCAAGCTGCTGGGAGGAAATCTATGGGGTGATTTCACGAAAGGTCACTGGATCATAGATCCTCACCCACGTGACCGCAAAATCTAACTGGGGTACATGCGTCACTTCCGCTACATGTTATTGATGCTGAAAACGCGCACTTTCACACCCGATAAAACCGCGAAAACGGCCCGTTTTTGAGCTGTAAATAACTGTGCCAGTCGGGGTGACCGTGAGGCAGTTATCTTACTTTACAGTCCAGTAGATAAAAACGAAGGTAAATACAAGAGGGAGCTGAAGGGGCAACAACAGCGGAAGTGCTTAGCGGACATTCGCCGTGGAGATATAAAGATCGAAAATATCGGGAATTATAGCGTTTGCTCGCTGCATTTCATCAAAAGTTAGGCATTTTTGACGTTTTATCTTTATTCATTTGGTATATGAAAAGTTGTAAAAGTCGTTGCACGTGCGTGGCGTTCTTGTGCACG
This sequence comes from Amblyraja radiata, assembly GCF_010909765.2. Lineage (NCBI taxonomy): Eukaryota > Metazoa > Chordata > Chondrichthyes > Rajiformes > Rajidae > Amblyraja > Amblyraja radiata. Next base: position 26,352,868 of record NC_045964.1, on the reverse strand, counting down.
TTGTTTATCCTGCTCACAGTGGGTGCCCAATCAGGATTGGTGACATCATTCCATGCTGCAGGCTTGTCTGTTATTAGATGATAAATAAATAAGTAGTTTGGGTGATTGTGCAGGCTTTAAACAAGAAACATTGAGAAATATATTTTGGCAAATAATTAAATGTCCTGATTTTGTCCAATTAACAGCTGACAATTATCCCATTCCTTAGCTTGCATCCGAGTAAAATTTATTTCAAAACGCATTGATAGTTTACGATTATTTAAATGGTAAATGTAGCTTCAGAAGCGTTTTCATTTTGCATGTTAAAACCCACCTGAGAACCATGGGCGATTTTGCAATTTTACTGACGGATTTTTCACTTTTACAACTTTTTATACAACAAATTAATAAAGATAAAACGTCAATAATGCCTTACTTTTGATGAAATGCAGCGAGCAAACGCGATAATTCCCGATATTTTCAATATTTATATCTCCACGGCGAATGTCCGCTAACCACTTCCGCTGTTGTTGCCCCTTCAGCTCCCTCTTGTATTTACCTTCGTTTTTATCTATCTTCTGGACTGTAAAGTAAGATAACTGTGCCGCACGGTCATCCCGACTGGCACAGTTAATTACAGCTCAAAAACGGGCCGTTTTTAACGGGTGTGAAAGTGCGCGTTTTCAGCATCAATAACATGTACCGGAAGTGACGCTTGTACCCCAGTTGGATTTTGCGGTCACGTGGGTGAGGATCTATGATCCAGTGACCTTTCAGGAAATCACCCTATGGGTCAGGCAGCTACCGTGGAGGGAAAAGGACAGGCGACATTTCAGTTTGGGGGGAAAAGGACACAAAGTGCTGGAGTAACTCAATGGGCCAGGCAGCATCTCTGGAGAACATGATAGGTAACATTTCAGGTCAGGACGCTTCTTCAAACAGGGTCTTTCGTCAGACTGACCTATACATAATTGCTTTTAGTTGGGATTTAAAACCACTGTCAATCATACATAGCTGCAAGTTCTATAGAGGAAGAGGGACTACTCATTAAACACTTATCTGCAATTAAATATGTGAAATACAGTATTTCTATTGAACTGAAGTAAAGTAGCACCTTGGAATCAGGAGAATGCACTCCTAATTATTATTGAAAGTGCTTATTAATGCTCCTATATGGTCACATCAAAAGTCCGAGCCAAGGTCTATTTGTATTATTTTATTTTGTGCACTTGAAATATACATATCTCTGAAACAAAGTTATCTTGAATATACTTTCATTAATTTTGGACCTTGTACAACAGAAAATGAACAGGGATTTGAAATATTTCACTTTTATATTACTTTCATTTCTCGCACAGTTTGAATGTATTAAAAATACTTACCAAAAGTTGCAGTAAATAAACTAGGATATTATTTTGCATTACACCTTAATTAAATTATAATAAATCTTCAGAATGTACCAGTCACTGCAAGCACACAGAATTTTTGATGTGTCAAAATATACATAAACACCAAAGCCTTGTCTTCAAGAAGTCATATGCAGTTTTCAAATTGTATTTTGCCTTGCAAGCAGCCCAGTATTCTACTAGTGATTTTTCTTTAGAGCACACATAGGCAGTGTATTAACCTTGAATGAAATTCCGAGGGACTACCTCCTTTTTACCGCTCCACTCTTGCTAGCCTTATTGCCACTTCCAGATTTAGATGATTTGGAAGTGAAAAGACGAGTCATAAACTCAGAAACATCCGGCAACTCGTGATTCGGGTTCAACATGTTCATGGACTGCTCCATCTCCTGAAATAGAAAATTACATCACATGCTGTAATAATGCTTCATTAAGTACAAGTAAACACATTCAATAAGTGTTTAAGTACGCTGAATACGAGAGTTGAGTTTGGGACAGCAACAAGCACACCTCTGTCTCAAGATAACACAAATATTATGAAATATTATTAAGGTGCTTTCAGAGACAAATGCAAACTAATAACAGAGATAGCAGGTAACCTTCTATTACTCCCAAGAACCAGCATACAATTTACAGAAATAAAGTACACTTTCATGTTTATTGGTTCATTTAACAATGCTTCATTTTTGTCCTTATACAGGACATTAACCATTAACCACAAGAATGTATGTTCTGATTCAACAAGGACAGATAGGTACCATGAGACCAAACTGGCAGCACAAAACACATTAAATAGTCAAATTAGAATTTAAACTAAAACTAGGTGTGCAAGGAGCAAATGTTCAAATGGATCTTAAAAACTCAACCTTGAACAACCAACCACAATAAAGTCGATATACCAACATTTTAATGTCTATTTGTATAAATCAACAATTATTCAGGTTTAACATTCAAACTTTAAGAATCTCGTAGCCAAGAAGTTTGGGCATCAGTAAGCATATTAGTCAAGCCTTTCAACAATACATTACAAAATAAACAAATTGGGGAAAAATAATATATTCATTTTTTCAAATTTACCCTTTTGCTGAATAACACGAATTGTACAATTAAACCCGATTATACATGGATCTATAAATTAGTTCTTGGAAAATCATGTGAATTTATCACTAAATTAGCTAACAAAAGATTTTCTGATGAACATCGCCGTGAATCCATTATTTCATATACACTTCAATACTTCACTCACATTGCATACCAATTATTCACCATAATCCGTCAAGTATCCAGTTCTTTGCAATTTATCATTGACACATACTTTATGGAATCCTGTACTAACCAGTTTTAACTCTGCTTACTCACCCGTCGCATTTCAGGATCATTAGTGTTGACCACCTTTGGCAACAAGAGGATGATCAACAATGGAAGAACCATCATCATTACCTGAGGAGGTGCAACAAATACATATTTTAAAAGGTTACTATAAACAATGCTGCCATGAGCTTTCAGCACAATGTGAAGGAAATCATCAGGTACAACACTAACATTTAGTTTGAAATAACTTTATATAACTTTGTAAAAGCCAAGGCAAGCACTGCAGCAGAAAGATAGAAAAGGAAATTATCAAGGAATGGCACGTGTATAATTTCCCTTTACATTATTTCTTGTCCTACCAGTTCAACACAAAGTGGCCCTTGCCAAAAATATTCGTTGGTTCTTTTGTGCTCTGATCAAAGAAAATATAGGCACTTTCCACACCTAATCTGAGGAACTTAAAACTATGTGTTTATTTTCATAGGTTTAAGAAAAAAAGAACCCACGCACAAGCCACTCTTCAAATAAAACCAACTTGAATCTTACCATACAGTTAAGTATGTAAAAAAAAATCAAAACATTCAGATAAGTATGTAAAAAAAATCAAAAGCACTTTGCCCTCACATAATTTATAAATCGTTCCCCCAAAAAATGTAGATAGAAATAGAATTCACTCACATATAATTTGTGTCAAAAATAGTAAATAAATCAACAGATTTTTTCAACTTTCCTTTCTTGATACGTGTAGATGACCTGGCTCAGCCCATCCTCTAGCAACACACCCACCCCCTCCCACTAATTATGCATGGGTCATCTGACTAAGCATATAAAAAATCTACATATCATGGCAATCGGAAATAAAAACAGAAAATGCTGGAAATCCTCTTTCCAATTCGGTTTAAAGGTCTCACACTCAAAACATTAAGTGTTTCTCTTTCTGCTTTGCCTGCTTCACAAACACTCCTAAGCTTAATACCTGATCTGTAACTGATGGAAGAATTGGGAAGGCAGTCGTGGTACACATAATTGGCTTGTTTTATACAAAGAGTAGCCTGCAATTGCTTTTGTAGAAAGAGATCTGCTTTATAAATGGACAATTAAACTAGGTATGCACAGATGAACTGCCCCCCCCCCCTTTATTCTTCCTCAATTAGAATACAAGACTTCAAAAAAGTAATTTATTCCAGAACATTTAACACATTCTAAAAATAGTCGCTGTCTAGTATTTCAGAAAAAAACATTTTAAAATAGTTGGTAGCATCCGTGGAGGGAAATGAACAGGTGACTCTTCGGGTCGCGATCCCACTTTAGTCTGAAGGACTTCCTCCAGCAATTTGTTTTTGCTGCTCAAGATTTCAGAATCTGCAGACTTATATCTCTATCTTAAAATATTCCATTTAAATTATTTTTGACTGGAGGAGACTTTAACTGTGTTTTAGACCCTTATCTAGATAGATCGATGCAAAAACAAAAAGGTAATATGAAATCTAAAACCAGTGAACTTTTACATACATATATGGAAAACACAAATATAGCAGATGTGTGGAGGATTGCAAACCCGACGGGAAGGGATTATTCGTTTTATTCAACGGTGCATAAAACATACTCACGGATAGACTATTTTCTTGTGGATACAAAATTAATTCCGCATACTATGAACCCTAAATATCACATTAATGCGATCTCAGACCACTCTCCGTTAACTTTTGTTTTAAAACTAGAAGGAATGTCTATGAATAAATCGTTCTGGAGGTTTAACTCGCAAATTTTAAAAGACCCACAAGGGAGTATATATCTAAAAAAACAGATGGACCTATTTTTTTAGATAAATGATACACCAGACATATCCCCCACGCTATTATGGGAATCCTTCAAAGCATTTATTAGAGGAGTCATTATTTCATTTCAAGCTTATCAAAATAAAAAGAATAAGAATGAACAAAGACATTTAAAGAAGAACAAATAAAACAATTAGATACAGATAATGCTAAAGATCCAACTATGGATAAACATAATAAAATCCTACTATTGAAATTCAAGCTAAATAAATTACTGTCAGAGAAAGTTATAACATTATTTCAAATCACAAAACAAGAACGCTTCGAATTCGGGGACAAACCCCACAAACTTCTAGCACGCCAATTGAAAAAACGGGAAAAAGAGAATGCAATACTAAAGATTAAATCAGACAGAGGGGAATTATTAACATTACCCAAGGATATCAATAAAAGATTTGCTCAATTTTACCAGAATCTATACACATCTAAAACGTTAATAGACAATAATAAAATTTCAGAATTTCTAGATAATTGTAACCTACCACAATTAGAACTGAGGGAACAAGAGGAACTGGGAGCACAAATTACTTCTAAGGAGATAGAGGACACAATAAAAACACTAAAGAATGGAAAAACACCAGGACCAGACGGATTCAGTAATGAATTTTATAAAGCTTTTTACGACATAGTTACTCCACGATTACAGAAAATGTATACATATGCTTTTAAAGAGCAAAGCTTACCTGAAACACTATCAGAATCAAAGATCATATTAATACTTAAAAAAGATAAAAATATAGAAGAACCAGGATCATATAGAGCTATTGCTTTGTTAAATACGGATCAAAAAATAATAGCGAAAACACTAGCCAGTAGACTAAGCAGGTATGTTAGTAGACTAATAAATGAGGATCAAACAGGATTTATACCTAAGAGACACTCATTCAATAATTTGAGACGTTTGCTTAACATAATGCACTCACATAAATCTCATGACCAAGAGTTATCTATCATCTCACTGGACGCAGAAAAAGCGTTTGATCAAGTAGCATGGGATTATATGATTAAAGTATTGCAAAAATTCTAATTGGGAGAGAACTTCATTGCATGGATAAAACTATTATATAACAAACCTACGGCTAGAATACTAACTAATAATATATTATCCTCGAAATTTGAACTATCAAGGGGCAATAGTCAAGGATGTTCATTATCACCGCTGTTATTTGCTTTGGTAATTGAACCCCTTGCTGAAAAAATAAGAACACACCTGGATATTTATGGTTATAATACAAAATATTCAAATAACAAAATATCCCTATATGCCGATGATGTACTACTGTACATCACAAAACCACAAATTAGTATACCAAATATATTAAATTTAATTGAGGACTTTGGATCCTTCTCAGGATATAGAATAAATTGGAACAAAAGTGAAATTATGTCGATAAAACCAAGACTCAACACACCTCCGGAAATTCCCCTTTAAAATCGCTACAGAAAAATTCAAATATTTGGGAATTGAAATTACTAGAAATTACCAGGATATGTTTAAAGCCAATTATAATCCCTTACTTAAGAAATTAAATAATTTGATTAAATTCTGGAAAACACTTCCGATGTCCTTAATAGGCAGAATAAATGCTATAAAAATGATTTTCTTACCACAAATCCTATACCTATTTCAATCAATACCTATATATCTCCCAAAAAAGTTTTTCAAAAAATTGGACTCAGACATTACAAATTTTATATGGGATTATAAATCCCATAGAATACAAAGAGCACACCTTAATAAACAAAAAGAGTTGGGGGGTCTAGCGCTCCCTAACTTTATGTATTATAATTGGGCAGTAAATATTAAAAATATGATTCACCTGCTGGACAATTCTGCCCAGCAGGCGGACTGGATTGTAATGGAAAAAGGGGACTGCTCCCCGAGTAATATAGGAGCGACTATCCTCTCACCAATAAATTTGAATAATAAAAATTATAATAAAAATCCAATTATACATAGCACAATTAGAACATGGAAACAAATAAAACAGAATCTAATATTAAGAAACCTATCTCTTTCAATACCAATAGTCAATAACCCATCGTTTAAACCATCAATCATAGACAAATCATTTATACAATGGGAAAGAATGGGAATCAAAACGCTCGAAGATCTGTATGAATTGGGAAAATTACTATCATTTCAACTGAAATATAATTTGAAAAATAACCAATATTTTAAATATCTTCAAATTCGTGATTATCTGAAAAAATACACAAAAGACTATCATAATATGCCTTCCGACTTACTGGATGAAACAATGATCTAATCGAATATCGTACTTATATAATATCATTTTAAACATAGAAATACCCACAACAGATGGAATTAGAAGAGACTGGGAACAAGAATTAGCTATAAAAATTTCAAAAGAGAGCTGGGATAATCATTTACTACAGGTGCATAAATGTTCGATCAACGTACGACATACGCTCATCCAATTCAAAACATTACATAGACTATATTATTCAAAAACTAAATTAAATAAAATCTTTCCTAATGTTTCACCAATCTGTGATAAATGTCTGTGTCAAGAAGATACCATAGCGCATTCTTTTGTTTTTTGTACAAAAATCCAAAAATTCTGGTATGAAATATTTGATATTTTTTCAAAATTAATCAAAATAAAACTGGTACCAAAACCAGAATGGATCATTTTTGGAATATCGGAAGGTATCCCTGAATTAAACGTGTATCAGAAGAATTTATTCAATTACGGGCTAATAATGGGAAAAAAAGCTCATACTTAAATTCTGGGAAAATGCGCCCACACCAACAATAAAAATGTGGATATCAAATATGTTTGAAACATTACATCTGGAAGAGATGAGATTCCTCTTAGCAGGTAAAGCAGACGTATTCCAAAAGACGTGGTCTACGTTTCTGGACCTATTACAAGCATGAGGTGCAATAGTAATTTTAAAAATAAATAAATAAATAAATGGTATCAGGACCTGGCAATGGGAGGTAAAACAACAAAAACAGACTTGGTTGGTAGTCCCCTTTCTGCGGAGTTTAATGTTATAATAGAGCGATTGTTCCTACTTTCTTTTTCTTTCTTTTCTAGGGTCTACTTTCTTACTTTACTTCCTTCTCTAACTTCTTTTCTAAGGGGCTTTCTTTTCCCAACACTCTCTTGCACTTCACGACTCTTGCGCACTTTCTTTACTTTCCTTACTTCTATCTTTTTCTTAAAGCTCAAAAAAATGAAGCGGTATAAAAAATGTATTAAGATATATGTGCTGTGTATTATTGTAATTTACCGTACTTCTAATAAAAACAATTTAAAAAAAATAAATTTATTTTTGACACAGTCACTATGTCATTGAAGACAAACTCAATTAATTGGTAAAGTAACAACTTCCCATAAATAGCCCGGAACTAAATGATACTTTGTTCCAACAATGTTGAGTGAAGCCCATTTATTTGTTGGGTAGCTTTCCCATCTTTTTCTTGAAAAGTATCCCAAGGTCTTTGTTATCTAACTGGCAAAGCGAAGGATGCCTTGTTAAAGGTCACATGAACAAAATACTCTACCTATTTGGGTTTAAAGCCATTTAATAACAGGTAATGCAATCCCAAGTAAAATATGTTGAGTATTTTTTCCTACTGTTAATGTAAAGATTTGCATGATATTATTCACTTACCATAGGATTCATGAGGAAGTCTGTCCAACCCCATGTTTCTCGTTTCATAAAGTACGGAGGAGGACCAGAAGATTTGATCTGAATTGGATAAGGCAGTCTAATGACTTCGGATGCCTTTAAATAATTCACCTGCCTTGCTCTGTCAAGAAAAACAAATAATAAAATCTACTTTTTGTCTAAAAGGCAGTAACTATTTTCTTCACCATTTTAGGAATTGTTAGAATCTTTTAAAATGCTGATTTTACTTATTTCATGTATAATATTGACCACTAAATAGCAATATACCCGGCAAAGGCTTTGAGCGATTAAAAATAGACTCAATCTCAACTAAACGGTTTGTTTTGGATCTTATGCACTGCCCAGTATCAACAATATAAAATATTAAAAACCTAACAAAACACATTATGTCATATTGCAATACCAAGGCAATCAAACTTTTATAAGTTGGAGTATTCTTACCTGATTTTACCTTTGGAGGTAATGTCAACTCTCACAGGTTCAAAATGGTATGCTGGTGAAACAACTTCCACGACATATGATCCAGAAGGGACATCATTCACAGTGAATGTTCCATCTGTTCTATAAAGCAAATTATATTGTATGATATACCTAAATGTATACAATTAAACAGTATAATTTTGTCATGTTCCCAAATGACACTGTAACAAAGAGCAAAATATCTGTTTAATATTGAAGCCATGCTTTCCAACCACTGCACAACACAAGGGAAACATTGTTCTGAAGGGGAAGCTTACAATGAAGATATCATTGTTATGAGGAAATTTAAAGTGGTATTCAAAGATTAAACAATGGTAATAAAATAAATTCCAACTAAAAAAAAGACAAGTCCTCATGGGCTTCACGATTGTACATATCAAGTGATATGTACAATCGTGAATTCTAGCATATTTGCCTCCCACCTGTGAAGCCCATGAGGACTTGTCTTTTTTTTAGTTGGAATTCTCTCTCAGCCCCTTTGCTCATTAACAAGGTTTTTTTTAGTAATCTTAAATAAAAATACACCAAAACAAATATATGAATGTAAAAAAATTAAGCTCACTCCCAAGAGTTATTCTCTACATTATAGCCCAGAAATAAACATCATGAAAAGTACACAAGGGAATTCAAACAAGCAAACAACCTACAAATCAACAAGCCACCTGAAGCCAAATTGACACAACAACTGAAGATACAGGGCCTATATATCCCAAGGAATTTTCAACATGCCTCCGGCAACATTTGACACCATGGCTTAAATAATTGTTAGGGCATTGATCAGAAAGATATGCTAAAGGGAAAAGAGAACTGTAAAGAGTTAAAGTGGAAATTACAGTCCCCAAGTCAGATGAAGTTATAGACATCAATAGTGTCATATCTGGAGGATTCACAAAATGCCAGGAAAAATAGAGCTGATATCTTAGAGGTTTGTAGGAGCAGAAATGACGATTGATGCTACTGGAGGGATTTGAAAACAAATAAACTTATAATCAAGGCGTTGCTAAACCAGGAATCAACAGGCAAGTGCGGAAAAAGAGCATGGGATCTGGAGCCATGGTTCCAGTGCTCCCTTTCCACTCATCCAGGCGTCGATTCCCACGTTCCTTTTTAATAATAATAATAATGGATGGGATTTATATAGCGCCTTTCTAATACTCAAGGCACTTTACATCGCATTATTCATTCACTCCTCAGTCACACTCGGTGGTGGTAAGCTACTTCTGTAGCCACAGCTGCCCTGGGGCAGACTGACGGAAGCGTGGCTGCCAATCTGCGCCTACGGCCCCTCCGACCACCACCAATCACTCACACACATTCACACACAGGCAAAGATGGGTGAAGTGTCTTGCCCAAGGACACAACGACAGTATGCACTCCAAGCGGGATTCGAACCGGCTACCTTCCGGTTGCCAGCCGAACACTTAGCCCATTGTGCCATCTGTCGTCCCTTTTTGCACTCAGCTAGGCCCTGGTTCCCTTCAGTTTACCTTGATCATTTAAATATTGCCATTACTACATAATTTACTGAAAATGCAAAGTAAAAGTGTGCTGAGGTATGGTCAGAAATAAAATGCAGTCGCCCTGAAAATCTATCATGCTGGATTGTTGGGAGTTTTATTGTAAACGAGAAGCCAGTCAGTAGTGCATTGGAAAAATCTGGAAGAATTAGAAACAATACAGCCTCAAATGGGAGAAAACTGCCACAATTTAACACAATAGGTTTAGACACATAATTTCATATCAAATTATGTATCGAATGCACCTTTCCCAACTTTGGTCTCTCAATCACTGTAATTTACGGTAGTTATTTCAGCAAGCAATGTTCTGTCAAAATGGACAGTTTGGTTGCAATGAGGAAATCCTTCCAGTGGCTTGGTGGCATCTCATGCTGACCATCCGTCCAGGATCTAATTTCTGGTTGTATTGAGTTTCACAAGGGTTAAGTTGGGAAGCAATAATTAAACTCTGGATTCCACACCCTCTCCAGAGTGATGATCTAGGGGCCCACACCAGTGCAGTGTCTGATGGTAGACCCAGATCCCAATCTCCTGCCTATAGTTATATAAACAGTATAAATCAGATTATAAGGACACTATTACATTGCTCTTTGTGGAAGCCTACCCTGGAAAATTTGGCAGCTGTTTCAACACTAACACCAAAGTAAAACTACGTAAAAAGGCCATTATGAGTTTCAAAGCTTTGTTTTTTATGTCCGAAATTTGATAAACAAATGCAATGTTTTTAATTTACTGAGCCAGTTAAAGAGGCAAGAGAAACTATAGAAACTCCAAGCAGTACCTCCACCACCATGTTCCACCCGCTGCACAAGCCAGCTGTTTCCCGTTTATGTCAAGCCCACAACCTTTTAGCCACAGGCAGGTGGAGAGAGGGCCTAGGGCCCTAACTTTCAGGAATCCTGCTTGGCAGGTTAACCTGCGGCTCCGACCGCCCCCAAACTCTTCTCTCTCCATACTTCCAGCCCCTCAGTCCTGGGGCAGGCTATAACCACAGACTCCATCCCCAACATCCTGGACAAGCGTCCCCCTACCCCCTCTCCCTGGGGGCTACTGATTCATAAATTCTAGGAGCAGAATTAGGCCATTTGGCCCATCAATTCTACTCCGCTACTTTAATCATGGCTGATCTATCTTTCCCTCAACCCCATTCTCCTGTCTTCATCCCACAGCCCCCAACACATTTACTAATCAAGAATCTGTCAATCTCCGCCTTTAAAATATCCATTGACTTGGCCTCCACAGCTGTCTGTGTAATGAATTCCACAGGAGTTGAGGAAGCCATTGGGCGCCTCTCCCCCCCCCCCCCCCCCCCCCCCACCCACAAACCCCAAGTTGATGGGCCCTGACGCCCACCTCTTCTCATCCCACCCCCAGTACCTCTCCCTGTCCCCGTATCTCTCCCCAGCGGTTACTTGAAAAAGCCGACGTGCTCCTCTCCCTCCACCAACACCCTGGCCGTGTGGATCCAGTCCTGCGGCTTGATTCCCGGCACCACCGCCCGGCCCTCGATCTTGAACCTCTCCCCGCCGGCGACCTCGAACTCGGAACCAGCGCACATCCAGCAGCGAGCCGCCAGCAGCAGACACGACAGGAGCTGAGAGCAGCGGCGAAAACTTCCTCCTTCTCGTCCTCCTCCTGCCGCTGCCGCCGCCATCACGACGCCTCTGCTGAGCAAACGCGCGCAGCCGCACTGTCGCCCTCAACTATGACCCCGACCGGCCGTGCGCTCCCGGGACCAGCTGTCAATCAGCCCGGGGGGGGGGGCGGGAGATAGTTGAGGAGTCAGGAGTTTTATGAGGAGGTTGCACGGCAGTAGAGGTCACGACCCGTGACCCGTACTGTTGCCACGCAACGCCTTCTGGAGTACAAGCGTCAGGCAAGCACTTACTATGGCTGCCAGTGCAGCGGGCCCGTCTTCTGTCCCAGCATCCGGACTCCACGCTGACTGGTTCCACACTCGCGGACCCCGGGCCGTCTGTCCCCGCGGCCGGTGTTTGGCGGCTGAAACGCGACGGCGGGGCTCCCGGGGGTAGGGTATCACCCATTATGAAGGTCGGGGTTTGGGGGGGGGGGGGGGGTGAATCACCCCATGTGGTGTGCGGGTCAGGGGCAGTCACGGTGGCGCAGCGGTAGAGTTGCTGCCTTACAGCAAAGATTTAGCGCCAGAGCCCCGGGTTCGATCCCGACTACGGGTACTGTGTGGTGTATGGAGTTTGTATGTTCTCCCCGTGAGGTTTTTTTCCGAGATCTTCAGTTTCTTCCCACACTCCAAAGACGTACAGGTTTGTAGGTTAATTGGCTTGATAAAATGTAAAAATTGTCCAGTATTCTGATGATCCCAGAGACAAAATCAATCCACCTCTTGCATTAAATGTCACTTGATTTCAAGTGTTTTATTGCCATATGTACCGAAAAAGAACAATAAAATCAGTCTGAAGGGTCTCGACACGAAACGTCACCCATTCCATCTCTCCAGCGATGCTGCCTGTCCCCCTGAGTTACTCCAGCATTTTGTATCTACCTTCGATTTAAACCAGCATCTGCAGTTCTTCCCTATACAATAAAATTCTTACATGCAGAGGCACAACAGAGATGTTAACATATCACTCTGTAAAACCCCAAATAATTTTTAAAAGTTCAGCATATATACATTTATTTTTTTAAATAGACAATAGTTGTGCATGGTGGTAGAAAATTCCGCCAGTTTATCATCCTCACCCACGCGGCGCGACTCTCGTCAGCAGCGGCCTCTGCAGTCCGTCTGCGTTTTTATTATTTTATGTCTGTTTTTATGTAGTTTTTGTTATTTTTGTTGGGGTATGTGTGTGGGGGGGGGGGGGGTTGGGGGTAACTTTTAAATCTCTCCCTAAACGGGAGACCCGACCTTTTCTTTGTCGGGTCTCCGTTGTCGTTGGGGCTGCAACGAGGAGCGGCCTCCAACAGGAAGACCGGTGGCTCTGGTGCCGACTACTCACCTCACCGTCGCGGAGCTGGCCGAGTCCAGAGCGGGTGGAGCTGTGGTGGACGCTGCTGCGACCCCCGGAGATTCGGTGGCTGCAACTGCGGGTTTGGCGGACGGTAACACCGGGAGCCCGCGGGTCCCTGGAGTGAGACCGCTTTTCGGGGCTTCCGCAACGGCGACTTCTCCCGCCCGAGTTGCGGGGTTGAAGAGCACCTGGAGCGGGGCCTTACAGCACAGCCCCGCGCGGCTTGGAATGGCGGCGGGTCTCTGCGAGCGCGCGCCGGGGGCTCTAACACCAAGACCCGGTGCGCGACCTTGCATCACCCGGCGTGGCTTTAATGGCCACGGGATAATCGCCATCGCCCGCCGGGGGCTTTGACTTTGACTCTGACATCGGGGGGGGAGAGTGCAGTGGAGAGAGAAGTTTTTTTGGCCTTCCATCACAGCAATGTGATGGATGTTTATGTAAATTATGTTGTGTCTTGGGTCTATTTGTTTGTAATGTATGGCTGCAGAAACGGCATTTCGTTTGGACATCAAGTAGCAATGTTACAAAATTTTGAGATTTTAAAAATCAAGTCTGTAATTTATCCCATCAGATAAAGCATAAAAATAAGTTTAATTTGACACCTAATTCACTTTCATATCTCAAGTATTTAAAAAGTTATGGCCATTTTCATACTGGGAAATGAGCATCTTGTTCCCTATTGATTTTCTATGGACATAACAAAAAAGCTGTGATCATGAACAGTCAAAAGCCCATAACTTTCTTAAAAATTAAGAGAACTGAATGAAATTTTCAGTTATCATAGATTGAAGCATTCTGAAACAAATATAAAATAATCTTACTTGGATGACCTGAAATTAAAGCATATAATTAGTTAGTTACCTAATTGTAGCTAATTTCAGACTTCAATTACTAGATCTAAACATCTATCCATTTCTTAATAAATGATTAACATTTTTAAATAGCCTAAATGTCCAAATAATATTCACAAATAATTCACAATAAAACATGATTTTAAAATCTCATTTACATTAATTTATAGGCCAAATGGAAGGAATTTAGTGTTTAATTGCTGTAAATAAATGCCCATTTAAATCAGCTTTCTAGTGGGTCCCTGTGGAACGCGCTGGTTTAGAACGTTCACATTGCGGTAGATTTGTGCCCCAAATGCCCAGAAAAATACTGCGGGATATAATGGGCCCAAATTGAGCTACTCGCAATATTAAACTTTGTATAACGGGTTCTTTAGAAGCCCTTTTTAATGTAAAAATATACAGCATACCTTCAGATATTTGCTTTATGAGACCCTGCGGTTGCTGGCGGTCGCGGGTTTAGAGATTACATAGAAACATAGAAAGTAGGTGCGAGAGTAGACCACCAGGTCCGTCGAGCCCGCACCGCCATTCGCTCATGGCTGAACACTAAACAGACACACTTACCCACAAACAGTAGACACAAGACACAGAACACAAGACACTACCCTCCCCTTTATACCGCTATCACCCCAAGAACCGCGTGATCTCCTGGGGGAGGCAAAAAACCGGATAAAAACCCAGGTCCAATTCGGGAAAAAAAATCCGGGAAATTCCTCTCCGACCCCAATCCAGGCGATCGACACTTGTCCAGGAGATCACTCAGGTCTTACTATACTAACCATACCTAGGTCCATATCCCTGCCCTCTCCCCGTAGCCCCTTATCCCCTTGGCAGCTAAAAAACCATCTATTTTAGACTTAAATTGATTTTTAAACTACTATAACTATTATTCAAGGCCTTTAAACCTAATAATAGCTTTTGCGACGGGGTCTTCCAGCGATTTTTCGTTAATAATTAACTAGGCTGAACATTTTCGATTGGAACAGCTTAGAGAAAATCGCGTTTTAAACCCGCCCACTCTAAACGGCGCCAAAATCGCGCACACGGGCTGGGGCAGATTTTCAACGACGTTTCAGGTAGGCTTTGCAACATACCTACCTCAAGGGGTCCAAATGACAATAAATTGAATTGAATTGAATTAACCCTCTTTTTAATATAATTGTTTTTTTTGCCAGGAACTCGAGACTGTGATCCCCTCAATCAGACGGGACAAATGTTCGCTTCCATTCTGTGTAGCTCTGTCATAATTTCACATCATATTGCAGTTCCACGATACGGGGAATATAGTTTAGTTCCACTGAACATGTGAGCTTTTGCTGCAAAATTAATATCAGGTATAACCCTTTTTAAATAAGGAGAGCAAAACTACACATTGTATTCTAGGTGTGGTCTGACCAAAGCCGTGTAAATGCAGCAAGGTATTTGCTCTTGTACTCAAAAACTCTTGCTATGGACCCAAATATATTTATTTGCCTTCATATTTGCTTGCTGTGCCTGCATATGTATTTCAGTAACTGGTATATCAAGTCTTTCTTTTATTTGTAGCATAGAAACAAGCCCTTCAACACACCAAATCCACACCGAGCATTGACACTAGTTTTGTTATCCCACTTTCTCGTCCATTCCCTACACTAGGGGAAATTTACAGAGGACAACTATCTTACAAATTTGCACATTTGGGATGTGGGAAGAAACCAGAGCACCCAGAGGAAACCCATGAGCCATAGGGGGAACGTGCCAACTCCACACAGACAGCACCCAAGGCTAGAATTGAACCCGTCTCTGGCACTGAGGCAGCAGGTCTACTGGCTGCATCACTGTGCCACCCCAAGTCTTCACAACTTAACATCATTTAAATGGGGCACCTCATGGTTTTCCTTGAAAAGTGGATAACTTTACATTTCAGGACTTTGGAAAGAGGGGTGGAATGCACGCCCCTGTCTGTATCAATGGTGCTGAAATGCAGATGGTCAAGAACTTCAAGTTGCTAGGATTAATATCACCAATAATTTGTCTTGGTCCAACCAGTGGCATTACGATGGAGGGAGCACGCCAATGCCTCTGCTTCCTCAGAAGGCTAAGGAAATTCAGCATGTTTTGGATTACTCCTCCTAATTTCAGCAAATGCAACACAAAAAGCTTCCTCTGTGCATCACAGTTTAGAATGGCAACCAAAGTGATGGCAACTGTTCTAACCAAGTCCACAATAAATTGGAGACAGTTGTGAAACTGCATCTATACTTCACACTGCCTCAGGTAAACAGCCAACATGATTAAAAGCCCCTCACACGCTGGTTACTCACTTTTCTCTCACTGGGCAGAAGATACAAAAGTTTAAAACCTAACAGATACCAGGACCGTTTCTTTCCTGCTGTTATCAAATGCTTCAATGGACCTTTCATATGCCAAAGATTAATTTCTGCTCAACCTCACCATAAAATTGCACAGAGAATTATGAAGGTGGAATCAAGAACCAATGAGCAGTTCTGATAAAAGGTCATCCAACAATGTTAACTGTTTTGCTCTTCATGTACAGCATTAAGCAAAGCAGGTACGTGGTGCAGGCAAGTACAATATTAACCAGTTCATTATGGAGCAAACAGCTGGTTATCTGTGATATTCATGATTGGTTTCCATCTGTGGTCTGCATTCAGTTGTTTCCAGTATTCAGCAGCCAATTTTAGTGGGAAATTTAACTCTCCTCAATCCATAACCATCTTTTAATCCATTTCTTATATTTTAATTGTGGGAGTGCAGACAGCTAATCAGAAATTTAATGTTAATGCTTAGCCAAATAACAGGTTGTTATAATTTTACCAAGCCTTGAGCACTTGTTGGCTTTTCATTTTCACAGTACTACAGCTGGCAGAGCTGCTGCCTCAGTGCCAGATGTCCAGGTTTGATTCTGACATTGATCGATTTTCATTGACTCCAGCCCAGCTAAT
The DNA here is from genome assembly GCF_010909765.2 of Amblyraja radiata. NCBI lineage: Eukaryota > Metazoa > Chordata > Chondrichthyes > Rajiformes > Rajidae > Amblyraja > Amblyraja radiata. Next base: position 26,335,882 of record NC_045964.1, on the reverse strand, counting down.
GTTTCAAATTTTAAATCCTCATTTACTGTCCCTCTGCCACACCCTGCCCCATCTCCAAGGGGTCTTCCAACTCTGGTTAGGTTCCAGATGTTCTTATTTCTACCACCAGCCTCCTGCACATTTCTGATTTTAGTTGTTTCATCATTTGTTATACATTCAACTTGCCTGCCCCCCTCCCCCCTAGATTCAGCCCTCAACCCTTTTATTTTAGTCAGAACCGTGCAGCATTGAAGCAGGCCAACTGCAGTGACAAGTGGGCACCCATTATATTAAACCACCTTCCAGCACTTGGCCTGTAGCCATCTATGCCTAAATGATTAAAGCACGTGTCTGGACATTTAAATGCTTTCAGCAACAATTTCTACCACTCTCACAGCAGTTCATTCGTGCCTACTCACAATTCTCTACCTGAAAAAGTACTTTTACAGAAATATAATGGAGGGTATCCATTTAAAATATACACTTCATTGAGGTCAAACCTCAATGAAACTAACAGAATCAAGGGATATGGGGAAAAAGCAGGAACAGGGTACTAATTCTGGATGATCAGCCATGATCAAATTGAATGGCGGTGCTGGCTCAAAGGGCTGAATGACCTACTCCTGCACCTACTTTCTATGTTTCTATGTAACACTAATTGGGGCATGTCAGTAATAGGAAAAGTAAATTGTTGGAAAGTAGCAGGACACGACACACTATAATCGGAGGAAGAGGAAGATCTTATTGGGTTTTGAACCTGGAGATGAGATAGATAGTGAGGAACAAGGAAAGATTTGGATCAAGCATGGGAATTTTAGAGTTGATGCAATACTGGTTATTGTGTGCAGGCGGATGGGCGAAAGGGGTTTAGAATGAATTAACATAGTGGCACTAGAGTTTCAATTCAGCACAAGGCTATGGTAGAAACTTAAAGCTGCCCAGGATTTGAGCAATTATTCAAACTGGATCGACTGTTGGCAATGTAATAAAATCCAGAAATAGTGTACCATTAAAGGGCCTGTCCCACTTGGGCGTCATTTGCGCGTCACGACGCATGCTTCGTGACGCGCGCACGGCGTGCATTACACGCCCACGGTGCGTGGTGACATAGGCAGTGACGCGCGGTGCCCCAGGATTTTGGGACGCGTAAATGACGCCCAAGTGGGACAGGCCCTTAACCTTCCTGTTTTACTTGGTTGCACGGATATATTTATCCAAATTGAATTTTCTCTGAAGTAGAAAGCAAATGGAAAAGGATAATTGAATAATCTTTTAAAATATATCTATACACGTTTTGAATGAATACCAAGCAAAGACGGAGCATTTTTTATTTAAGTGCAAATTCACATGAAATGTCTACTTTAATGGTTCAATTAAAATAATACAGTACTATGCACATTTTGTTAAGGTCACCTTGCTGACATGATTCGTAATCGTAAACAACTGCATGCTCAACTATGGAACTTTACTGAAATTATAACTTACTGCTGTGCTGCTATTTGCAAACTTTACAACGCTGATTCAAATATACAGAAAATACATTCATAGTGTCCAAGTGCACTGAAGCAGCATTTCAGTGGCAGCTGATTGGCACTGGTGTGACAATATTGATGAACGCAGACCTCCTGTCCAAGTTAGACCATACAAATCAGGAACGCAAAACAGTGTCACTTTGTCAGCTCATGGAGTCGAGTTACATGCCTCTTGGCTAATAAACCCCTTCAATGTGAAGTAGCTTCATCTGGTTCAATAGTGGTTCCAGAACATTCTTAGCAACGAATGTAGTGCCGAGCCTACTGTTAACCACTCGCAGTCCTGGTCTCCCAAACATTTTAATAAACAAGGAGGTTTGTGTGGTGCTGTAAAGCAGATGCTACTGCCGATAGTCCTGGAATATGAAGTCCCCTGGATGCTGCATATACTTAGTATAACTGCTCCAGGTATGTTCCCACACTCTGTAGAAAAAATAAAATAAAAATTACATTCATTAAACTATTCCTTGCATGACCCTTGGGAAATATTTTATAAACAAATATGACAGCAAAAATTAAATGGCTGTAAGATGGTTTTGTAGAACGGTATTAACAAGGTCACATGTAATTTGATTTTGTGCATTTATTCCAGTCTATGTGCCTGTATGGATCAAGATTTTCTTTGTACTTGCACCTCACTGAATTTGGGCATATGAAAGTAAACACTCAACTTGACATTGTTAATACATTCACAGTTGCGGCGATTTACAAGTGTAATCTATATTCTAAAAAGGTGGTATCGTAATTTGTTTATTTAAGTACAGGTAGTTTGAGCAAAAGCTTCCCATATTTGACAAACTACTTGTACAAATGCTGAATAATGTATCCAACTGATATAAATCATAATGAGATAATTGAAAATTACCATTCATGGTGTCATAAATAGGGATTACGGAGGGAAATGGAATGATTGATAGATTTTCTGACTTTATTTGCTAATTGATAACACAAATAGTAAGTTGTCAAAAGTAATGAACAGGTAAAACCAACAAAACATACTGAGGATAGTTAAATTATACACTTTCTTTGGAAAGTTGCACACTTCCTAACAACTGTTTTAAGAATAAAACTGATAAACAACATTTAATTTTTATTGAAGTGGTCAAGATGCAAGTGGATGTACAATTAGAAAGCTTATTTTCAAGGCATATACATTCAGTGGAAAGAGGGGATTAGTGACCTCAAATTTGGAATAGTTTTAATGGGCAAATCCAGGTAAAAGCCATAAAATAACATTTTAAAATCTAATTGGTTAGATATAAAAGGCGTGTTTGATAATGAAAATACCGGAGAAAGGAGGAAGTACGATTTACTTTGTATTGTATTCGCAATAAGTAAACAACCAACTGTTTTCCTTCTATACTCCCAAATAAGCTAACAGAGATATTTACTGCCATTTTGATTGTCAAAAGGGAGGGAACATAATTTATTCAGTATTTTACCTTTCAAAAAGGTAACATATTGTGGAAACAAAATGTGAAGACTGCAGAGATGTAGAAAGCACAATCTTATAGATTCAGAAGTTGCTATTGGGTCCATGTGAGCTCCAAGGATAGCAATCCCATTAATCTCTTTCCCCCTTTTTTTATTTCCCTACCATGCAGCAACCTACCCTCACTCAAATATTCCCATCAACTCCCTACATAGAGTTAGTTACTATTTGTCTTTCAGGTGTTTCGGACGTGGGAGAAAACTAATGCCGTTTGACTGGCATAAGAATATTTGATCTTATAGAGGTTTATAAAATCATGAGGGGATTAGATAGGGTGAATGCATGGAGTATTTTACCTAGAATAATCTGGGAATCAGAGTACCCAGGAATCAAGCACCAGAGGACATGGCTCAGAGGGAGCAGCTACTAGAGGTAGTTGAGGCAAGTACTATAACAGCATTTAAAAGACACCTTGATGGGTACATGGATAGGAAAGGTTTAGAGGGCCCAACATGGGTAAATATGACTAACATATGGGGCATTTTGGTCGGCAGTGTCTTCCTAACTGCATCCCAGGAGCCAGCCAGATAAGTGCTGGTTTCAAGAGCAAACGAGTAACAAGCTTAAATAGTTCGACGATCAGTGGAAAATCTGCACCATTTCCCCTTTACTCAGGAATATTGAATTTTGTGTATACATTTATAAAACATAGAAAAATAGGTACAGGAGAAGGCCATTCGGCCCTTTGAGCCAGCACCGCCATTCAATATGATCGTGCCTGATCATCTAAAATTAGTACTCCCTTCCTGCTTTTCCCCCCATATCCCTTGATTCCTTTAGCCCTAAGAGCTAAATCTAACTCTTAAACATCCTGTGAATTGGCCTCCACTGCCTTCTGTGGCACAGAATTCCAGATTCACAACTCTGGGTGAAAAAGGTTTTCCTCATTTCAGTCCTAAATGGCCTACCGCTTATTCTTAAACTGTGACCCCTGGTTCTGGACTCCCCCTATATAGGGAATATTTTTTATTGCATCTAGCCTGTCCAATCCTTTAAGAATTTTATATGTTTCTATAAGATCCCCTCTTATCCTTCTAAATTCCAGTGAATATCCGCCCAGTCAAACCATTCTTTCAGTCAAACCATTATGTCAGTCTCGCCATCCTGGGAATTAACCTGGTGAACCTACGCAGCACTCTCTCTGTAGTAATGTTAATTGTAAAGATATGAAGCATAGGAGAGATATCAGCTCCATGTATAATGATATAGTAAGCGCTTTATATGTAGGCAGTAAGTCCTACTGCAAGCATAAAAATAAGACACATAACATCAGGCCTGGCTGGAATAAGTATGTAGCTGAGTATCATACTGAAGCCCGTGAAGCCACCAAATCATGGGCTATGGCAGGCAGACCCAGACAGGGGCCTGTGTTTGAGCACAAGAAGCTCACTAATGCAAGGTATAAGTATGCTGTTCGCTTCATCTGTAAAAATGAGCAAGCTATGAGGGCTGATTCCATGGCTAAGAAGCTGCTAAGTAACATTGTAGGTATGTTGCAAAGCCTACCTGAAGCGTCGCTGAATATCTGCCGCTGAGGTTGTGCGCGATTTTGGCGCCGTTTAGAGGGGGCGGGTTTAAAACGCGATTTTCTCTAAGCTGTTCCAATCGAAAATGTTCAGCCTAGTTAATTATTAACGAAAAATCGCTGATAGACCCCGTCGCAAAAGCTATTATTAGGTTTAAAGGCCTTGAATAATAGTTATAGTAGTTTAAAAATCAATCTTTAAACCCGCGACCGTCAGCAACCGCAGGGTCTCATAAAGAAAATAGCAGAAGGTAGGTTGTATATTTTTACATTCAAAAGGGCTTCTAAAGATCCTTTTATACAAAATTTAATATTGCGAGTAGCTCAATTTGGGCCCATTATATCGCGCAGTATTTTTCTCGGCATTTGAGGCACAAATCTACCGCAATGTGAACGTTCTAAACCAGCGCGTTCCACAGGGACCCACTGGAAAGCTGATTTAAATGGGCATTTATTTACAGCAATTGAACACTGAATTCCTTCCATTTGGCCTATAAATTAATGTAAATGAGATTTAAAAATCATGTTTTATTGTGAATTATTTGTGAATATTATTTGGACATTTAGGCTATTTAAAAATGTTAATCATTTATTAAGAAATGGATAGATGTTTAGATCTAGTAATTGAAGTCTGAAATTAGCTACAATTAGGTAACTAACTAATTATATGCTTTAATTTCAGGTCATCCAAGTAAGATTATTTTATATTTGTTTCAGAATGCTTCAATCTATGATAACTGAAAATTTCATTCAGTTCTCTTAATTTTTAAGAAAGTTATGGGCTTTTGACTGTTCACGATCACAACTTTTTTGTTATGTCCATAGAAAATCAATAGGGAACAAGATGCTCATTTCCGAGTATGAAAATGGCCATAACTTTTTAAATACTTGAGATATGAAAGTGAATTAGATGTCAAATTAAACTTATTTTTATGCTTTATCTGATGGGATAAATTACAGACTTGATTTTTAAAATCTCAAAATTTTGTAACATTGCTAAACATTGCTACAGATTTTTGGAAAGAAGTGAGAGCTCGTAACAGTTGCAAAACATCTCTACCATGCACTGTATATGGAATCTCCGGAACAGCTAATATCGCGGAGTTATGGCGACAACATTATAGTACTTTATTCAACTGTGTCCAAGGTGACGTATAGGGTGGACAATATTGAGAGTAATGACTCGATGCCGATTATGTCACATGGCGGTGTATCACGCCATGAACAAGCTGTCCAACAACAAAGCAAGTGGCTTGGATCATATTTCTGCTGAACATCTTAAGTATGCGAGTATGAGGATAGCTCCTCTCCTTGCTATTTGTTTTACTGGCTTTATGATTCATGGCTTGTTACCAGACTCAATGTTGTCTGTTCTGTTAGTGCCGGTCATTAAGGACAAAGCTGGTAAAGTAGGCAGCCTAAATAATTACAGGCCCATAGCTTTAGCCAGCATATTGTCAAAAGTTTTAGAAAGAGTTCTGCTGGATAGAATAAATGAGTTTGTTAACTCCACAGACAACCAGTTTGGCTTTAAAGCTAAACATGGCACTGACTTATGCATATATGCCTTAAAGGAGATTGTAAACAAATATAGAGGCAAAAACTCTTCAATCCTTATGTGCTTTATTGATGCTTCCAAAGCCTTTGACGGTGTTAATCACAGAAAGCTGTTTGGTAAAATGAGTCAAAGAGGGGTGCCTAAATACATTGTGAGAATTCTGGCCTACTGGTATGCCCACCAGACTATGCAAATAAAATGGGGCAATAGGGTCTCAGCCCCATTTGGGGTTAGCAATGGTGTTAGACAAGGGGGAATTTTGTCCCTAGTCCTTTTTAATCTATATATTGATGATCTGTCCAAACAATTGAAAGCCTGTAATACTGGGTGCGTTATTGGTAATATTTTAGTAAACCATATTATGTATGTAGATGATCTTGTGGTCTTTTGTCCATCTAGCGCTGGTCTCCAGCAGCTCCTTACTATATGTTCTGTGTATGGTGTGGAACATGATATTAAATATAATGCTTGTAAGAGTGCTGTTATGATCTGTAGAACCAAAGAGGATAAATGTCTACATTTTCCTGATTTTAAATTGTCTGACAATAATCTTAGTGTCTGTAATAAGGTAAAATATCTAAGGCATTTTATTACAGAACAAATGACAGATGATGAGGATATTTATAGGCAACGACGCATGCTGTATGTACAGGCAAATATTCTCTTGCACAAATTTGGTGCGAGTGCAGATGTGGTGAAGATGTCGCTACTTAGAGCATTAGTAGTTAATTCCTACTCTTTGCTTCCTGTCTGCCAACAAGTTCTCTATCCACGTCAATACCCTATCCCCCAATACCATGTGCTCTAATTTTGCACTAATCTCGTGTGGGATCTTGTCAAAGGCTTTTTGAAACTCCAGATACACATCCACTTGCTCATCAGGCATAAGACATGAAAAAACTGGAAAAAGAGGAAGAGAGATGGGGTGCAAGGGAGATTTTTTTTGATAATTGTACCTTGAAATGAGTTTTCTTGCCTGATTACCTTTAATTTCTCGCAGGGTCTTCCCCACTCACAAGGAACCCTTCACTGCTCACACTCACAGGGATCCCCCCCTTAACTTTGCTCACACTCACAGGAAACCCCACACCTTTGCTCATACTCTCAGGAAACCCCTTACCTTTGCTCATTCACAGGGACCCCTCACTGCTCACACTCACAGGAAACCCCTCACCATTGCTCACACTCACAGGGATGTCTCCTCACCTTTACTCACTTACGGGGACTCCCCACTCTGCTCACCAGGGCTCACACACACTCCCTCTACTTGCTTTAAAACGCTTATTGACACCGACAAGGCCCCGGCCCTGCAGCCGCGCCCCGGCCTTTGCCAGCCCAGTGCCCACTCTGCCGTTCCACCAGGCCTCGCCTTGTCCCGACCCTGGACGTCTCCATCCTCCAATCACCGCGCTGAATCATCATGCCCCCCCCTCCCCACTGACAGACGTCTCTCGTCCAATCGGCGTCCTCGATCATCAGTCCCACTGTTTCGTGGAAAGTCATTTATAGATTTAGACATATTTTCTTTTTTTAACGAATTTCAAAATCCGCAGGTCCGCGGAGAAATCTCATGCCTGCTTATCCATTCTACTTGTTACATCCTCACAAACTTAAAATGCCATCTGAATTTAATTAGGATTAAATATATATATTTTTTAAGTATTGTTATACATTTCTAAAGTTTGTATGATCTCACGATCTTATCTTTCCCAACCTTTAGTTTCCTTTTTAAACATGGGCTAAACTCCCCAATTTACTGTACGCGCTTCACATCTTTTAGATAATCCCATCTCAGTGGAGCCTTCAATTTAATTGGCGAGAGTATGATTGGATTGAAATCTTTAACTAATAGCAAGCTGCCCATCAAAATCTCAGAATAGGTTTGAATTGAATGGGTGGCTCCAGTGACCAGTGGTTAAAACGGAATAAAGCAAAATATACAATTAGCAAACAGTTCTTACCTGAGCTACTTTTCCAGTGTACCCTGGAGCTGAAGATAGGTGATAGCCCTGTTCCCGCAATTGTCTTAACCGATCTTTCATTATCACAATGTTTCTAGAAAAAAAGATTACAATTCTAAGTTTCAAACTGCTTTGATTAGCATGTCAATAGATTTTGTTTTAGTAACTTTGCACTTTTTAATGTATCAAATATACCAATTCGTGGAGAAGGATTTAACTAAATGTTTTAATAGGCACCATACAACAGGACAGAAATTGACTGAAAAGCCACAGTATACTTCCATCAGTCACTGTCCATTGACAAATTCTTCAGAGGGTAGCAGTGAAGTATTAACAATTAGTACAATAACCAAGTCTGTGGAAGGAATTTAATACAATATAGACTCAATGCCAACAATAGCTAACCAAAGGTTTGTAAGTGTTTTATGCACTGCTAATTGCGGTCTGAAATTCAACAGAAATTTGGTAAAAATGATCAAAATGCCTTTTTCTTGGTTGTAGGTAAACTATCATCATTTAGAAACTAAAATTTGATTTTCTGGAGTGTTGGTTAGGAGAGAATCTTTAAGAGAAATATTTATACATTTATTTAAAAGACAAAATGAGTTTATGCTTACCGGTCTTCTGTACGTGTTGCATCACAATGTTTTGCATCTGTGGAAAGCTCTGGCCACCATCGCTTAAGGACAGCCCGGAGCCAGTTCAAACCAACAATCAGGTACCTGCAAAAAGGTTGAAAGTTTTTTTTAGTTTTTTTTTTAACAGATCACAAATAAAGATTTCTTCATAAAATTAGAGAGAAAATAGATTAACTTTGCTTCAGTGAACATTTGGTACCTATGCAATGGTTAAAAGTAAGGAAAGCTTCCTTAAAATGTCTGTGGAATTCTAATTTCCTGGGACAAAATAGACCAGGACCTGATTTAATCAGATACAACCATATCATTATAAACCCCGTGGGAATATCTGGATAAGGAGATCAAGACGTTTATGAATAAAATGCAGCACAAAATCATTAATATAAATTACCACTTACTAACAAGCCCCACTAGATTAAAGATAGACACAAAGTGCTGGAGTAACTCAGGTCAGACAGCATCTACTTCTCTTTCAACACGAAACATTAAACATTACCCATCCTTTTTCTCCAGAGATGCTGCCTGGCCCAGATTTACTCCAGCACTTTGTGTCTTTCTTCAGTATAAATCAGCATCTGCAATTCCTTTCTACCCACTAAACTAAATCTCACCTCATAATTGAATTTTTCAACAACATGGAATTTCTAGTGATCTTTAAACTCACTACCCCTAATCCCCTGACTCAATCTCATTTGATGGATTCTTGATGCACCATATAGCCACATCAAAAATGGCTGACGTTGCCACAATGTGCTCAAGAACAGGGCTCGAAATTAACGGTTACACGGTTGCCAGTGGCCACCTAAAATCCCACCGGGCAACCTAAAAGCAGTGTCATTTTGCTTGGCTTGGCCCCCCTCTCTATATCTCTCTCTCTCTGTCACTCTCCACCTCCGCCCGCCATCCGTTTCCTGGCCGCCGGGTCTCCGATCTCTGGCCACTCATCTGCCGGCACAGCCGGCCGCCTTGCACATGCGCACTGCCACGACCAGCACATCGGCCGCCCTGCTCATGCGCACTGCCAAGGCCATTGGTCGGCGCCGGGCACTTTCTCCCCCCCCTTTGCATTGTGGGAGATCTGGCTAACATTGCTGTCCGGTCGCCGCCACTGCTGAAACCCAATGCAGAATCACTCCCTGGAGCAACTCCCTGGAGTAACTCTTGATTCTTGGTTTCCTGGTCCTCCAAAAATATTCCAAATGGAATTTAAACTGGAGGTGGCGGAGGGTGGACTTAAGCAAAAAAAGGTTCTTGGGAAAAAAGAGCTACTTTAAATTTAGTTGCGTCTGGTTGGGTAACTATGGTAGGGTGAAGACTATTCCATGCTTTAATTGTGCGTGGGAACTCCATGGAGCAGCCAGCATCTCTTGCTAGAAGAAATTGGGTGACGTATCGGGAAGAGATCCTTCTTTAGACTCCCTCTGGTTTTAGTGTTTTTAGTTTAATTTAAAGATACAGAGCGGAAACAGGCCCTTTGGCCCACCGAGTCCACGGCGACCACTGATCACCCTACATTAGTTGTACCCCACACAGTAGAGACGCAAGTCAAGAGTGATTTATTCTCTCATGTCCGTTAGAATAATGAAATCCTTAGTTGCAGCAGCACAACAGAATATGTAAACATAGTACTTAGTAAACAATGTTATAAACAAGAAAACAAAATATGAATGTGTGTGTGTATGTAATATATATATCAGACAAAAATCTGGAGTAACTCAACAGGTTAGACAGAATCTCTGGACAAAAGGAAAATATTACGTTTTGGGTTGGGTCTGAAAAAGGTTCCTGCACACCTTTGGAACGTGGAAGGAAACAAGAGCACCCAGAGATAACCCATGCAATCAAAGGGAAAAAGAGCAAACGCCATACAGACAGCACCCCTATTGAGGATCAATCCTGGGTATCTGGCATTTTTAGGCAGCAACTTTATGGCCAATGTACTGCCCCACAGTCTTGAACTGAATTAAATCACACAGTAAAGGTGACATAGCTTGACTTAGATTTAAGACTGAAAATGGATAGTTTATTTCTTTTTAGTAACCAAAGTTATCAACGTATAATTTTTTAGATTAGATTAGATTCCTTTATTGTCATTCAGACCTTTTGGTCTGAACGAAATTTCGTTGCCTGCAGTCATACATATAATAATAAATAACAAAACATACAATAAACACAAATTAACATCCACCACAGTGAGTTCACCAGGCACCTCCTCACTGTGATGGAGGCAAAAGTCTTAAAGTCTGTCTCTTCCCTCCTTGTTCTCCCTCTGCACTGGAAACCAAAATATAGTGGTGTTGTGTGTTGGAAACCAAAATATAGTGGTACAGCTGGTAGACTTGCCGCCTCACACGCCAGAGATCTGTGTTCGATCCTGTCCTCGGGCACTGTGTTGAATTTGGACATTCTCCCTGCAAGCTTGCGGGTTTCCTCCCACATCCCAAAGCTTTGTCGGTTAACTTGTCTCTGTAAAATTGCCCCTAATGTGTAGGAAGTGGGTGAGGAAAGTGGGTTAACAGAACTTGTGTGAATGGTTGGTAGACAAAAAAGCTAGAGAAAATCAGCAGGTGAGGCAGCATCTATGGAGCGAAGGAATAGGCGACGTTTTGGGTCAAAACCCTTCTTCAGACTGATGTCGGGGAGGGGGGGGGGGGGGGGGGGGGGAAAAAGAAAGGAAGATGCAGAGACAGTAGGCTGTGGGAGAGCTGGGAATGGGAGGGGAAGGAGGGAGAAAGCAAGGACTACCTGATATTGGAAAAGCCAAAGTTCATGCTGCAGGAGTGTAAACTACCCAAGTAAAATATGAGGTGCTGTTCCTCCAATTTGCGATGGGCCTCACATGGAGGAGGTCCAGGACAGAAAGGTGGGATTCGGAACGGGAGGGAGAGTTGAAGTGCTGAGCCACTGGTTGGTTATTGCGAACTGAGTGGTGTTGTGCTAAGCGATCACCAAGCCTGCGCTTGGTCTCACTGAGGGTGATCATACGCTGAATAATCCAACCACATTTTTGTTTGGAAGTGGAAAGAAATAATAGAAATTGCATTCATTGCAACATGTAAAAAGAGTTGAAATACTGTATTGTAATTTTGTTGCATGTCATTGTGGTATATATCATGTCTTGATTGGTGAATATGTTTAGTTTGTGACTTTATTTGAAGCAGAAATAATATGTGAATGCTTCATTGAGCATAATTCCGACTGGTAACTAGGCACTTCGTCCGAGCACATTATCGCACGCGTCATGCAAGCTGTCTTAAATGACCACCTAAACTGTAATTTGGTAGCCTAAAAATCTGCCTAGGTTGCCCGACTAGCAACAGAGAAAAAATGTTAAGTGAGAGCCCTGAATAGCCTTAACAACCCCAGTTCCTGGTATTAAATCCCAACAGATATCAAGCAATCATGCACATTGCATCAGGTGCATACACATTTTATAAATGAAATGGCAAGAGATCCATCCTAAATCTTAAAATAAACATTATAATGTATTATTAAGAATTAGTTACAAATAAACTCGTCATAATTTATTGATTGAGGTGTCAGCAAAGAATGAACAAAATTGTCAGATCTTATTTCTTTCCAAAAACCCTTTCAGCTAGGTATTGAAAAACATGTCGAAGTAAAACAGACAGCTTTGCAAACTGGCATTATTACCGTTGTGATCTCTCCTTTAGTTTACCAATTCCCAACCCAAAGATGTAACAAATGCAGGGTAAAGCCGTTTTCTGCAATTTCAGTTGTACTTACTCTTCAAACCTGCTTCTTAATAATTCTTGCACTAATGGTAATAGATCAACACAACAACCTATGGAGATACTTTCTTTCTCTTCTTCCAGACTACAATGAAAAAAAATTTAAAAATTAGTTAACAAATCCACAAGCATCTTAATGGCAAAAACGAAATAAGGAATGTCAAAATTTACCTCTTGGTAAGTACAGGTAGACAATCTGCAACAACAGCAGTGTCCTGTATCCTACAGGCAACAGAAATATACCATGTCAAATACTAATACAAAAGGACTAGAACATTTGGATGACAAAGTACACTATTCCCAACAATTCTAATATACTGAATTCATGCATAATAATGATTTCCTGTGTAATTATAAATTTGTATTATGGAGAGGAAATCAACCACAATGCTAAAGATAAAACATAATGAATTACAATTACCTGACCAAATAAGCCACCAGCTCACTTGCACTTTTTTGCCAGAAAGTCAGGGCCACACTAAGTCTTAGGTTTCTGCCAAATAGCACTTGTGTCATAGTAGCATGATCCTTGGAAATCTGGAGTATTAACAGAATCAAACATCAATATTGAGAATTAAGCAGAAAAATGTCATATTTTGCATTTTTGTCCCAGAATTTGTATCCAGTGGTAAAGTTACAACACTTTAAGATGACCTTGAAGAAAGCTCCCCACAAAGTTATAACAATCACTGTGGTGAAAATTTCTTCTTGTTTAAACATTTTGTTTTGTTATTGGATGCTAAAACAAGATGATTTTTGACTGTCACCAGGCAGCACAAAAGAATTCTCATAGATAGCAAATCAGAAGATAGCATAATTTAAATTAACATTTCAGGAAGCTTGAAGATTAAAACAGTCAGATATTCTTAAGCAAAAACCCAAATATATCACAAAGCATTACTTTGTTAAATGTTTATTTAAAAATCTATTACAGTTTTAAGTATTTATGTTTATAAATTGCAATTCACATTACTAAAATCCCCAATTCAGGGCGAGTTTACCAAGCAGCTCAATATATCTCTCGTTTTAATCCATTCAACAAACATTTTCATGGCATTTCACAACAAACTTTATCTTCTTAACAATTCAAGAGCTGTCCCATTGTTCCACTGAACAGTAGCCCAAAGCAGTGGGCTGGTTTAGTGACCTTGACATCAACCAATGTTCAAACATAGACCCGTTTTGTTTGCTTCACACCATGCATTGAATTTACTGAGCAAATCACCAGAGGTGGGTAATTCAGGTTTAAATAATTATTTTTGTATACATTAAATTATTTGCTGTTCTCTATTTGTAGTTTAGTTTCTTATTGTCACAAGATTATTCCCGATGTTGGGGAAGTCCAGAACTAGGGGTCACAGTTTAAGGATAAGAGGGAAGTCTTTTAGGACCGAGATGAGAAAATCATTTTTTACACAGAGAGCGGTGAATCTGTGGAATTCTCTGCCACAGAAGGTAGTTGAGGCCAGTTCATTGGCTATATTTAAGAGGGAGTTAGATGTGGCCCTTGTGGCTAAAGGGATCAGGGGGTATGGAGAGAAGGCAGGGATGGGATACTGAGTTGGATGATCAGCCATGATCATATCGAATGGCGGTGCAGGCTCGAAGGGCCGAATGGCCTACTCCTGCACCTATTTTCTATGTTTCTAAGTACCGAGGTACAATGAATAGCATTTGTTTGTGTGCTATCCAATCAAAGAAAATACTATTCATGATTGCAATCAAGCCGCTAGTAAATTTCATTTTTTGCTAATCATCAAATTTAATTTCCCTTGCATAAGGGCGGCACGGTAGCAGTAGAGTAACAGCCTTACTGCGCCAGAGACCCGGGTTCGATCCCGACTATGGATGCTTGTTTGTACAGAGTTTGTACATTCTTCCCGTGACCTACATGGGTTTTCTCCAAGATCTTCAGTTTCCTTCCACACTCCAAAGACATACAGGTTTATAGGTTAATTAGTTTGGTGTAAATGTAAAATTGTCCCTAGTGTGTATAGAGTAGTGTTAATGTGTGGGGATTGCTGGTCAGTGTAGACTCGGTGGGCCAAAGGGCTTGTTTCCGCACTGTATCTCTAAACTAAAATTTGTGTCAATTAATGATTAATAACAATTAATAATTATGCTTAATGTAATTTACTTACTAGTCAATGTAGAAATTAAGATAAATCCCCAAATTATTAGTTTCACAAATTAATAATAAAAGGTTAACATTTGCCATTTTTACTATTATGCTAATGGCTATTGGCTAATTTTCACTGTTCCATCTCTTAAGCATATGTGTACGTCGAAACCATTAGAAATTATCAGAGAAATGCAGAACAAAATGCTAAGAGCAATTTTAAATTGCATTCAAATACATCAATATGTTTGCTAATTTAGGAACAGTAAATGTTTTAAGAATCACAAATACTATCAATGCAATCTTTTATATACATTTGAAGCTTTGCAACTGTTTATTGGCTCAGGTTTAAAATAATGACCCCTGCCATGCAATTAGTGATTAACAAAGATAATTTTCTGAGCTGGTACATGGAGTAAAGTTGGAATATTCCCCTGTACTATTACATTCCGACACTACAGATGTTGAAACAGCCATTGATAAAAACATTATTTGAGTAGCTGTCATGCCCAATGGCAATAACAAATAAATGTTTACTTTATAATTAGGTGAAGCTAATAAACAAATGCGGAAAGCTGCTTCCAGTTACCAAGATTGTATTCCATCCACTTTATAGTGTTCCTATTGCTTTTATTATTATTATTAGCAGTTATTGACATTTAGACATATTTTTACATCCTGCAAATGAAATTTGATAATTAGCAAAGCTGAAGAGATTTGCTATTTATTTCCTTAAATACAAGTAAGGAATATAATTAGTTTTAAACCATAATACGTGCTTTTAATGATTTTCCTGAATGGAATGTACAATGTGACAAAGAGGGCTTTGTCTGAACGTTGGTTGACGTACTTCACCTTCGCGGAATTGTGCAGATTGGTGCAGTGTTGCATGTGTGTTGGTGGTGGTGATGTTGGGTAACAATGAAGATTGGTCATTGTCAGTGCTCAGAGTTCGGAAGTAACTGTGGATTGGTTAGTACAAGTACAGTCCAAATTTGGATGCAAATATTTACCTCAAATTTTTGCACACACCAATGACATACAATTTTATCTCAATAGTTTTTTTTTTCTTTTTCAATTCCTACAATGCCCTGTATTTGCTACATTGCTACAGCCGGTTTTGGATGATATCAGAAATATGGAGGCCACCATCTTCAGAGTACAGGACAAACTGTTCACAAACTATCACCTCATCTCTTCTTGTATTTAACTAAACTAGATAAATTGCTGCCTTAACACTTTATCTGAATGCAAGCCGAGCCTTTACTTCTCCATCACCATTTAACTAAAAGTCCCATCCACACATTTACTCTGCTCACTGACTTTCAATGGCAAGGCCATAAATTTTAAAATCGACCTTGATCGTGCCCATTTCTCCATCTTTCATTAATCCTCCAAGAACTAATTTCTCAAAAACTGACCTTGCACGTTCACTACACTCTAGCAAGATTTACAAGAATGGACCTGGAATGAGAAATTTAGGTTGGGTGGAAAGGGAGAGGAAAACCTGCCTATTCTCCACAGAAGTGATTCAAAATCATAAATTATTAAACCAAATCCATTTCTAGTGGCAGTATTGTCAGTAAGCAGATAACCCAGATTTAATGGAACTGATAAGAGCCAGAGGTGGGATGTGGGGATGTTTTATTTCCCTTTATACACAGTGGAATGCTTTACATAAAATGTTAGGAGTAGATTCAATAGCAACTTCATAAACAAAAGTTGGATAATTATTTGAAAACATCTCTGTGGGTTTCCAATAAAGTGGGTAATGGGACTGAGCAGACACTTTTACAAAGAGTTGGTACATGCTGATGTGACAAGGCTGCATTGTTCAAAGATTCTATGATTGCAACTCATTTCATGACTGATACATGTTTGATGCCCATACAGGATATAATTTAAACTACTAATTAGGTTTCCCCACTCAAACACTTGTTCAATGAAAAAAGGTATAAATAAAAACTCAGAAATATGTTCCGTTTTGGTCACCCTGCTAAAGGAAAAATGCCATTAAGCTGGAAAATGCAGAGAAGATTTAAGAGGATGTTGCCAGGACTTGGAGGCCTGAGCTATGGGGAGAAGATTAGGCAGGCGAGGACTTTATTACTTGGAGCACTGAAGGGTGACATGTGATCTGATAGAGGTGTATACGTTCATGAGTGGAATAGATAGGGTGAATGCACAGAGCCTTTTACCCAGAGTAAGGGAAACAGAATGAAGGTTTAAGGTGATAGGGGAAAGAGTTAATAGGAACCCTGAGGAACAAATATTTTACCAAGGTTGGTGGGAATATGGAAAGAGCCGACAGAGGAGCTATTTGAGGCAGGTACGAGAACATAATTTGAAAAACATTTGATAGGTACATAGGAAAGGTTTACAGGGATATGGGCCAAACGTGAGCAGGTGAATTCCGCGTAGATGGGTCATCTTGGTCGGCATGGGCATGTTATGCCGAAGGGCCCGTTTCCGTGCTGTACAACTCTAAATATATCATAACATAAGTGGGGGAAACGTTCACATCCCTACCTGTGCAAAGTAATCAGCATTTGTGACAGAAGCACTGTCAGTCTGTGAAACTGAAAATTCACTGGAGTTCAGCTGTGAGTTGCGATTGTCATTATACACTTTAGGTACAGTTCCTGAACAAACTACTTCATTTTCTTTATTTGCCATGTCACAGCTCCAAACACGTGGACGCTGCTTTTTGTTGCCCACGTTTCTTTGGATTCGACGTCTGGTTTTCTTTTTAGCGCACACTGCTTTGGCTGTTTTAGGAAAGGTTTTCTCTGCTTGTTCAGTGGATGATCTGTGGAGACAAACACAGCAGCTCTGAAGATTACATCAGTCTCCAAATTCCAGGAAAGGATATTCACTAAAACACACAAAGAAATGCATGATAGACGTTTCCATTGTAGCCTTTTTCTTTTTTGAACTAAAAAAGGAACAGAATCTCACTGCCCAGTTCTAATGAACAGGAACAGAACTAGAGATCCTTGAGACGTTATTATTTGGTCAGTGGATGCACTTCAGGTGCTTCTGTTTATATTTGAACACCTATCAATACATGCTTCAATACAAAGCATTAAACTTCACATTAAGTTCTAAATTTGTTAATCACACATATAAAGTGTGCAGCAGCATAAATGGTTTTAGTTCATTGGGTTTATTTCTGTTACTGAGCTTTGAGGTGAACCTTGTAACAGATTTATTATGTTGACTTTGTACTCTACGTGTCTTTCTGTCACTCAATTATCAATACAACGGAGATTGTCCAAAAACAGCCAATAATGTTTAGCAAGTGGAAGAAGAATACAATGGGACACACTTTCAAATAAAAAGAGAAAATTCTGGAAAACGCAGGAGATTATGCAGCACCTGTGGCAAGAGCAAAAGTCAAAAGTTTGGCTCTGCTACTCTGACAGAACAAGCACTTGTGTGAATGTCTCATCATCGGAGCAAATATGACAGAGAAGCAGGAACTGGGAGTCCTTACAGGAGGCATGCTAAAAGGAAGCAAAATCAGGATAGTTGTGAGAGTCTTTGGGCCTATAGTGAATTGTAGTCAATCCCTTGAAATGGAGATGGAAGGATTCAGAAAGGAAAGGGATGCGTCAGAGATGGACTTTGTAAATGTAACAGCAGAATGAATATTGCTGCAAAAGTAATGCAATTTGAGTTCTGTATAACTCATAAGATCATGAGATAAGAGCAGAATTGGGTCATTCGGCTCATCAAGTCTACTCCGCCATTCAATCATGGGTGATCTATCTCTCCCTCCTAACCCTTCTCCTGCCTTCTCCCCATAACCTCTGACACCCGTACTAATTAAGAATCTACCTATCTCTGCCTTAAATATATCCAGACTTCGCCTCCACAGCCTTCTGTGGCAAATAATTCCAAATTCACCAACTTCTGACTAAAGAAATTCCTTCTCATCTCTTTCCTAAAAGAACATCCTTTAATTCTGAGGCTATGACCTCTAGTCCTAGACTCTCCCACTAGTGGAAATGTCCTCTCCACTAGTGGAAATGTCCTCTCCACATCCACTCCAAGCCTTTCACTATTCTGGGTCCCCCATCATTCTTCTAAACTCCAGCAAGTATAGGACCAGTGCCGTCAAACACTCATCATATGTTAACCTACTCATTACTGAGATCATTCTTGTAAACCTCCTCTGGACCATCTTCAGAGCCAGCACATCCTTCCTCAGATATGGTGCTCAGAATTGCTCACAATATTCCAAATGTGGCCTGACCAGCGCCTTATAGAGCCTCAACATTACATCCCTGTTTTTGTATACAAGCTCTCTCGAAATAAATGCTAACATTGCGTTTGCTTTCTGCAGGAAAAAGCACCCATTCAATCATCAATGACTGAAAAGAGTTTGGGAATGGGTCTCAAGTAGTGGATCTGAAACAAAAACTGTTCCGCATGCCCCACAAAAAGACAGGTGGCTTGAATCCATGCGAGTGTCCATAGCTGCATCTTTGATCCAGATATATGGAAAAGATATATTAGGTTGTAGGATAAGTTGTTTAATGTGAGAACAAGTGCAGGCAGACAAATGGACGTGTTCCAGGCATGATATTCACCTCCAGAAAAAAAGTAGGAAGTATTGGCCGGGTGTCCAGGAGGTCGGCTAGGCCCCCGGCGGGGTCCAGGCATCAATGTAGGTAGTTTACATAACAGAAGCGTAGAAATTTTCTAACACATAACCAGTAAAATAACCCCCAAAAGATAAATATTTCATGAAATAAATGACTTCATACAGCTAAAAAAAAATCTTTACCAAAAAATGTTACCTGAAATGTCTCTGCCTCGCACTGTGTGCAAACTGCACAGAAAAAGCGATTGATAAACTTATGACAAGTAACATTACCTAAACTCTAGTTTCGCTTCCTCTTTTTGCAAGCTTGCTCAACATGGCTTCCCTGTGCTTCTTTCTTGCCTGTTGAGCTACTAACATGTTCTTGTCTCTTGGCTTCTGCAGCCATCTTCTGCTTCAGTCAGGGAAGCTGATCGGTGATTGGTCGCAACGCCCCTCAGAGACTGCGTCTGATTGGCCGCTGAGCGATCAGTGCATTATGTGATTGGACGTAACGCCCTTGGAGACAGCGACTGATTGGAGAAATATAGGCCGAAGCGGATTTTAAAGAAAGCTGGTTGGTGATCGGATTTAACCCCCTTAGAGACAGTGGTTGATTGGCTACCAAGTGACCGATACAGAGCACATTATGTGATTGGACTCGACGCCCTTAGCGACAGCGGCTGATTGGACTGGTGTTTGTGAAAGGGAACTGGTCTGGGATGAAGCAGAGGAGCCCCAGATCATCTGAATGTGGAATAAATGTGTAGAGTGATTGCCCACAATTGTTAAGAGACATGAACATCTATCTGCATTTGCTACTGCTCATTGATGCTAATTGAGTAGCAGCAAGTAAAAAGTTGGAACTAATTTGAATGGAACCTATGGTGGGGGTTGACTGGAATTGACATAATTAACAGGATTTTAAAGATTTTTGAAAGGCAGTTGAGGTGATGAGGAATAGGATACCAACCCCCGGCCCTGCACCATCCTCCACCTCCATCCTACAAAATAGCTACTCTCAGCTGTCGCTTCCTTCACTGTAGCTTTCTATCAGAACTGCAAGTCCATCTTCTTCTCCAGATTGACAAATTACTTTTATATTACTTTAGTTCGGAACGGTTGCAGATTAATTAAAATGGGACAACAGCAAAATATAGACCGTGTCTTTTACACCAGAAAATATACTGAAATTTGTCCTATTTATAATAAATTTATAATATAATTGAAAATTATATAAAATTATGATTTTGAGAAAATATTTTGCCCGTTACATGACAAATAAAATTACGATTTTGAGAAAATATTGTGTCCTTTACATGACAAATTACAGACAGCATTTTTTTAGTGGCTTAGTAATCAAGACTAGGATCATCAAATGGACGAGTTAAATTAGATTTATTTTTACCTATTAATCTCAGGATTCGCCTCTTTACATTCCGACAGCTTAACCTGGAATAAAAAACAGACATTATGAAAATACAGATTGAGAAAATAGTATTGGTTATGTTTTTGTATCTGTATTAGAAAAAAGTTATATTGCTATGAAAAACTGAGAAGGCCTACGTGTTATGAAAGCAATATTTTACAAACACTGAAATTTTCATTTGTGTTGCATATATTCGTGTTGGATGTATTGTTTAAAGATTATTCTCATTATTAGGGTCACAAAGGACTGGCACCAAGAAATTCATTAAGAAAAACTTTGGAAATAATATCATTGCAAAATTAAAGTCCTCCAAAGTGAACAATAATAACTAATGAAAGCACATATTTTTAGATTTAGTCTCAGAGTGATACAGTGTGGAAACAGGCCCTTCGGCCCAACTCGCCCACACCGGCTACACTCGTCCCACTTGCCTGCGCTTGGTCCATATCCCTCCAAACCTGTCCTATCCATGTACCAGTCTGTTTCTTAAACGATGGAATTGTCCCAGCCTCAACTACCTCCTCTGGCAGCTTGTTCCATACACCCATCACCTTTTGTGCGAAAAAGTTACCCCTCAGATTCCTATTAAATCTTTTCCCCTTCACCTTGAGCCTATGTCATCTGGTCCTCGATTCCCCTACTCTGGGCAAAAGACTCTGTGCATCTACCCAAACTATTCCTCTCTTAATTTTGTATACCTCTGTAAGACATTCCCTTAACCTTTCCCTATAGCTCACACTCTCTAGTCCTGGCAACATCCTCGTAAATCTTTTCTGAACCCTTTCAAGCTTGACAATATCTTTCCTATAACATGTTGTCCGGAACTGAACACAATATTCTAAATGCTGTCTCACCAACGTCTTATACAACTGCAACACGACCTCCCAACTTCTATACTCAATACTCTGACTGATGAAGGCCAAAGTGCCAAAAGCCTTTTTGTCCACCTTTTGATCAAGTACTAATTTTTCTCTACAACTGCGAATAAAGCTGTAGAAATAGATTTTTTTTGGGGGGGGGGGGGGTTGGGGGGTGATTTTTACAATTATGCAAAGAAAAAGCTGAGTTATCCTACACTTCTCCAAACAGCAGTCTAGCAATTGACAGCAACAGGAATCATCTGCTATTTCTTTACTGACATGAATGGCATCATAGGATGGCTATGGTTCTCGACTGCACATATTCTTTAATCTGATCGTTGTGCTGAAGTGGGACATACATTACCTTTAAAGGTAATATTTACTTATAATACCAATATGAATCCAAAAATTAAAAAAAAAGTGTTTATTCTTCTGCATGCAGCTCCCTACTCCTCAGCTGACATGGGCTGAGGAATAGGGAGCTGCATGCAGAATAAACACGTCTAGAGCACACATTGTGTCCGACTAGTTTTTGGCTGGACTCCTGCCAGCCCCGCCACAACCGTATAATTGGACATTGTTAATGGGGCAGAGAACAATGATATTGAATGAGTTTCCCAAGCTATTTCTCTTGCCATGAAATTATATTGAGAGAATATTTGGCAAACACTTGACTGCAGTTGCTCCTTGCTTCAACTTTATAGATAATTTAATGGATTTAACATTGTAACAAATGATTGATTTGCATTTGTTAAACAAAGGTTTTTTTAATTTTTGGATGGATATGGACCAAGCGCAGGCAAGTGGGACGAGTGTAGCCGGTGTGGGCGAGTTGGGCCGCAGGGCCTGTTTCCACACTGTATCACTCTGAGACTAAATCTCAAAATATGTGCTTTCATTAGTTATTAATGTTCACTTTGGAGGACTTTAATTTTGCAATGATATTATTTCCCAAAGTTTTTCTTAATGAATTTCTTGGTGACCTTTGTGACCCTAATAATGAGAATAATCTTTAAACAATACATCCAACACGAATGTATGCAACACGAATGAAAATTTCAGTGTTTGTAAAATATTGTTTTCATAACACGTAGGACTTCTCAGTTTTCCATAGCAATATAACTTTTTTCTAATACAGACCCGCGCCTCCCCCGCCACGACGCTCTAGAGCCGATAGCTCGTCGTGACCTTGGGTTGCTATCAGGAGCCGCCACATGACCCCCCCAGAACCAGAAGCACAGGACATCGCACGAGGCGGCCCGAGCGGGAGCCCGGGACGGCGGACGCCCGCGACGGGGAGGTTGAGCCACATGGACTGGCTCCCTCAGGTCCAAGTGGGCCGGTTTCAAATGAGCCACAGACACCATTTCATGCTGGTCTCCTAGGTCCAGATTGAATGTAGTAGGGCCGTGCTGCAGCACGCGAAAGGGACCTTCATACGGGCGCTGCAAGGGTGACTTGTGGGAGTCACGGCGAAGAAAAACGTACGTTCAGCCCGTCAGTGGCACATGGGAAGGGGCCACTCCATGACGCGACGTTGTGATGGGAGATAGGGCGCCGACCCTCTCCCGCAAGCGGATCAGCACCGATGACGGAGGTTCCTGGGACCCATCAGCAGCAGGGACTAACTCCCCGGGGACGGTGAGCGGAGCACCATATACCAACTCCACGGAGGACGTTGACAGATCCTCCTTGGGGGCCGTCCGAATCCCTAACAGGACCCACGGCAACTCGTTCATCCTCGCAGGGCCTGTGTGACGAGCCTTCAGGGCGACCTTCAGACAGCGGTGGAACCGCTCCACCAACCCATTTGATTGGGGATGGTACGCTGTCGTGTGGTGGAGCTGCGTCCCCAACAGGCGGGCCCTGGCGGACCACAGTTCAGATGTAAACTGGGCGCCCCGGTCGGATGTGATGTGCAGTGGAACCCCAAAGCGAGCAATCCAGGCTGCTACAAGGGCACGAGCACACGGCTGCGTTGAAGTGTCCGCGAGTGGGATGGCCTCCGGCCACCGAGTAAAACGGTCGACCACCGTAAGCAAGTGTGAAACTCCTTGGGACGGGGGTAGCGGCCCCACGATGTCCAGGTATATGTGATCGAACCGCCGACGTGGCACTGCGAAGTCTTGAATGGGCGCCCGGACGCGTCTATGCACATTTGATGTCTGGCACGGGTTGCAGACCCGGGCCCAGCGAGCGACCTGCTTCCGAAGTCCGTGCCACATAAACCTTGCGGCCACCATAGCGACCGTTGAGCCAGAATGATAGGCCTCAGCTAACCCGTGGATACGTCACAGAGCATGGAGCCCGAGGAACCCAACGGTACATCCTCAAGCACCAAGCCAGAGATCACGGTGCGGTACGCCGGCTTCTCATCGTCCGCCAACTGGGCCGCCGCCAAGTCGGAGTAATCTATCCCCGAGGCCGGGTTAAGCACGGCTGCAATTGCTGGACGGGATAAAGCATCCGCCTCGAGGTTGCATTTCCCAGCGATGTGCCGGACGTCCGTTATATACTCCGAAATAGCTGCCAGCTGGCGCTGCTGACGGGCGGACCAAGGATCCGAAACGTTCGCAAATGCAAATGTGAGGGGCTTGTGGTCCGTGAAGGCTATGAAGGAATGGCCCTCGAGGATGTACCGGAAGTGCCGCACTGCAAGGTGTAAGGCGAGCAACTCCCGGTCGAAAGCACTGTAGCGCTGCTCCGCAACCCTCAGGTGCCGACTAAAGAAGGCGAGAGGCCACCAACGGCCATTAACGGACTGTTCCAAAACGCCGCCGACCGCAGAGTCAGAGGCATCCACGGTAAGGGCTGTGGGGGCATCGGCCGGCGGATGCACGAGTATAGTCGCCCGAGCCAAGGCCTCCTTCGCCCCTTCAAACGCCGCCATGGCGACAGCGTCCCACTGTATCTGCCGCTGCTTGTCAGTCAGCAACTGAAAAAGAGGCCGCAAAAGTTCGGCAGCTGCCGGAACGAACCGGTGGTAAAATGTGACCATCCCTACGAACTCCCGGAGGCCAAGTACCGTAGCAGGCCGAGTGAACTAGCGGATTGCCTCAACCCTGTCCAGCAGATGCACTGCTCCGTGCCGTGTCACCTGATGCCCCAGGAAGTTGATGGCCCGAAAGCTGAATTGGCACTTGCCAGGGTTAATTACGAGGCCATGGTCACTGAGGCGCTGGAAGAGTAGACGCAGGTGGGCGCAGTGTTCCTCACGCGAGCGAATTGCCACGAGGATGTCGTCCAAGTAGACAAACAGGAAGTCGAGCCCGCGCACCACGGTGTCCATCAGACGCTGAAAAGCCTGCGCGGTATTCTTGAGGCCAAAGGGCATCCGCAGGAACTCGAACAACCCGAACAGGGTGATAATTGCCATCTTGGGGACATCCTCCGGTCGCACGGGAATCTGGTGATATCCCCGGACTAGGCTGATCTTAAAGAAGAACCTAGCCCCGGCCAGATGGGCTGAGAAGTCCTGTATGTGGGGAATAGGGTAACAGTCAGCGATCGTGGCCTCGTTAAGGAGGCGGTGCTCCCTGCACGGCCTCCAACCGCCGGACACCTTCGGCACCATGTGCAGCGGGGAAACCCATGGGCTGTTGGAGCATCGAACGATACCCATGGCCTCCATACTCCGCCTTTGCTATGAGAAACGTGTCAGGAGTGAGCCTACGGGCGAGAGCGTGGAGCGGTGGACCCGGTCAGAATATGGTGCATGACACCGTGCCTCAGGCTGGCCGAGCCGAACTTGTGGGTGACAATGTCTCGGAACTCAGCCAGTACCTGGGCGTAGACATTGTCCACCGTCACTACAGGGTTGCTGACCGGCGCTGTGGGCGCAAGGAGATCTTCTCAAAAGTTGACGCGTGGATGAGACGTTGGCCCTTCACGTCCACGAGGAGCGACTGCGCCCGCAGGAAATCTGTGCCCAGCAGTGGCTGGGCCACGTCCGCGATGATGAAACGCCAGGTGAAATGGCACGCGCCAAAAATGACAGGAGCCGTGCGGACGCCATTTGCGTGGATTGAACTGCCATTCGCAGCAGTTAACGGGGGGCCCCTCTTACCAGCACGAAGGTCGAGTCTAGATGAGGGCAATGGACAAACACTCAGTATTTAATTGTGGACACCACTATCCCCCCCCCCCCCCCCCCCCCAATATATATTTTGACCAGAGCTTTACATTCCTGCAGCCTAATCCTATCCTCACAGCCTAGTCCAACTCACTCAATCCAAAAACTAACAATCCTTTAGCCTTTCTATTAATTTTTGTATCTGTCTCGTAGGTTTAAGATTGCTGTGAGGAACTGAAATTTATTGGATCCTTTCCAGTTCCTAGCTTTTTGCAACTCACAGATTAATTAGGATTCATCAGGATGATTTTAGAAACATAGAAAAAAGGTGCATGTGTAGGCCATTCGGCTGATCATCCAACTCAGTATCCCATCCCAGCCTTCTCTCCATACCCCCTGATCCCTTTAGCCACAAGGGCCACATCTAACTCCCTCTTAAATATAGCCAATGAACTGGCCTCAACTACCTTCTGTGGCAGAGAATTCCACAGATTCACCACTCTGTGTGAAAAATGTTTTCCTCATCTCGGTCCTAAAAGATTTCCCCCTTATCCTTAAACTGTGACCCCTTGTTCTGGACTTCCCCAACATCGGGAACAATCTTCCTGCATCTAGCCTGTCCAACCCCTTAAGAATTTTGTAAGTTTCTATAAGATCCCCCCCTCAATCTTCTAAATTCTAGCGAGTACAAACCAAGTCTATCCAGTCTTTCTTCATATGAAAGTCCTGACATCCCAGGAATCAGTCTGGTGAACCTTCTCTGTACTCCCTCTATGGCAAGAATGTCTTTCCTCAGATTAGGAGACCAAAACTGTACGCAATACTCCAGGTGTGGTCTCACCAAGACCCTGTACAACTGCAGTAGAACCTCCCTGCTCCTATACTCAAATCCTTTTGCTATGAATGCTAACATACCATTCGCCTTCTTCACTGCCTGCTGCACCTGCATGCCTACTTTTAATGACTGGTGTACCATGACACCCAGGTCTCGTTGCATCTCCCCCTTTCCTAATCGGCCACCATTCAGATAATAGTCTACTTTCCTGTTTTTGCCACCAAAGTGGATAACCTCACATTTATCCATATTATACTGCATCTGCCATGCATTTGCCCACTCACCCAGCCTATCCAAGTCACCTTGCAGCCTCCTAGCATCCTCCACACAGCTAACACTGCCCCCCAGCTTCGTGTCATCCGCAAACTTGGAGATGTTGCATTCAATTCCCTCGTCCAAATCATTAATATATATTGTAAATAGCTGGGGTCCCAGCACTGAGCCTTGCGGTACCCCACTAGTCACTGCCTGCCTTTGTGAAAAGGACCAGTTTACTCCTACTCTTTGCTTCCTGTCTGCCAGCCAGTTCTCTATCCACATCAATACTGAACCCCCAATACCGTGTGCTTTAAGTTTGTATACTAATCTCTTATGTGGGACCTTGTCGAAAGCCTTCTGAAAGTCCAGATACAACACATCCACTGGTTCTCCCTTATCCACTCTACTAGTTACATCCTCGAAAAATTCTAGAAGATTCGTCAGACATGATTTACCTTTCATAAATCCATGCTGACTTTGTCCAATGAATTCACCACTTTCCAAATGTGCTGCTATCCCATCTTTAATAACTGACTCCAGAATTTTCCCCACCACCGATGTTAGACTAACTGGTCTGTAATTCCCCGTTTTCTCTCTCCCTCCCTTTTTAAAAAGTGGGGTTACATTAGCTACCCTCCAGTCCTCAGGAACTACTCCAGAATCTAAAGAGTTTTGAAAAATTATCACTAATGCATCCACTATTTCTGCGGCTACTTCCTTAAGTACTCTGGGATGCAACTTATCTGGCCCTGGGGATTTATCGGCCTTTAATCCATTCAATTTACCTAACACCACTTCCCGGCTAACCTGGATTTCACTCAGTTCCTCCATCTCATTTAACCCCCAGTCCCTTGCTATTTCCGGCAGCTTATTTATGTCTTCCTTAGTGAAGACAGAACCAAAGTAGTTATTTAATTGGTCTGCCATGTCCTTGTTCCCCATGATCAATTCGCCTGTTTCTGACTGCAAGGGACCTACATTTGTTTTAACTAATCTTTTCCTCTTCACATATCTATAAAAACTTTTGCAGTCAGTTTTTATGTTCCCTGCCAGTTTTCTTTCATAATCTATTTTCCCTTTCCTAATTAAGCCTTTTGTCCTCCTCTGCTGGACTCTGAATTTCTCCCAGTCCTCTGGTAGGCTGCGTTTTCTGGATAATTTGTACGCTTCATCTTTTGTTTTTATACTATCCCCGATTTCCCTTGTTATCCACGGATGCACTACCTTCCCTGATTTATTCTTTTGCCATTTTGGACAATGATTGAATGCCACCATTAATTGTTTTTTTTTTTTAAATCATTAATCTATCAATGTTCCTTTACCATTCTGTCACATTCTACATTACTTGCTCAACCAAACAAGTAAGTTAACTTGGCTGTTAATTCCATCATCCACATCACTAATAAATATAGTACGAAGGGAAGTCCCAAAGTAGAACACTGTAGGCCAATATTAATTAGTTATTATTAGATCATGTGTATATATAGTAGGCCAATATGAATTAGTCACTAGATAATGTATATATACTCATTATACTTCTTGTCCCTCTTAACTCCTTATCCATGTCAAAAAATTACCTGCAATTTCACAATTAACATCCAGAGATCTCTTATAAAACCACATTATTTCCAGCTTCAAAGTATACAACTCGATTAGTTGTATAAGATTTATCCTGTAAATCAAACTTTAAATCAGATGAATTCTACTCACATTCTCCAGTGCTAGAAGGGCAACAAGTTTTGTTTCGATCGATGGTATATTTTAAAAGTTAAAGGGTTAAAAATCGTAAAAACTGCGCATGCGCAGATTGGTCTCCTCTCCTGTCAGTCACCGCCATGCAGATTGGTCTCCTGTCCCGTCAGTCGCCGGAACAGCGACAACCCTTCCGGCACCATCGCCGCACTGATTGGCCGGGTCCGCTATCAGTCACGGGTGGCACCCGCCTTGCCCGGCGAGGAGAATATAAAACTGAAGGAGCGGAGTGAGCATCACTAACGCTCCGCCGGCTGGAGCTGCGTCTGTGGATGCCTCCTTGATGCTGAGCGGGCGGCCAAGCCCACTTCACGGTCTCCGTGGTGCCCAGCTGCGGGCGCCATCGGCCGCTTCGTCCGACCCGGGCTTCTACCTGCGAGGCCCCAGCCGGGATTCTACGCGGCGATCCAGGAGGCATTTAGACCGCGGCGGTGAGGCCTCGCGACGATAGGGGCCTTGCCGAATTTCAAAATCCACGGAGAAATCTATATCTTCCTCTTTTTTCCGTTTTCCCCCCGTCTCATGTCTGGTGGGGAGGAGGGGGGGAATAGAGGGAGAGGAGGGGGGAGGGGAGTGGGGGAAGTATGGAGTGGGGAATAGAGGGAGAGGAGGGCAGTGGGGGAGGTGAGGAGGGATAGTGGGGGGATAGGGGAGGTGAGGAGTGGGGAAGGGATAAAGGGATAGGAGGGGGGGTACGGAGGGGCGTTATGGAGGGAGGGAGTGACTGAGGGTAGTGGAAAGGAGATGTGATGGAGGAATTGGGTGAGGGGAGGAGGAGAGGGGAAGAAGAGGGAGGGGGAGGGAGTTCTGGCGATGAAGGGAAATGAGATGCGCCTGCGCAGTTGGGGGCTATGTGTGAGTGGTAGAATTTTGCGTTGGGGGAACGGGTGAGTGGTGGAACATTGTGTTGGGGGAGCAGACCCAACGGGTCTCCACTTAGTCTTCTTAAATAGCACCAACATTTAGCAACTTTTCAACCTCGAGAGCAATTCCTGAACCAAGATTCTTTCTAAAATCATAAACTAAACCACTAACAATTTTCCTTTTTTTGACTAAACAGACAAAATATATGATTTATTTGACCTCACTTCTAATTTGCTTATTCGGCACCTCATTTGAATTTGGAGCAACTTTATCAAAGTACTTTTTCTTTTCTAGTGCATATAAATCAATTCTCATAAACAACATAATGCCGGAGAGAAAAAAAATCAAGATCATCTTGCAAATACAGAAGTCATTGATATTTTGGTGCAGTTACAAGTGAAATGATATAAGGAAATAAAAGTCAAGGACAAATGTGAAAGCACAAAACATTACTTTACATACATAATGTAGACTGGGAAAGTAAGCGTGCAGGTACAGCAGGCAGCGAAGAAAGCTAATGTTGGCCTTCATAACAAGAGGAGTTGAGTATAGGAGCAAAGCGGTCCTTCTACAGTAGTACAGGGCCCTAGTGAGACCACACCTGGAGTATTGTGTGCAGTTTTGGTCTGCAAATTTGAGGAAGGACATTCTTGCTATTGAGGGAGTGCAGTGTAGGTTTACGAGGTTAATTCCCGGGATGACGGGACTGTCATATGTTGAAAGAATGGAGCGACTGGGTTTGTATACACTGGCATTCAGAAGGATGAGAGGACACCTTATTGAGACATATAAGATTATTAAGGGATTGGACACAGTAGACGCAGGAAACATGTTCCCGATGTTGGGGGAGTCCAGAACCATGGGCCACAGTTTAAGAATAACGGGTAGGCTATTTAGATCAAAGATGAAGAAAAACTTTTTCACCCGGAGAGTTGTGAATCTGTGGAATTATCTGCCTCAGAAGGCAGTGGAGGCCAATTCTCTGGATGCTCTCAAGCGATAGAGCTCTTAAAGATAGCAGAGTCAGGGGATATGGGGAGAAGGCAGGAATGGGGTACTGAGTGTGGATGATCAGCCATGATCACAGTGAATGGTGGTGCTGACTCGAAGGGCTGAATGGCCTACTCCAGCACCTATTGTCATTCCCACTTGCGATTTTTATAGACTAGAAGTTCATGATAGGTCACTATTGTCAGCAAAATTGTTGTTACATTTGAAGCTGGAGAAGAGTTGAGCTTTATGCTGCCTGAAAATTTATGAGGCCTGAAGAAAAACTAACGTATAAATCTGGAAATAGAATAAAGAGGAATCCGCAGGATATATCGCAACATTGGTTATGGAAATAATGATGAAAAGGCCAGCTTGATGTACTAGACACAATGGAGCAAGGACAATGGTAACAATAATCAAATGGAGATTTTTCACAATACATTATGTCATATTGTGCAGTTTTATTCTTTTTTTTTTTGCTCACCTTTTTCATTATCTCACTGTAATCAGAATGCATTCTTTTACCAAGTTGCTTCTTTTCAATAAGCTCATCTTCCACAGCAAATAATACACCTTGCCTGCCATTTTGAAGTCTAGATGCCATAATCACTTTCAATCCTAGGTTGAAAACAGATGAGAAAATATAATATGCTCATTGCTTTAACTAATTCTCAGAAAAGTTAAACACAATTAGCGAACGACTTAGCTTGTCTATTGTGCACAAATCAACTTTACTCGATTTCTTTCTCTTCTGTGATCATTGTTCCTAAGATATTCAGCTTTTTCTACTGACTCAGATGGTTGTTTTGGCTATGGTACTCCAAATCACATGAAACGCCCTGGCTGGACTTATTTGTGTCATTCATCACTATTAATGCATGCAGTTTGTAAACTCAACTGGCTTTATATTTGCACAGTGTTTATAGAAAGAAAAGAGAAAGTAGCCATCTTCAACTTCAGCCATGTGAGCAAGACTAGATCAACAAGCACAGAAAAATAGGCTGCATTAAGTTCCTCAGTCAGTAGATGCAGCTGGTCCAGGGATTTGCATGAAAGAGATGAATAGACAAGACTTGTGTAAGAAAGAACTGTCGAAGCTGGGAAAATCGAAGGTAGACACAAAATGCTGGGGTAACTCAGCGGGTGCGGCAGCATCTATGGAGAGAAGGAATGGGCGTCGATTCGGTTCGAGACCCTTCTTCAGACTGATGCAAGGGGAGGAGGGCGGGACAAAGATAGAATTTAGGCGGAGACAGTAAGATTATTAGAAGATCTGGGAGGGGAAGGAGAGAGAAAGCAAGGGCATTCATACCGCTGGGGTGTAATACCCAAGCAAAATATGAGGTGCTGTTTCTCCAATTTGCGCTGGGCCTCACTCTGACAATGGAGGAGGCCCAGGACAGAAAGGTCAGATTGGGAATGGGAGGGGGAGTTGAAGTGCTGGGCCACCGGGAGATCAGATAGGTTCAGACGAACTGAGCTGAGGTGTTCAGCGAAACGATCGCCGAGCCTGAACTTGGTCTCACCGATGTAGAGAAGTTGACAACTGGAACAGCGGATACAGTAGATGAGGTTGGAGGAGATGCAAGTGAACCTCTTCCTCACCTGAAAAGACTGTTTAGGTCCTTGGATGGAGACGAGGGGGACAGGTAAAGGGACAGGTGTTGCATCTCCTGTGTTTGCAGAGGAAAGTACCTGGGGAAGGTGTGGTTTGGGTGGGAAGGGACGAGTTGACCAGGGAGTTTCCGAGGGAACGGTCTCTGCGGAAAGCAGAAAGGGGTGGAGATAGGAAGATGTGGCCAGCAGTGGAATCCCGTTGGAGGTGGCAAAAATGTTGGGAGGATTATATGCTGAATAAAAACTGGATATAATAGGATTATATTCAGTTCTCCCACTGGTCCTACGGTCTCCGCCTACATTCTATCTTTGTCCCGCCCCCTCCCCTGATATCAGTCTGAAGGGTCTTGACCCGAAACGTCGCCCATTCCTTCTCTCCAGAGATGCTGCCTCACCCGCTGAGTTACTCCAGCATTTTGTGTCTACAAAAAAACAAGGCTTGATGTTTTTCAAGAAATGGATGACTATAGATTCAAGGATGAATTGGACGCCATTGATATCTAACAAATATATTTAATAAAACTAATTCTTTACATTGCTGCCAGTCAGTAACTCAAATTTCTCTTTCAGTACATATGGTTTCCAGATGACATATTCTGCTGGTCCCAGATTCATGCATGTTTGTCCTGGTCCATAAACTTAGCAATACTAGTTATTAAATACCAGGAAATCAACAATGCCAACCAGTTTTCACACCATTCTTATGTCAAGCTCATGTTTACTTTCTCTATGCTCTATTCGTTTTGGTCCTAACTGCCCATAAGCTTCAGAATGAAATGTAAACATTTTAAAGTAGGAACAAACATGTGAATTGCTAAATAATACACAACTCATCTATACATACATAATTCAACATGCATTTTATCAAATAAATAACTGCTCCTCACACATAAAACCTTGTATTTAAAAATATAATCTGGGGGCTTCTCACTAATTAACATAATTTTTTTCTTGGGAATAACTTACTTCACAAATCACTGGCAAATAATCTCTTGCCTTTCATTAACATTTTCCATTTCATGGACTTTTTGCCACAATTTTTCATAAAATTTCCAGTTATAATGTTGTACTTCACTTTGTTTCTGACCATTTCCAGGCATCCACAGAACAGATAACAAACTGTTATATAAATAAATATACTGCTGCTCCACATATGAGTGTAAAGAAAACAGTAAATGTTCCTTTAATTAAAATGTCAATGTAATAAAATAATGCCAAAATCAGTTAACCACTATATTTTTATCTTTCTTAATGCATATTAAATATTTCAAACAACCGCATCAATAGTTGAAAAAAGACAACTGTATGTACAGACCAAGATTTAAGCACCGATTTCACACACTAATGGTGCAAAATAATGCAATGCTGAAATTCAGAATAAATAACAGAAAAGGTGGATATAAAAATGCCACGCGCAAAATTTTCACCAGTGCATGTTTGGGAAATGGAAAAGGACGATTGTGAGGTAAGTAATAGTAATTCTCAAAACACAAATAATTTGAAGATCCCACATCTAAAAATAATTGAAATATTTAGTCATCATAAGGTCATAAGGAATAGGAGTAGAATTAGGCCATTCGGCCCATCAAGTCTACTCCGCCATTCAATCATGCCTTATCGATCTCTCCCTCCTAACCCCATTCTCCTGCCTTCTCCCCATAACCTTTGACATCCGTCATCTTAAATCAGTATCAATTATTTAGACATATTAATACTTCAAAAATTGATTGAATCTTTCAGGAATATTTAAAATAGCACGCCTTGAAGAAATGAGACCGACTAATAGATAAATATGACCAATTCTTAAGGAGTTGGTCTCCTTTCATCGACTTTTTGGAATCATGTGATGCAGCGGTACCGTAAAGATTGCTGATTTCAGTTCATGCCGTGGATAGATCTACATCTCCGAATAAAGATTTGAAAATTTCTCTTTTAAGGGGCCTTCTCTCCTATTTCTACTTTCCACTTTTTCTTTTTTTTTTTAATATATATACACACTTCACGTTTTTCTATTCTCTACCATCTATTTTTCCTCTTTTTCCCCCTTTCTATTTTATTTTTCTTGTCTTGCTTATTTCCTTCTCAAAACATAAAACTAGAGGTTGTACATAGAATGGATTACGGTATGACATAGTTGGCACCTAAAATTAGGTTCCACTGTACTGTTTTGTACTGTATTAACTTCTAATAAAATAAACAAAAAAAAACACAAAAAAAATATTCTAGAAAATTCTCAGATTGAGCAGCGAGGAATATTGTAATTATAAATGTGAGAAATATTGAAATTATAAATGCTTAGACCAATACATATTGTGAGAAAATAGGAGATGAGACACAATGTGGAAGTTATCCAGCCCATTGAGCCTTTGTTGGTTCACAATTGTTGCATTACCCAACTGATCTGCAGTTCACTTATTCTCTTTCACATGTCTATCAACCTTTCCTCCATCAGTGGTGTTGATTCATCCATGGTTTTTATAGCCTGCTCACATGTAAATAAAATTTACATGCCAACTGCTTAAGTGTAATGAAATAAATACATCACACCTATTAGAGTTCAGTAACAGCGAGGGAAAGAAAAAGATCCTTTCAGAGAAAGAAAATTAGGTAAATAATGTTAGCTCTGCTAAATTAATACAATTTTTGTCCCCAAGGTAGAAAGTTGAGGATTACAATCCACTCAACTTCACAGGGATACAGCATGATAAGATGTCATATTCCAATATGATGTTAAACTAACACATTGCCTGCTCTCTGATAGACTTTGAGGCAGGTACTTTAGCAACGTTTAAGAAACATTTAGACAGGTACGTGGATAAGGCAGGTTTAGAGGGATATGGGCCAAATACAGGCATGTGGGACTCGTGCAGATGGGACACATTGGCCGGTGTGGGCAATTTGGGCCAAAGGGCCTGTTTCCACACTGTAAGACTGTGACTGTATGAGAAGTGTTCCTACACATTTGATCAGTATTTACTTTTCAACCCTATTCAAAGCCTATTTTTACATTGACGCTGTTATGTTCATATTGGCTCCATGTTTCCTACAACAGAAATAACTTGAGTGCAGATGACTCTTTGGGACATCGTCAGAATGTAAAGGGCACCAAACAAATGTTTTTTTTAAATTTTCATTGCTGAGGGAAATATAACACCAACAAGAGGCAGATGGGTTAATGCTTAAGATCACAGAATAGTATATATAGGAAGTATCACACTAGATTATGTGCTCAGATCTCTGAGTGAGGCTTAAATGCAAAACCTCCGGGCAAGCACTACTATTGGTGTCATGGCTGAAACTTTTATTGGCTTTTAAACAGCTGACAATTTTACTTTTTGCAGATTCAACAACATCTTATCGCCTTCTCAATTTGTAATGCAAATTTTAATATGTATAGTTACACTTCCTTTTTGGCTTATAATATATTTGATTGTATCATTTCAGTAAACAAAGTACATAATTAATCATATATTTTGAAAAAGCAGAACCTCAAAGACAAAGTAGGCTTAGCCCATTTGCCATTAGAAATTAATATTCAGTGCAAACAGGCAATGTAAAATTAAAGAGAGGATTCAACATCAGCTGAATGTTTGCCTGTCATACTGTGGATTGGACCAGTGAAATTGGAAGCTGCTGATTTGAAAAATGCAGCTGCACACCCGAATGCTGCCACAGGCTGCACTTTCTGTGAATTAATGAAGCTTTGTAGATCGTCACAAAATTCCTGACTACAGATCAGTACCCTCTGTGACTATTTTTTACATGCAACATTATCTACTTTTTGAATTATCAAAAAGTGGAAAATATGAGACATATAGAAGACTGAGGACTCTTTCATCCTGCTGACATTTATAAGCTTTAAAAAAAAGACAGTGCTGGAGTAAATCAGCGGGTCAGGCAGCATTTCTGAAGAACATTTCGGGTCAGGACCTTTCTTCAGACTGATTGCGGGGGGAGGGAGGGCGCGGGGGGGGGAAGAAAGATGGAAGATAGGAGGAGCAGGACAAAGGCTGGAAAGTGATAGGTGGATACAGGTGTTTTTGGTAGGCAGATGGTTGGATACAGACCAAAGGTGAAAAGACAAAAGGTGTGAGATAAGGAAAGAAGTGTTACAAATTGTGAAGCCAGAGGAAGGAATGTATGGGGAAAGAGGGAGGCAGGGGAGAAATGGATGCAGGCTCAGGTGTGCCAAAGAGGGTGGGAGAAAAGGGGGCACATTTGGTTAGTTACCTAAAATTAAAGAATTCAACGTTCATGCCATTGTGTTGTAACCTACACAAGTAGAATACGAGGTGCTTTTCCTCCAGTTTGCATGTGGCCTCACTCTGGCAACAGGGGCAACCCTGGACGGAAATATTAGTATGGGAATGGGATGTGGAATTAACAACCAGGATATCCAGAAGGCCTTGGTGGACCAAGCGCAGGTGTTCAGCGAAACCTGGGTCTTACCAACTTAAAGGAGGCTACATCAGGAACACTGGCAGCAGATAAGGCTAGAGGAAGTGCACACGAGTCTTCGTCTCACCTGGAAAGACTCCTGGTGTCCCTGGATAGATACGAGGGAGGAGGTTATAGTGACACAGGTTACACCGCTTGCGGTTGTAGGAGAAAGTACCTGGCCCGGGGGGGGGGGGGGTTGTTTCGGTGGGAGAAGATGAATGAACTAATGGAGTTGTTTAGGGATCAGTCTAGGAACCTTTCCTTTCAATATAGCCATCTAAATGTTTTTTTAACATTATAACCGTATCTGCCTCTGCAGCTTGTTCCGTACATTTGCCAAGTCAGGTCTTTTCCCTTTCATCTTAATTAAGTGTCCTCTAGTTTTAGGCTCCCCTACCGTGGGAAAAAGACTATGATTGTCTACACCCCTCATGATTTTGTATACAAGGTCACCCGTAACTTCATTTTGCACAAGATTAAAAAGTTCCAGCCTATCCAATATCTCCTTATAAGTGAAGCCCTCCAGTCCCAGTGTCATCCCCGTGAATCTTTGCTGCACGCTTTCTAGCTTAAGGACATCCTTCCAATAGGTGGGCAACCAGAACTATTTTATTTTTTGTCCAATCCTACTTCTAAGCCCATAAGAAATGAGTATGCAATAAATAATTTACATATACGAGGCAAGTTTCAAATACTCAGTTTGGTTTTAGTTGTTTTTTTTAAAGAAAACAAAGTATAGATGCTATTCAGCTTTGTAAACAATACATTTGTATACCTCAGTAGTTCCGTATAGATGAATAGTGGTCAAATAACAGAAACGCTTCCTGCTTTGACAACTTCATCCTTTGTACAAGTTCCCTCACGGCCATCGCATGCAAACAAAATGGATTCAAACGACCGCAGATATGCCGTTGATAGGGCGGGTCTTTCAGGATCATTGGGATTTGTCCCTGGCTTTAAAAATAAACAACTTTTCAGGGTTTCGCGGCCGCCACATCCCAGCTTTGGTTGTAACGATGATTTATTTTTATCGATAGCAAGGATTTACACCGATGCACATTATGTGTATAAAGATGATCAAATACATTGAATTTGAGGGCAGCGTCGCCAATCCCCAATGGGTCAAGACGGAGGCCTCAGGCTTTGCACCAGCAGACACATTCACTCACCCTAACATTTTACAGCGTTTCGCCGGAGCTACGAGTGGATAGAAACCGTGCCAGTCCTCCTCCTCCTCCAGCCCCGCACTGGGCCCCTCAGCCGTTGCTCGCTAATGAGCGTCAGTCAATGAACCGCCGCCTGCCAACCCGTCTCTGCGCCATTGACAAGAGCCCGGAGCATCACGGGATAGCCGTGGTCCTCCAGCTCGGAGGACCGAGCCACCACCCGGCGTGACCGGCTGACAGCCAGCACCGCGCATGCCCGCAGGTTGCAGCAGCAAGTCTATTCAACCTCAACGCTGAGTGCAAACATAGAAAATAGGTGCAGGAGGAGGCCATTCGGCCCTTCGAGCCAGCACCGCCATTCATTGTGATCATGGCTGATCAACCCCTATCAATAACCCGTGCCTGCCTTCTCCCCATATCCCTTGACTCCACTAGCCCCTAGAGCTCTATCTAACTATCTCTTAAATCCATCCAGTGACTTGGCCTCCACTGCCCTCTGTGGCAGGGAATTCCATAAATTCACAACTCTGGTTGAAAACGTTTTTTCTCACCTCAGTCTTAAATGACCTCCGCATTATTCTAAGACTGTGGCCCCTGGTTCTGGACTCACCCAACATTGGGAACATTTTTCCTGCATCTAGCTTGTCCAGTCCTTTTATAATTTTATATGTTTCTATAAGAGTCTTCCTCATCCTTCGAAACTCCAGTGAATACAAGCCTAGTCTTTTCAATCTTTCCTCATATGACAGTCCCGCCATCCCAGGGATCAATCTCGTGAACCTACGCTGCACTGCTTCAATCACAAGGATGTCCTTCCTCAAATTAGGAGACCAAAACTGTACACAATACTCCAGATGTGGTCGCACCAGAGCCCTATACAACTGCCTCTTTACTCCTATACTGAAATCCTCTTGTTATGAAGGCCAACATTCCTTTTTTTTTTTTTTTTTTTTAATTATTTTTATTAGAAGTACGGTAAATTACAATAATACACAACACATATATCTTAATACATTTTTTGTACCGCTTCATTTTTTTTTGAGCTTTAAGAAAAAGATAGAAGTAAGGAAAGTAAAGAAAGTGCGCAAGAGTCGTGAAGTGCAAGAGAGTGTTGGGAAAAGAAAGCCCCTTAGAAAAGAAGTTAGAGAAGGAAGTGAAGTAAGAAAGTAGACCCTAGAAAAGAAAGAAAAAGAAAGTAAGGACAATCGCTCTATTATAACATTAAACTCCGCAGAAAGACTACCAACCAAGTCTGTTTTTGTTGTTTTACCTCCCATTGCCAGGTCCTGATACCATTTATTTATTTATTTATTTTTAAAATTACTATTGCACCTCATGCTTGTAATAGGTCCATAAACGTAGACCACGTCTTTTGGAATTGGTTTGCTTTACCTGCTAAGAGGAATCTCATCTCTTCCAGATGTAATGTTTCAAACATATTTGATGTCCACATTTTTATTGTTGGTGTGGGCGCATTTTTCCAGAATTTAAGTATGAGCTTTTTTCCCATTATGAATGGAAAAACACCAGGACTGGACGGATTCAGTAATGAATTTTATAAATATTTTTATGACATAGTTACTCCACGATTACAGAAAATGTATACATATGCTTTTAAAGAGCAAAGCTTACCTGAAACACTAGCAGAATCAACGATCATATTAATACTTAAAAAAGATAAAAATATAGAAGAACCAGGTTCATATAGAGCTATTGCTTTGTTAAATACGGATCAAAAAATAATAGTGAAAACACTAGCCAGTAGACTAAGCAGGTATGTTAGTAGACTAATAAATGAGGATCAAACAGGATTTATACCTAAGAGACATTCATTCAATAACTTGAGATGTTTGCTTAACATAATGCACTCACATAAATCTCAAGACCAAGAGTTATCTATCATCTCACTGGACGCAGAAAAAGCGTTTGATCAAGTAGCATGGGATTATATGATTAAAGTATTGCAAAAATTCCAATTGGGAGAGAACTTCATTGCATGGATAAAACTATTATATAACAAACCTACGGCTAGAATACTAACTAATAATATATTATCCTCGAAATTTGAACTATCAAGGGGCAATAGACAAGGTTGTTCATTATCTCCGCTGTTATTTGCTTTGGTAATTGAACCCCTTGCTGAAAAAATAAGAACACACCTGGATATTTACGGTTATAATACAAAATATTCAAATAACAAAATATCCCTATATGCCGATGATGTACTACTGTACATCACAAAACCACAAATTAGTATACCGAATATATTAAATTTAATTGAGGACTTTGGATCCTTCTCAGGATATAGAATAAATGAAGGCCAACATTCCATTAGCTTTCTTCACTGCCGGCTGTACCTGCACGCCAACTTTCAGTGACCGGTGTACAAGGACACCCAGGTCTCGCTGTATCTCCCCCTTACCTAACCTAACCCCATTAAGATAATAATCTGTTGGCCAAGAACTGTGTCATGATGCACACACAATCAGAGCACTATGATCTTTGCACACAATGTATGCTTATGTTTGCAGATGCAAATCAACTCTGTCCCTCTGAGGCGTCTCTGTAAAACCAGCTCATGTTTATCACTTCCAGAGGCAGAATTAAGCCATTCAGCCCATCAAGTCTTCTCGGCCATAAAATCACTGCTGATCTATCTTTCCCTCAACCCCATTCTCCTGCTGTCTCCCCATAACCCCTGACACCCTTACTAATCAAAAATCTGTCAATCTCCAATCAACCGTAGCAATTAATTCCATGGATTCACCACCCTCTGACTAAAGAAATTCTTTTCCATTTCCTTTCTAAAGGCATGTCCTTTTATTCTGAGGCTATGACCTATGATTCTCCCTCTGGGAAGCATCCTCTCCCCATTTCACTCTAGCCAAGCCTTTCACAATAGGGTGATTTCACGAAAGGTCACTGGAGCGTAAATCCCCACTCACGTGACCGAAA
This sequence comes from Amblyraja radiata, assembly GCF_010909765.2. Classification (NCBI taxonomy): domain Eukaryota; kingdom Metazoa; phylum Chordata; class Chondrichthyes; order Rajiformes; family Rajidae; genus Amblyraja; species Amblyraja radiata. The sequence goes on along the minus strand of NC_045964.1, from coordinate 26,295,500 downwards.
TTTTTAACTGGGGGACAAGCGTCACTTCCGGTACATGTTAGTGGATGGGAAAACACGCACTTTCACACCCGTTAAAAACATCGAAAACGGCCCGTTTTTGAGCTGCAATTAAGTGAGCCAGTCGGGGTGACCGTGAGGAACAGCTACCTAAATTTACAGCCCAAAAAAAAGATAGAAACTAAGGTAAATACAAGAGCGAGCTGAAGGTGTAAATACAGCGGAAGTGCTAACGGACTTTTTTCTTGGAGATTTAAAGATCCAAAATATCGGGAATTATCGCGTTTGCTCGCTGCATTTCATCAAAAGTGGCATTATTGACTTTTTATCTTTATTCATTTGTTATATGAAAAGTATTAAAAGTTAGAAACCCGTCACTAAAATTGCAAAATCGCCCGTGGATCTCGGGTGAGTTTTAACATGCAAAATGAAAACGCTTCTGAAGCTCCATTTACCATTTAAACAATTGTAAACTCTCAATGCGTTTTGAAATCAATTTTACTGAGATGCAAGTTTACGATTATTTAAATGGTAAATGGAGCTTCAGAAGCGTTTTCATTTTGCATGTTAAAACTCACCCGAGATCCACGGGCGATTTTGCAATTTTAGTGACGGGTTTCTAACTTTTAATACTTTTCATATAACAAATGAATAAAGATAAAAAGTCAATAATGCCACTTTTGATGAAATGCAGCGAGCAAACGCGATAATTCCCGATATTTTGGATCTTTAAATCTCCAAGAAAAAAGTCCGTTAGCACTTCCGCTGTATTTACACCTTCAGCTCGCTCTTGTATTTACCTTAGTTTCTATCTTTTTTTTGGGCTGTAAATTTAGGTAGCTGTTCCTCACGGTCACCCCGACCGGCTCACTTAATTGCAGCTCAAAAACGGGCCGTTTTCGATGTTTTTAACGGGTGTGAAAGTGCGTGTTTTCCCATCCACTAACATGTACCGGAAGTGACGCTTGTCCCCCAGTTAAAATTTTCGGTCACGTGAGTGGGGATTTACGCTCCAGTGACCTTTCGTGAAATCACCCTATTCAGTAAGTTTCAATAAGGAGCCCCTCATCCTTCTAAATTCCAGTGAGTTCAGGCCCAACGCCAACAAATGCTCATCACATGTTAACCCAATCATTGGGTTATGCAGGGCTGCCACTCTCATGCATTGAACCTGAGACTCACGCGTTTTATGAAATTCTCACGCTGATGACAGATGTTCTCAAGCTCAAAAAAAATATTTTAAAATATAAATAAATAAATAAATAAAGCCACACTCCTCCACACTCACCAATGAGAATACTTTTCTGTCGGCGGGATTCCCGTAAAGAACGAGCAATTTGATTGGCTCATCGCACACTATTTAAAATGGCAATGTAGACAAAAGTGGGGGCGTCGGTGCCCCCTCCGCAAACGCGGGATGAATCTCCGGCTAAGGCTCCGCTCCGATGCCCGACCCCCGGGTCACTGTCCCTCACCTCCTTCGGACCCCAGAGTCACTGTCCCTCACCTCCCCCGGACCCCAGCTGGACACAGAGCACCTGGGCCGGCCCACATTCCCGGGGAGTGGGGGGGGGGAGGGAAATGCTCCCCGGACATCGCCAAGTCCCCGCTCACTCCGGGTGTTGTCGCCGCTTCACTGACACACCCTCTCACACACAACCTAACACACCCTCTCACACACAACCTAACACACACTCTCACACACAACCTAACACACACTGACACACACACCCTTACACACACACTGACACACACAAGGTTTAAAGGGATATGGGCCAAATGCGGATAAATGGGACTAGTTTTGATAGGACATCTTGATCTGCATGGACAAGTTGGGATGAAGGGCCTGTTTCCATGTTGTAAGACTATGAAAGGGTGCAGTTGCTCTGGAGATGGTAGAAAGGATGCAATTGCTCTGGAGAGGATCCAGGGGCGATTTATGAAGATGTTGGCTGGGCTAGATTTTTTTTTTCATTTTGAAGAAAGATTTGATAACTGGGATTGTATTCTCTGCAGCAACGGAGGTGAAGAAAATACTTAGTTGAGGTGAATAATATTATGAGAATAGGACCTGTTTCGCTTAACAAAATGTGTAGGAAGGAACTGCAGATGGTGGTTTAAACTGAAGATGGACACAAAAAGCTGGAATAACTCAGCAGGACAGGCAGCATCTCTGAAGAGAAAGAATAGGTGATGTTTCGGGTCGAGACCTTCAGACTGAAGAGGTTGAAAACCAGCCATAAAACACAATGACTGGAGATGTGTGTTATCCAACTAAGGGCAGAAATCAGAATCACGTGTTCATCTTTATTGACGTGACACCATAATAAATATATTACAGAAAATGGGGTGACGCAGTGGTAGAGTTGCTGCCTTACAGCACCACAGGCCCAGATTTGATCCTGACTACGGGTGCTAGAAATGTCATATGATGAAAGACTGGGCTTGTATCCACTGGAATTTAGAAGGATGAGAGGGATTCCTATAGAAACATAAAATTATTAAGGGATTGGACACGCTAGATGCAGGAAACATGTTCCCGATGTTTGAGTCCAGAACCAGGGGCCACGGTTTAAGAATACGGGGTAGGCCATTTGGAACTGAGATGAGGAAAAACCTTTTCACCCAGAGTGTTGTGAATTTGTGGAATTATCTGCCTCAGAAGGCAGTGGAGGCCGACTCACTGGATGCATTCAAAAGAGAGTTAGGGCTAGTGGAATCAAGGGATATGGGGAGAAGGCAGGAATGGGGTACTGATTGTGGATGATCAGCCATGATCACATTGAATGGCTCAAAGGGCCGAATGGCCTACCCCTGCACCTATTTTCTATGTATCTGGAATAACAATGGAACAGGCAGCATCTCTGGAGAGAAGGAATGGGTGACGTTTCGGGTCGAGACCCTTTTTCATACTGATGTCAGGGGTGAGTGGGACAGAGATAGAATGCAGTCGGAGACAGAAAGACTGGTGGGAGAACTGGGAAGGGGGAGGGGATGGAGAGAGAGGGAAAGCACGGGCTATTTGAAGTTGGAGAAGTCAATGTTCATACCGTTGGGGTGTAAGCTACCCAAGCGAAATATGAGGTGCTGTTTCTCCAATTTGCGCTGGGCCTCACTGACAATGGAGGAGGCCCAGGACAGAAAGGTCAGATTGGGAATGGGAGGGGAATGGCGTGAATTTGCAGCATTATCCTGCACTACTTAATCCAAGGGCGAGCAAATGAGCGGACAGACGGACAAAAGCAACGATCATAGAGTGGAATAGATGACATTTCGTGTCGAGACCCTTCTTCACACTGAGTCAGGGGAAAGAGGAACAAGAGATATAGACGGTACTAAGGACAAATGAATGGAAGATATGCCTATATCTCCCGTTTCCCTTTCCCTTGACTGTCAGTCTGAAGAAGGGTCTCGACCCGAAATGTCATCTATTCCACTCTATGATCATTGCTTTCGTCCATCTGAGGGAGAGATGCAAGAAAGTGTAGTAGATATTATTTTCTGTAGTAAATGTATCTTATATAATCTGTATTTAAAAGTAATTTTGTTTGTGTGGCCGTTCTCAGGTTACAGGCCATTTGGTCACAGACCACATGCTTTTTCATGAGGACACATTCCTCAGCTCTTCTGTAACACAAAGGGCTCAGCGTTTACGACTGACAACTGTTTATATTAGTCTTAGATAGCAAGGCGTCTCAGGATCTGTGAGCTACGTTTAATTATACTCATGTTGAGATAAGAGGAAAGACAGATAAGATGGGTAGAAGTTCGTATGTGACCTTTGTATGTTGGATTTCTTTTGTTTATACAAACTGAGGGGACTAAGATGTTGGGAAAGAGATAGTGGTCTGGAAATGTAACAATCCTTTGAATAATGTTGTCAGTGTGAAAAGTCGTAAAGAGGCCCAAGAATGAAGCTGGCATGCCATCCCCTAGAGATAACAGGAAGGGGGGAGGGAGTGTAAACTGGCAAGGGACCATTATCATTTGTCACCTGGGACATTTTTATGATCCTTGCTATGCTGGCGAAATAGGAGATGTGAGTTTGCAAAGACAGAGTAAATTTCTATTTTAAAGTGTGTAACGTAAGATAATGTTAGTTTAAATATGATTTATAAAGAAGATCATCTGGGATATATATATTGTCTTTTAATTAGGGAAATATATGGTATTTTCATTTTACATTAGATCTTTGTGTTTGGATCTGTAGTTCAAGAAGTTACATTATTTCCCAAGATATATAGGTTTAATGGGAACAATGTCTTGTATATATAAATTGTGTGATCACTTTATCTTTGGTATTTTGAGAAGTGGGTTCTGGGAAGTGTCTATTTTTTGTGAATTTCACTTTGTTGGAATGAAATCTGAACAAAGGAGTTAAACGCACATGGCAAGGGAAGGGGCCACAAGGAGTCATGTGACACCTACATCAGTTGCAAATGTGGAAATGTGCTGGGAAGTGGGAGCAAGTGATTGGCTGGTAATAAGGGAATGTTAGCAAATAATTGGATATGGAAATGTAACAGGGGTGGGGCATGCTGATTTGAAAATGGTATAAAAAGCGATGATCCTTTGTCTTGGGAGAGAGTGCGGGAGAGAGCTCCATGTGATTTGATGCGTGGGGAACGAGCTCTTATTTGCAAATAAAGTTTGAACTTCTTGAAGAATTCTCCACGTGATCTGAATTAATTTGAGCATTGGAAACCACAACAAAAGCAGCTATGACATACAATACACAATAAACTATATTACAAATACACAATAAACAAGTTATGCATTCTTGTACTCTTACATGGGTATGACCGCACATAAACCCCCCCTTCCTTCCCAACCTCAGCCTCACGGACCTTAGAGTACCCCTAGTTCCTAAAACCCATTTCCATCACTGCTGGTAACACTGACAAGTGCACATTTCTCGTCAATCCTAAACAGCCTATCACAACATTTAAAAAAACTGCTGGAGGAAATCAGCAGGCTAGGCAGCATCTGTGAAGGAAAATGGTCGGATAAAGTTTAGGGTCGTTTCAGACTTCAGTTTGGAAAACTTTCGGTCCAAATAAGTTCCTCCAGTAGCTTATTATTTTACGCAAGATTTCAGTATCTGGAGTCTCTTGTTTCTCCATCCCTGTAATAATATGCATGGTGTGCCATCTCCTTGAACCACAGGTATGTCCAGTGAAAGTACTCCTGTTAGCAAGTTTCAGGAACTGGCCAAAAAAGTATTTTTGAGAAGACTTATAGGCCTGTCCCACTTAGGCAATTGCAGGAGACTATGCAGTCGCCACATGGTTGCCATATGTTCGCGGGTGGTTGCCGGGCAGTCACCTTCATGGTCGTGAGGAGTTCCCGCATTCTGGGAACTAGTCGCGGCCTCATTATGGTCGCAGCAAATTTTTCAACGTTGAAAATTTAGCAGCGACCAGAATGAAGATGCCATGGAGAGTAGCGAGAATTCTCGTGCCGTAGGTGCAGTGGTAGTGGGTTGCCAGTAGGTCAAAGGTTGTCGTAGGTTGTCGTAGGTTGTAGCCGGTGCTGACCGGTGAATTTCATTGGCTCATTGGGAACAAAACGTAAACAGTAGTTTTCAGAACCAAGGATAACCGACCAGTAATGTTAATGTCCGCTGAGCTTCACAGCTGTGTATCTCTGGCTTCTTAAAAGTTGTCTCCACTCCTTCTCCCCACCCCATCTCCCTCTTCCCCCCTTCTCCCCCATTCTCCCCCCCTCACCCCCCCTCTCCCCCCCCCCCTCTTTTAAAGGACTAACGTGACCCTTCATGTACACTGTGCTTTCACCGTCTTAATTACAGGGCCAACCTTCCTGTTCATTGTGGTGTGTATCTGTATCACATTGGCTTTGCACCGTGTGAATTTCACTCAGACAGCGCTCCCCACGCTTGCCCTGTCCCCCGCCTGCATAATGGGCTGGTGAAGGAAGCAATGTGTGTGCATGCGTGTGTGTGTGTTTTCCACTCTGACAGTCGCCTGAAAAATCGCTTAAGTGGGACAGGCCCATTAGGAAGTTCGGCATGTCCCCAACAATTCTCATCAATTTCTACGGATGCGCCATAGAAACATTTTATCGGGATGAATCACAGCATGGTTAGGGAACTGTTCCATCCATGACCCTGAGAAATTGCAGAGAGTTGTGGACACAACCCAGACCATCATACAAACATACTTCCATTGACTCCATCTACACTACATGCTGCCTCGCAAGGCCACCAGCAGAATCAAGTAAGAGTCTCACCCCGGTCACTCCCTGTTATCCTCTCTCCCAGCAGGCAAGAGGTACAGAAGTGTGAAAATGCATACCTCCAGATTCTGGGACAGTTTCTTCCCAGTTGTTATCAGGCAACAGAACCATCCTATCACCAACTGGAGAGCAGTCCTGACCTGCTATCTACCTTATTGGAGACACTCGGACAATGTTTAATTGGATTTTACTGGACTTTATCTTGCATTAAACTTCATTCCCTTTATCCTGTATCTGTACACTGTGGACAGCTTTATTTTAATCATGTATAGTCTTTTTGCTGGCTGGTTAGCATGTTACTAAAAAGCTTTTCACTGTACCTCAGACTGGACGTTTTGGGTCGGAAGATGTCTGCCAGTCTGAAGAAGGATTCCGATCCGAAACGTCACCTATTCCTTTTCTCTAGAGATGCTGGCTGACCCACTGAGATATTCCAGCATTTTGTGTCTATCTTCAATTCTCATTTGTTGTTGGCTTCAGTGAATTAATGGGGATGGATATTTGATATTGCATGGGGAACCCAGAAATAAATCCAGTTCATCTGCCTGCGGCTTTTGATGGGGCATCTCACTGGCCCAGATTTTGCTGGCACAGGCTCAAAACTTGTAATTGTTGTCCATAGTTATCCCACACCTCAACTTAGAAACAGAAGGAACTGCAGATGCTGGAATCTTGAGCAACAAAGTGCTGAACAAACTCAGCAAGTCAGGCAGCATCAGTGGAAGGAAATGGACAGATAACCTTCGGCCTGACCCGTTGAATTTCTCCATCTCTTATTACCTCAACAGGTCTCTCTCAGTGTGTAGAAATGACCTGCAGATGATAGTAAATACCAAAGATAGATACAAAGTGCTGGAGTAACTCAACGGGTCCAGCATCATCTCTGGAGAAAAAGGATGGATGATGTTTTGGGTCGGGACCCTTCTTCAGACTAAAAGTAGAGGGGAGGGAACTGGAGGTAAGAATGGGCTAGCACAACCGGCAACAGATGACGAATGGAATGTGGAGTACTGGACTGGACTGTCAACGTGCATTTTGTGCTCAAGTCAGTGAAGTAGGAATTCAATCCACAATTATGACTCTTTGTCTGAAGTGCTGCCCACTGAACCACAGCATCGATTTTTGATCACTCGGATGGTAAAAACGAACTGAAGGAAATTCTGTGCTATTCGTGATGATCCTTCAGCAGGGAGGAGGAACTGAGATTATTTGCTGAAGTTTCAAGTCACCAGAGCGAGACTTGAGTCCACAACGTTCTGATTCATAGTCGTATACCATAGAGACCATATTATTGATGGCAGCTCCAGAACAATAGTTTAAATGGTAATGTAACTTTATTTACCCCGAAAACTCTAGCATAAATCAAGCAGCCATCAGGCTATTAATCACTACAACCTCAAAGTAAGCTCTGAACTATATAGACTTGGGGGCATTGGTTTTGTCTTTTTGCACTATTATTGGTTTCTATATTCTGTTGTGTCGCTGCAAATTAGAATTAGATGCTGCCTGTCCCACTGAGTTACTCCAGCTTTTTGTGTATATCTTTGGTTTAAACCAGCATCTGCAGTTCCTTCTGACAATGAAACACTATTGACTTGACTCTTAATCAGCAACTCTTAAATTCCACAAGATGGCAATACACGACCATGGAAAAACTGGAGATGTTCTCCCTGCTGCTCAGCAGTCTGGTCCTGAAACATTCTCCACAAAGCTGCTTTTATTTCTGAAGGATAAACCAGAAGCACAGTCTCAATGGATAAAACTTCCTGCCCCCAGATCCGTAGCTCCGAGTGGAAGTACCACACTTAATAAATCAGTGCATTAGTCAAGACCACACTATTTCAATGCAGTAACTTTATGAGGGGACTTAGGTTAAAGCATTACTACCCTGGGGCAGTGAGCTGATCAGGTGGTGGGTGCGTTGATGTTTAATGTGGCTGGGCTCGAAATGTCTAAAATGCACGCTTGTGGTTCCGATTCTCCAGACGGTGCCACTCCAGTGAAGTGTTCAGCAGGGCTCAGGTCTTCTCAGAATAAGTGAGAGAGAAAATAAGTTACAGAGCAAAAGAAATAAGGAGCAAGAGTATGGCACTGATTGGATTGATCTACTGGTAGCCAGCGTAGATTTAGTGACCAAATGTCCTCCTGCCACACTGTCATAAAACCATCTCTACTTTCACAAGTTAGGCAACATGAAGAAAGGTTTCCTTTCTCACAGAAGGTTCTGCTCGGGGGACGATGCGGAGATATTATCAGATGTTTCTGGTTGGGGCCCTTCTCTACCTGAAACATCACCTATCCATGTTCTCCAGGGATGCTGCCTGACCCACTGAGTTACTCCAGCACTTTGTGACCTTTTGGAACAGGATGCTTAAAAGTATTATGATGAATTATATAAATAGAAAGTATTTAAAAAAATCTTAAATGATCTGTATATTGCTACAGTGACTTACATGTACCTGGGATCTTTTCCCATTTAGTGATAGTTGCAAAGGGCACCTTCAAGAATACCTTTGTTCATTCTCCTTTGTGAAGATTAAGCTGTTCATGTGCCTTATTTCTTTCACTCCTTTTCACACCCAATTCAATATTTCAGTTGCTTGTTCTCCCAATTTGGAGATCAGGCTTTGGAGACCAAACAGTTGTAAAAACAGTTACAGCTTGGAGTAACCAGGACCCATGAAGAGAATCAGACATGTCAGAAAAACCCACACTACCATCAAATATAATAATACCTGACAACTTTGTTGCTCTTGAAAGCCAGAAAAAGGCTAAAAATAACAAAGGTGTCTAGTATTATGATGGAGTCAGAATCACTTTGCATATATTTTGAAAGTGTGTGAGCAAGTTTGGGCCACAGTTCAGTACCTGGAAAAAATTGATTGGAATTCTGTTGTTCCAAACATACAAGTTCCCACCAATCAAACAGAGCATTCTTTATTGCTACATCTGGCGACAGGGGTCATTTTGAAGGTCAAACACATTTGGCGAAGGCCAAGCTGAAGATGATCTAACTACATGGAAATAAACAACAGCTCTGAAAGGTGTATTTCATTGCTGCAGACTTTTCCATTTACAATTATTTGAATTGGTGTCTTGGGGTCATACAGTACAGAAACAGAAACAGCCCTTCGGCCCAACTGGAGAAAAAAACAGAAGCAGGAAAGTTTAAAATGGTAAAGATTACATGGCCTTAGACCATTGAACATATAAATAGAACATAGAACAAAGAACATAGAACATATGTCACCAGAAACCTACTGCCTTAGCTGTGCTCTCTGTTTAGGTGCGCAAGAGTCCCACTTACTAACAAAGCAGGTACAGGAATGGGCCTGTTGACTCCTAGTCAATAAATAGGAGTTAGACATCGATGTCCTCATTGTCTAGGTGTTCCAGAGATGTGAACTCTGTCAGATGTGAGCCAGGGAAATGGTGTCAGCTCTGGACCTGTTGTAACGGTAAGCAAAGTGCAGTGGACCGAGGCTGGCTCGCATTTAAAATATTTACCGGCATTTAAAATGTTTCTTTTGAATTCACTTATGTTAAACTTTTTTTTCTAGAAAGTTATTTAAATGTATTTTAAATTATTTCTGACATAATAAAGCTGATCCGATTGAGGTTGGCTTTTCTATCCCTTTCTATTCAGATAAGGTATGTCAGTCCCAGCCAGCAACACAGACTGCCTGACTGCTTAAAACAAACTTCAGGCTTGATTTTCATTTAGTTTCGTGATATGGCGCGGAAACAGTCCCTTCTGCCTACCGAGGCAGCGCCGACCAGCGATCCCACATTAACCTACACACTATGGATAATTTACTGTTTTTACCAATGCTGATCAACCTACAAACCTGTATGTCTTTGGAATATAGGAGGAAATAGGAGCACTGGGAAAACCCACACTGTCATGGGGAGAACGTACAAACTCCATGCAGACCACACCCATAGTCAAGATCTAACCCAGGTCTCTGGCCCCATAAGGCAGCAGCTCTACTACTGCATCACCGTGCCACCCCATTAAATGTAATTTAACTCCATTACAGATTTTTTTTTCTACAAATACAGTAGCAGTGCAAAAATAACACTTCGCCCAGCAGCTAATCATATAGAATGGTTTAGATTGGTTTGAAGTGGAGATCTGATTTAACTGCTCGTCCGTGGCAGAGTTGCGGCAGAATATGAAGCCATGCTAGGAATAAGTGGTCATGCAGTTAAAATTACCCCCAGAAACTTACCGCCTTAGCTGCGCCCTCTGATTACATACAAAGCAGGAACAGGAATAGGCCTGTTGAGCTCTTGAGCTTACCCTGCAATCCTCATACAGTGTGGAAGCAGGCCCTTCAGCCCAACTTACTCATGCCAATCAAGATGCCCCATCTACACTAGTCCCACCTGCCCACGATTGGCAAATATCCCTCTAAACCTGTCCAAATGTCTTTTACATGTTGTTATAATATCTGCCTCAACTACCTCCGCTGGCAACTTGTTCCATATACCCCCACTCTCTGTGCGAAAAAGTTACCCCTCAAGTTCCTATTAAATCTTTCTCTTCTCACCTTAAATGTATATCTTCTGATTCTTGATTCTCCTACTCAGGGTAAAAGACTTTGTATATTTACCCTGTCTATTTCCCTCATGATCTTATACACCTCGATAAGATCATACCTGCTCTCCTGTGCTCCAAGGAATAAAGCCCTAGCCTGCTCAACCTCTCCCTACAGCTCAGACCCTCAGGTCCTGGCAACATCCTCGTAAATTTTCACTGCACTCTTTCCTATGGCAGGGTGACCAAAACTGAATACAACATTCTGTATGTGGCCTCACTAAAGTCTTGTACATCTGTAAAATAATATCCCAACTTCTATATTTTATTCTGCCTGATCTGATCTTGGCCTTAGCTCCATGTTGCTTCCTGTTGCCTACAATGGACAATACACTGAATGGGTTCATAAGCCATGAGCCCAGGTGAAACACCTCTTTAGGCCTCTCCCATACTCCCTCTCATTCACAAGGCTCTGCCCAATCTTACCACCTCCTGCTGGCAACCATCCAATTCAGACACACAGCTGGCTGCAGGGATGTAAATGAGACCCAGACTGTTTGAACAAAGTTAAACTGAGTATATTGATTATATTTTCTGTACAATAGATTATTTGCCTGGCTCCTCCTCCAATTCAATTGCTGACTGTTTTGTTGATAAATACTCTTTTTAACAAAATGATTTAATGTTGAGACTGTTCCTGCCAGCTCGTGGTCCAAAAGAGTCACTCTCCCACATAACCTCCAACTTATCTGCAGTATTTTGATCCAATTTTAAAGAAAGTTAAATTATTTCCCTTTCAAAGCAAAACAAACCAAGTGGACGGTGAAAATGCCAAATGATTTGACGGATGGATTTGAAAACCAATCTCACACAATTAAAGTCAGTTTTTATTGGCAATACAAAATTATGGAATTTCAGGTTTTATTTTTCAAGTAAGATTTGGAGAAAATCAATGGGGATAAAATTGGATCCTGAGTAAATCTAGACCAAACAGAATAGAATTTCTGTACAAGGACTCCTAATCTTACACAGTAAACATTGGCAGAAGACCTACTTAACATTTTAAATTGTGCTTAAACTCAACAAAACAAATGAAAGCTTAACAAAGGGTAGAGTGTAGCTGAAGGCAAGTTAAAGTTATTACAACTGTTCACTGACAGTCATTTTATGGGGGAAAACTCTTCATACCAGTGTTATTTTCTGGTTTCTCATTTGTGCTTTCCCTTGTCTTTCACCTGTCTTGCATTGTGCCCCTTCCTTTAAATATCCCCAATGCTTCTGCTCTCACACCATCCTGGCCTTTTTACCACTGATCTTGTCCATTTGTAAGTTTTTAAGGCACCATGTTTGATATGTACATTGTGGGTCAAAAGACTTGTCCCTGGGCACCATCTTTATGTGCATTAGTTAGTCTTTGAATGTAAACACATTGGCTGAATGAAATCTTATCCCACCACAAAAATATTATGGTATGTAACAGTATATTGATTAAAAAGAGGGAATTAGAGATAGTTTTTGGTTCTAAGTTAACTTGTGGAAGTCATCACACAAGGCTTGACATTAGATTTTTAGAGCTATGTATTCAAATGCAAGCCAGTGCAGGAACTGAAGGTGTAAATTCACAATCATCTTGGAAGGTCAAGAATCAAATGTTTAAGTGCCATATGTTGCAGATACATAACAATGTTCTTACTTGCTGCAGCTTTAAAAAGTCATTAATGTAATAACACAAAAAATAAATGTACATTAATCAATAATACAATAAATTAATATTTAGCCATACTAATTAACCAGTTCATAGAGAGGGAACAGTGGTGTCCACGGGGCCTTCTGTGAACACCGGTTGACAAGGGGGGGTCGAGTGTGTCATGGATATGGATGATAATGTTGTAATTTGTTGACTGATGTTTGCAAACTGCTGGCAGTATTGATCTATGCAGTGCTTTGTAACTGTGATTATGCAATAAAAGCTCCTTTGTTAAACGAATAAAAAGTAACAGATCATAATAGTGCAACATCAACGTACGTAGTGCAACCAAAACAAAACCTATTGTAGATCATTGCTGAGGTATGATTGTGGTCAATGTTTATCGTACACACAAGGGACAATTTACAATTCTTAACAAAACCAATTAACCTACATACCTGCACGTTTCTGGATTGCTGGAGGAAACCAGAGCTCCCGGAGAAAACTACGCAGTCACGGGGAAAACATACATACTCTGTACAGAAAGCACCCCTGGTCAGGATCAAACCCGGGTCTCTGGCACCGTAAGGCAGCAACTCTACTACTGAGTCATCGTGCCACCCTGTTCTACAGTGTAATTCAAGACCTGGACGGTTGCTGAGAAGAAGTTTTTTTGAACCTGAAAGTCACAGTTCTCATACCTTTTTCCTTGATGGTAATTGGTTTCATCGTGATCACACCAACATTATATGATGCAGTTGCTCTGATGAATACAATTCAAATAAATGTTTACAGCATCTAGATAGTAAACTAAAGTTGCTATGAATTTATTTTAGTAACAAAGAAAATTTGCTTGGTATATGTGGTTGCAGTAATTTACTTGCAAGTCTATGGTAATCTTGGCAAGGCACGACCTGTGTGGTTTATGGTGCCACCTCAATTTATCATTTGAATATTTACTCCTTAACCAGTACTGATCGGCTGTCCCTAGGCAAATGAAAAAACTATTATTTCCAAATTTCTGCAAGAGTTTGGTGTTGAACTTCTCCCGGGTATGTTCACTTCTGACCCTGTTGGCAAATAAATGGTAGATGATTTCTATTTGGAAAGAGTATATAAATATATTCTGTGTAAACATGTTTAGACTATGGTCAGAGTCCTGTTGGAATGAAACCTTAGGCTGCATCTTCTTGGAACTGAACAAGGTTTACCAAGAAGCAATAAAAAGCTGCCTTGATCAAGTGGGTTTGTCAGAATATTCTGGTGCAAATACACTCTTATAGAAGAATGGAACCAATGTGGAGAGATTGGGGTAAAGATCTCCTTCCTGAAACAAATTGCATCTGAGAATGCTGATTTTTTTTAAGGAGGGCACAGAATTCCTAGAAATGGCATTCCCTTATTCACCTTGTGCTTTGTGAAACAATTTAATCTGAACTTCAATTGGACAAACTGCAATGTTTGATATATTTTCAGATGTGCTGCAATGTTCCACCAGATATTAAAACATTTTTGATAAGTTTCCTTCTATATATCTTAACTTTAACTTTCACTAAGAACATTAGTGTGACTTGCTGCAGGTCCTCAGGAAGGATTAGCCAAAGATAACTGCCTTTTCAATGATTCCAAACAGCCACCAATTACATCAGTAGTCACCCACAATGGAGAATCCAACTGCAGCTCAAGAGCAGAGATTTAGAAATGGGGAATTCAGAGATCTGGGGTAACATGATTTATGATTTCTCTCCCATCAGGAAAGATACATACCTCCAGTTTCAGGGACAGTTTCTTCTCTGCTGTTATCAGGCAACTGAACCATCCTAACACCAATTGGAGTGCAGTCCTGACCTACCATCTATCTCATTGGGAGACCTTTGGGCTATCTTTAATCTGACTTTACTGGACTTTATCTTGCACTCTACGCTCTTCCCTTCATCCTGTAACTGTACACTGTGGACGGCTTGATTGTAATCGTGCATAGTCTTTTCGCTGACCGGATACCACGCATCAAAATGCTTTTCACTGCACCTCGGTACACGTGACTAAACTAAGTTCCTTCTATTTATCTTTTTTAACTTGCATGAAGCTTATCATAAGAGGTGCACTTCACCATTTCCGAATTTCTGATGTTGCCTCGTCTTCCTTCCTCCCTCATCTTTGGCGGTGGAAGAAAAGGTGACCATCAGTCTGCAGGTCACTGATTTCAACTCAAAACCCGTCAATCCAAGAGAACTAGTATAAGGCATTTCCACCAGTTCAGTCCATGAGATAGCAGCGACCGGCAATGATGGAAATAACATCTGAAGACGGGAATACAGAGACATAGAAAGTGAAGACCTGAATCTCAACCACCCTACCACACACACACACTCCCTAGCCTTCAAGGGAAGGGTCTTGAAAGGGTCTATTCATGTTATTCCCTTTACCATGTATCTGTACACTGTGGATGGCTCAACTATAATCATGTATTCTCTTTCTGCTGACAGGTTAACGTGTGACAAAAGCTTTTCACTGTACCTGGGTAAATGTGACAATAAACCTAACTAAACTAAACTAACTCAAGTCAACTGAACAAAACTCAGGTTGTGGTTGAATTGCAGACCATCCTGAAGAGTTACTGCATCATGTTTGAGTATGAAGAAGTTGTGTTGTAGCTAGTGTGGCTCTTCTGGTACAATGCTGAGTTCCCATCTGCCTTGCTGGCATTTTGAGGTCTACAATGTAAGAGCCATATCTTGTGCTTTGCTATGTTGATCTCTCTGATAGCATTTTACTTAATCTCTCTGACACTAAAATAAGTGTTGGCTGGTTTCCGTTCTCTGCCTAGTCCAAGAAAAACAAATCCAGGACATCCACTGGTGTCTAATTTTGTATTTTTCATTTGATTGGAAGCCAGGAACACAATGTTAAGCCAATGTATTCCCTCACAAGACTCTTCGTGATCTGAAATTGAGCTACTGTTATTTCAAATTCCATCAGCTTTATTTTTCCAAAAAACAATAAAAGGGATTGCCATCATTCCTTGACAGAAGTTTGCAACTTTTCCCAATGAACTTGTCCTTCACACTCCAGGTACAGTCTATTCCAAAGCAGCAAACTTTCTGTTTTTCCATTGCAATCTATTGATTATGGCCATCGAATTTCTTTAAAAGATTTTAAAGTTCCCTTTCCCTTTGCCCTTGTCTCTAGTTTGCCTCCCAGTTAGAACCGGAGAGATTGGTTAATGACACTGTCCATGTCTATAAGACCATAAGACATAGGAGCAGAAATAGGTAATTCGACCCATCGAGTACTCTGCCATTTGATCATGGCTGATCTATTTCTCCCTCTCAACCCCATTTTCATGCCCTCTCCCCATGACCTTTGACACCGTTACTAATCAAGAACCAATTATTCTTTGCTTTTAAAATACCCAATGACTTGTAACATTCGTCTGTAACAATGAAATCCACAAATTTACCACCCTCTGGCTAAAGAAATTCCTGCTCATCTCCATTCTAAAGGTACGCCCTTTTAATCTGAGGCTGAGGTCCTAGACTCTACCACTACTGGAAACATCCTTGGCTTGAAGGGCCGAATGGCCTACACCTGGACCTATTGTCTATTGTCTATATCTTCTCCATATCCACTCAATCTAGAGTCTAAAGGAACCTGAGGTGGATTCAAGCCTCAGATTTTTTTTTGGATCCTCAGATTTAGCAAGTGGTTGCCTTCAATTTTAACAGAACTGGCTGAAAGTGTGTTGTGAAGCCCAGCGTATGCATGAGGGTTCTGCATTTCATGGCTCTGTGTATGAGACCAGCATACACAGAGAGAAACCAGAAGCCATTTGGCAGCCTTTGTGTCCCACAAGGGGAGGACAAATCTGTTTTTGGTTAAATTCTTTTGGCGGGTACACAAAAACATGTACATTTGTATTAGAATTTCCCTTCCTTTTGCAAAGCATTTCACATTCCATTTCATCTGCCATTTCTGTCCACTTCTCAATCGTACCCTCAAATTCTTCTGTAGCTAATGCTATTCTTTGGCTAAGATTCCTTACCCTCACTAAGGATCATTTCACCCATAGGTTCTGGGTGTCAGGCTCAAGGTCAGAAGGGAAAGAGCGAGAAAAAGCCGAGAGGCGTGTAACGTTGTAGGGAGAAGGGGGTTCGGAGGAGGTCAGGGAGCAGGCTTGGGAGTTGGGTCTTGGGACATGAGATCAGTGGTGGGTCGGGGGTGCTGTGCGGTTGGCCACAGGGGAGGTGTAGTGAGGCCCTCTAATCCTTGCAACATCCTTGTAAATCTTCTCTGCACTCTTTACTGGAGCAGGATGGCCAAGACTGAACAAAAGCAGTGTCTTCTTCTACCCCACATTAGGGGAACTATGTACTTGTACTCCAAATCACTCTGTTCTACAATGCTCACCACAGTGCCATTCGCAAACTCATTTTGCCCAGCTGATCAAGATTACGACGTGTGGCCTCACCAACATCTGTCTCAACTTCTGTACTCAATTCCGTGACTGATGAAGGCTAGTGTGCCTAAAGCCTTCTTCATAAGAGTCGAGAATTGAGAATCAAGATTATTTTATTGTCATCTGCCCTGAAACAGAACAATGACATTCTTACTTGCCCAACTCTCATGAATTTCAGGGGTATGTTATTTACCCCCATAATCTCACCCCATTTATCTCTCGCTCATTTAGGATTTTCTTGGGTTAATTTACAGAATTCAACTTGCAACACATTGGGTATGCCTGGGGCACCTGGGCGCGGAATCAGCTGCCAGCAAGCGACAATACTTTAAATCCTTGTCTGAGTGATATTTGACGCAAAAATTAATTGTAAATGCAAATAGTGAAGGAATCGGGGTAAAGTTGCCAAGAATTAGCAGTGCACTCAAAAGCAAATGTTTATTGACAAGCAGACAGTTGAAAACGAGAGAGTGGACTACCTATGTCATTTGTGCCAAAGTGCACAATGACTTCTTGCTGCTCACCTTCTCCCATAGGAATATTCTGCAGACACTCCGAGACATCCTGCACTCTGGCACCAGGGAGGCATCTGGCTGGCTGGAAAGGATGAAGGCAGATGGAGCGATTGTGCTAGAAGACACGTTTGTTAGGGCTGCAGAGAGGAGATTTTGTGGCTGCAAATGAGACTCCAGGATTTTGTGTTGCTTTACTTGTGCAGGTCTCGGGGCAGATGCAGAACATCTCAAGAGAGAGGGTGAGCATCCAGAAGTTGTTGTGCATGTTGGCACAAATGACATAGGCAGGAAAAGGGAAGAGATCCTGCAGGGAGAATATCGGGAGTTAGGCAAAAGATTGGAAAGCAGAATCTCGAGGGTAATAATCTCGGGATTATTCCCAGTGCAATGTGATTGTGAAGGAAGAAATAGGGGGGTAGAACGGATGAATGCATGATGAGGAGTTGTTGCAGTGAGCAGGGGTTCAGGTTTTTGGACTATTGGGTTCTCTTCTGGGGCAGAAGTGACATGTGCAAGCAAGAAGGACGAGTTGGCGTGAATTGGCGAGGAACCAAATCCTTGTAGGGTTGTTCGCTGGTACTTCTTGGGAGGGTTTAAATGAGAATGGCAGGGGATTGAGAACCAAAGTAGAAGGTCAGTAAATGCAAAAACATAATGGAAAGGTAGAAGTTATGACCAGTAAATCACAAAGAAAGTTCAGGCAGGGGGACGTTAAGGAATATGGTGATGCAGATGTGCTGGTGTGTTTACTTCAATGCAAGGAATATTGTGGTAAAGCAGATGAACAGAGCCTGGATGAGGAACCATGATGTTGTGGCCATTGCAGAGACTTGGTTGCAACAGAGACAGGGCTGGCAGCTCAACGTTAGGGAGAGTAAATTGGGATCAGTTGTTATCAAAGATCTTAGAGCGGAGCAAGATGGTTCACTCCGCGAAAAAGCCGCAGCAGCTGATGGGTTAGCTTCAGAGACATTCCCGTGACCGGCTTCTGTCATGGCGGCGTCATCTACAAGCGGAGCGTACTGCTCCGTTATAGTTTGCTCGAATGTAGGCGACCCGACCTGTCTGCAGGTTCCCCACGAAAACGAAAGGTGAGAAAAAATATATTACTTTCTGTCGTGTAGTGAAAATATTATTTAGCCTGCCTGATCTCTTCCTATAGCTCAGATAGTCGAGCTGTTGCCTGGACTATCTGAGCTATCAAATGGGAGAGATCGGGCAGGCTAAATAATGAAATTTCTTTCAGCCTCTCATACAAATTCAACTGAACATCTAGACCAGAGATCGTAGAAGGGACTATGATCTTTTATCTACACTCTGTTGCACTTGTGCAGCTCCCACATCTAAGGGAACAACGACATGCCACGAGGAGCACACATTAAAGCCTTAATTTCCTTCCCAATGTATGATGACTGTAACCATATACATATAACATATAACAATATACAATTCTATTCTTATGATCCCAACAATGTATTATATTAAATGACATCACTTTTTAACTTTTATATTAATGTCTCCTAAGGATTCCTAGGGAGTTCAGTAGAGAGGCAGCCATCAGCACAGATGGAATATTGGGACACACTGAAGTGGTTTAAACCAGCACCAGTGCTGGACTTTGAGACTACTTGAGAAGATGTAGATAGACCCAACAGAACTGCTGGTACTTTGGCAGAAGATCTGCCTCATGATTTAATACAAAAACAGTCAACACCGTTATGGCAATAGCACCACTGACACTTAATGTTTTCTTCAGGTCATAACACATGGACTGGTAAAATAGTGAAAAATAGTGAGAAATCAAAGGAAGGGTAAGAAATGTAAACAGAATCATAATATCTCAGTTTAATGGAAAAGAAGGACAATGCAACCTAGTAGTTCAAAGGGCTGGAAAAGTTAATGAAAATTAAAAAAATCTTGGATTTCAAAGGACAAAGCAATTCAGAAAATGTTTGGAAACTGTCACTAAACAACTATTTGAATGCAGGAGTGGCTGTGGTTCCAGAAATCAATTTCATTTGGATGAATGGAGATGTATTTCAGGAATGAGGCACACATGCTGCTAGTGTTAGATGCAAGATATTTAACAAGTGCTACTGTGTATTAAATTAGTCTTGGAATTGTGTTCAAAGCAACTTAGAAGGTGAATATAAATCTTGAAAAAGATATTCAAAAGCTGTGTCTAATAAATGGGAAAAAACGATTTTGTTTGTTGCTTAAATAAGGAGGGTTGTGAAGAAGAATGTAGACAACACTTCTAAAGAGGTAAAGTGGGCTGATTTACATGTTTATTCTCACTGTGATATTCTACAGCCTGCTTTAACAGCTAGTTGCATTCTGTTCACTCAGCATGGTCCTGAATCAGCAGCTTGGATTCCAGACAGAATTGTTGATGAGACTTATATCCAGAGGCTGCCGATTCAAGAGCAAAAATGCCTCCAATAAGTTGAAGCCATCAGTGTATTAAATAATCCCCAAAATACCAGAAAACAGAAAAAATAAAATGTTAAGGGCGTCAAAGGTTACGGGGAGAAGGCAGAAGAATGGGGTTGAGAGGTCAAATATAGATCTACCATAATCAAAAGGTAGAGCAGACATGATGGGGTGAATGGCCTAATTCTGCTCCTATGTCTTATGATCTTATGATCGTATAATCAAATTTATGTGCAATCAATTTATGGTTAACAGGACATAGACACAAAAAGCTGGAGTAACAACAGGTCAGGCAGCATCTTTGGAGAGAAGGAATGGGTGACATTTCAGGTCGAGACCCTTCTTCAGATTTTATTTTGCCAAACTAATATATATCAACGAATTTTTAAAAATGCAGATATAATTTATTGCAGAGCCTGCAACCTGAACGTTAGCCTGTAGCCTGCACGGTACTCTGTCAGCTTTTTCCTCATTATTATTAGAGATATCATTCTGTGATTCTATCAGACACAGGGTATGAGGTGGGATTGTAATGGATTAGATTAGAGCTGGCACTTGTGTAAGTGTGATGGGATGAACGGCCTTCCCCTGCTCTATCATTTAGGAGGTTTTTACAACTTGTTGAAATGTTTAAATGGATCTTATAAGTTCTGTAATACAAGACACACTCAGTACCTCTTCTCCGGTGAGTCTGCTGGTATCAGTGATGCCTCTGACAGACGGCAGGAACGCAGACTATGAACATATACAGAAGTGTCTTTGTACAACTAAATGTTCAGCCGGCCGACAAAATAAAAATGCCGCTGGTGGCTGGCTTTCTGGTGGAGTTCTTAAAATCTTTTCAAATGAGAGCAAGTCAAGTAAAAATATTAACAGCTACAGTAGCTTCAACATTTTCGAACCAAACCTTGAATTGTTGTCCAGTACACACGCTCCCTGACTTACCAATGGGTTACGCCCTGCGGACCCGTGTAAATCAGGTGTTACGTAAATCGGAAACTTACAGTAAGTGCTGCTGCGCACGTGGAACTTTACTATTCCATGTGAAGACCACGTGAGAGCTCTGACATGGAGACCACATGGTAGCTCCAATGTGGAAACCACGTGGGAGCTCCGACGTGGTGACCACGGGAGAGCTCCAGCACGGAGACCACGTGGGAACTCCAACACAGAGACCACAGGGTAGCTCCAATGTGGAGACCATGTGGGAGCTCTGATGCGGAGACCACGGGGTAGTTCCGACGTGGAGACCATGTGGGAGCTCTGATGCGGAGATCACATGGGAGCTCTGACGCAGAAGCTATGTGGGAGCTCTGAGTCGTTTACCATATGGGAGCTACGATGTGGGAACAACAACTGCCTTGTGGAAACGGCCACATGCGACAGCAGTAGTGCACTGCTACTGAGACAACTGAGACACAGAGACGCACAAAACAGAAATAATGCAGTGGGTTTAATGAATTGCATACGTAATTGTGTGTTTACATAAGTCACATATTATGTAAGTCAGGGACTGCTTGTATAATGAGTAGGTTAACCTAATATGAGCGTTTGTCGGCACTGGGCCTGTACGCGCTGGAATTTAGAAGAATGAGGGGGGACCTCATTGAAACACACAGAATAGTGAAAGGCTTGGATCGAGTGAATGCAGAGAGGATATTTCCACAAGCGGGAGAGTCTAGGACTAGAGGGGTCAAAGCCTCAGAATTAAAGGACATTCTTTTATGAAAGAGATGAGGAGACATTTCTTTAGCCAGAGGGTGGTGAATCTGTGGAATTTTATGCCTCAGAAGGCTGCGGAGGCCAAGTCAGTGGATGTTTTTAAGGTAGAGATAGATAGATTCGTGATTAGTACGGGTGTCAGTGGTTATGGGGAGAAGGCAGGAGGATGGGGTTAGGAGGGAGAGATAGATCAGCCATGATTGAGTGGCGGAGTAGACTTGATGGGCTGACTGGCCTAATTCTATTCCTATTCCTTATGACCTTATGATCTAATTTTTTTACTACTATAGTACAAACATTCACATGTGTTTGACTGGCCTGAATAATGAATTACATTTTCCTTTATAGCAATGCTACAATATTTGTTTATAGGATTGTGAGCCTGTAGAGTTTTAGCATTACTTATGCTACCAGCTTTACAGGAAAGGACATTAGCGCACACAAGGCCCTATGTAATTTAAGGATGCAGGAATGTGCAGATTAGGCAGCTACTGGGATTATTCTTCAAGCACTATAGGTCAATGTGGTGTCAAACTGGATATTACTCGACGGCTAAGCACATCTATAAACCTTGCATCAAGAATCTGTCATTGAACAACAAATCAAGCGATCATCAAAAGTCGGCATGGTGGCGCAGTGGTAAAGTTGCTGCCTTACAGCGCTTGCAGTGACAGAGACCCAGGTGCGATCCTGACTGCGGGTGCTGTCTGTACAGAGTTTGTACATTCTCCCCGTGACCATGTGGGTTTTCTCCAAGATCTTTGGTTTCTTCCCACATTCCAAAGATGTACAGGTTTGTAGGTTAATTAGCTTGGTTTGCATACTTGGTATAAGTGTAAATTGTCCCTAGTGTGTGTAGGCTTGTGTTAATGTGCGGGATTGCTGGTCGGCGCGGACTAAGTGGGCCGAAGGGCCTGTTTCCACGCTGTATCTCTAAACTAAACTAACCTAAACTAAAATAAGCTAAATCAATGTTTGCAGGAAGGTTTGTTGTACCTGTCAGCTTGCATTTGATTGTCGGGTAGTTTGCTGAGAGATGTGGCTCAAGGTAGAGTTTAACATGAGGCTGCATCAGTTTCTGGCGGATATGATGGTTTTGGCAGGTACGTCTCTAGTCTGTCAGCTCCTGTGGAGCAGGGGAAATGGGCCCACAGAACTGGGCCCACAGAACTGGGATGTGTGCCATAAGAGTAAGGGGGAGGAGTGGGAGAAAGTCTATGAATGGAAAGTCCATAATAGGTTTCAATCAATCAGATGGGTTAAAAATGCAAGGGGCAGGCACACCTTGAGGTATATTCAAGGCTGAGATGGTTAGATTATTTGGACTGAAAAAATATCGAGAAATATGGGGGTCAGGTATGAAAATGGTGCTGAGACCAAAGAGATAGATATATATATATATATATATATATATATATATATATATATATATATATATATATATATATATATATATATATATATATATAAGATGAGACTTTTAGTAATATAGATATATATATATATATATATCTATATATATATCTATATTACTAAAAGTCTCATCTTGACCACTTCCTGTTGCACTGTATATTGATTTTAGAAAAAACGCTGCCACTTACGGCTGTGATTTTTGGCCATCTTACTCAGTCCCCCTCCGCTGCGTAGCACATGTGGATTTTTCCCATCGATGAAAAATAAAAGACTTATTAATGTTTAAAAAATGTTGAGATTCTCTCTCCTGAAGGCCACGCCCCTTCCAGAGGGACTATAAAACCGGAAGTGTGGAGGTGCCTCAGTTCTCTGCAAGATGGGGGAGCAAGAGGTCGCTCAGTCTGAGCTGTGAATAACACTGAACACTGTCTACTAAACTGTGAGTGGTTTTACTGACCTGTCAGTGCCCATAATGTGGTTTGAAAATGTATTTTGAAATTGCAAAAGTGTGTTTTGGTTTGAAAGTGCTAAAGCTGTGTTGCCTTTGGTTTGAAAGTGCTAAAGCTGTGTTGCCTTGGGTTTGAAAGTGCTAATGCTGTGTTGCCTTGGGTTTGAAAGTACTAAAGCTGTGTTGCCTTTGGTTTGAAAGTGCTAAAGCTGTGTTGCCTTTGGTTTGAAAGTGCTAAGCTGTGTTGCCTTTGGTTTTAAAGTGCTAAAGCTCTGTGCTTTGGTTTGAAAGTGGTAAAGCCTGTGTGCCTTTGGTTGAAGTGCTAACGCTGCATTGCCTTTGTTTGAAAGTGCCTAAAGTTGCGTCGCCTTTGTTTTGAAATGCTGAAGCTGCGTTGCCTTTGGTTTGAAAGTGCTAAGCTGCATTGCCTTTGGTTTGAAAGTGCTAAAGCTGCCCTGCCTAATTTAAAGCTGCCTTGCCTAATTAAAGCTGCCCTGCCTAATTAAAGCTGCCTTGTTGCCTAATAAAGCTGCCTTGCTTAATTAAAGTTGCCCTGCCTTCTATCTGTATGACTAAAAGTCTCATCTTGACCACTTCCTGTTGCATCTGTATATTGATTTTAGAAAAAAACTGCTGCCACTTACGGCTGTGATTTTTGGCCATCTTACTCAAGTCCCCCTCCGCTGCGTAGACAATGTGGATTTTTCCCATCGATGAAAAATAAAGAGCTTATTAAGTGTTTCAAAAATGTTGAGCATTCTCTCTCCTGAAGGCCACGCCCCTTCCAGAGGGACTATAAAACCGGAAGTGTGGAGGTGCCTCAGTTCTCTGCAAGATGGGGGAGCAAGAGGTCGCTCAGTCTGAGCTGTGAATAACACTGAACACTGTCTACTAAACTGTGAGTGGTTTTACTGACCTGTCAGTGCCCATAATGTGGTTTGAAAATGTATTTTGAAATTGCAAAAGTGTGTTTTGGTTTGAAAGTGCTAAAGCTGTGTTGCCTTTGGTTTGAAAGTGCTAAAGCTGTGTTGCCTTTGGTTTGAAAGTGCTAATGCTGTGTTGCCTTTGGTTTGAAAGTGCTAAAGCTGTGTTGCCTTTGGTTTGAAAGTGCTAAAGCTGTGTTGCCTTTGGTTTGAAAGTGCTAAGGCTGTGTTGCCTAATTAAAGCAGCCTTGCCAAATTAAAGCAGCCTTGCCAAATTAAAGGTGCCTTAACATCAGATGACAGAGATTTAAGATGACGGGGAAAAGATTTAACTTTTTTTACACGTAGTGGTGGGTGAATGCAACGAGCTGCCGGAGGAGGTAGTTGAGGCAGATACTATTGCATTGTTTAAGTAACATTTAGACAGGTACATGGTTAGAATAGGTTTAGAGGGATATGGGCCAAACACAGGCAGGTGGGACTAGTGTACATGAGGCATGTTGGTTGGTGTAGGCAAGTTGGGCCGGAGGGCCTGTTTCCACGCTGTATGACTCTGACTATTTCTTGAATGGATTTTCTGGTTGACATCTTCAATGCACCAAGCATTTTATTAGAAAACACCTGTTTTTGATCCTCGTCTTTCTTGAGCAGAGGTGTTATTTCACGAGGTAGCTAGTGCCTGGGCCACTGTGTCTCACCATCTGTTTACAAGTCACTCATGGCCATAACATAATCAGAAGCCAATCTCACCTCTGACTATCCCTCTATCTTATGCAGAATGCAAGTACCTGGCTTGTGGTGGCTAAAAGCATCAGACTGCTAGACACGATGCCATCCTTTTGTCTAAAACCACCCCTATCTTCCCAGATAACTGATTGAAAGGAGAGAAGCACTAAGGTGGGATTCTGGTGAAAGGTAGGTAGGGGAAGCACTCAGGATCTGGAGCTTGTGTGTCTAATGAGATGGTGGGCTGTGGGTTAGTCGGATGTGAGAACAGGATAAAGTTTGGGAAAGCCGTCACTCTTTAGACTTTAGACATGCAGCATGGAAACAGGCCCTTCGGCCCACGAGACCAGCGATCACCCAGTACACCAACACTATGCTACGCACTAGGGACAATTTACAATTTTTACCGAAGCCAATTAACCTACAAGCCTGTACGTCTTTGGAGTGTAGAAGAAACTGGAGCACCCAGGGAAACCCAGCACCCATGTGGTCACAGGGAGAATGTACAAATTCCGTACATACAGCACCCGCAGTCAGGATTGAACCCGGGTCTCTGGCGCTGCAAGGCAGCACCTCTACCACTGCACCACTGTGTTGCCAACACTAAGCCATTGCTGGCTATGGACACAATAGTGGCCAGGACTCCATCCTTGATGTCACAACCATAACACAAAGTTCTGGAGGAACTCAGTGGGTCAGGCAGCATCTGTGGAGGGAATGGACAGGCGACGTTTTGGGTTGTGATACCACCACAGACTCCTGAAGTCACAACATGAGTTTGGAGTGAGAGCTGTACTGGGTCCAAATAAAAGCGTTAATTACACATTGCAATCTCCTGACTTGCTTTCCAGCAGCCTCACAGCCAGCGGTTCATTGAAAACATGACACCAGTTTTCAGTCATCTGTTTAAGCAATTACTCAAGCAACTGGAGTGGAAAAGAATCTGCTGTAAAGACCATGTTTTCACCATTCTCTATAAAAAGGTTTTCCACAATCTATAATATGTAAACTTTGTAAAAATATTATTAAATCCGCATTCACTTCCTGTCCACAAAACCTTGCTTCTTCTTGTTATGTTTTTGTTACAATTCTGTGTCAAGGATTTATCATTATAAACCTTATTTATAATTAAAACTGCCTACATAAGCTTGTCATGTTGTGGTTATAATCTTCTACTTGTGCTATCAGTGAAGCCCATGCATATGATGATCCTTGGCTTTTTAGCCAGTTCTGCAGAAAGCAATGGTATTTCTGCCTTTGATGGTTTCCAAATTGTTGCAATTTTTGTTACTTGATCATAAAGAAATACTCACCAATACACTCCTTTGGAATGGAATTGGAATATATTTTCACTCTGTCCAGTTATTCTTTTTATTCTATTGACTGAGTGCATGGGCAAATATTTTTTACTGAGAGGAAATTTGAGGTCATGCACTTTGGTGAGAGAAATCAAAAGGGAGGCTGCAAATGAGTGAATTACAGAGGGATCTAGGTGTTCTAGTGCATGAATCACAAAAAGCTTGCAGGCAGGTCCAATCTGTAATTAAAGCAAACACCATTTTAGCCTTCATTGCAAAGGGGTTGGTGTTCGAAAATAGTGAGGTTTTATTACAATTGTACAAGGTGTTGGTGTGGCCTCATCATAAGATCATAAGAGATAGGAGCAGAATTAGGCCATTTGGCCCATCAAGTCTACGCCATTCAATCATGGCTGATCTATGTCTCCCTCCTAACCCCATTCCCCTGCCTTCTCCCCATAACCACTGACACCCATACTAATCAAGAATCTATCTATCTCTGCCGTAAATATATATGCATTGACTTTGCCTCCACAGCATTCTGTGGCAAAGAATTCCACAGATTTACTACCCTCTGACTAAAGAAATTCCTCCTTTTCTCCTTCCTAACAGAACGTCCTTTAATTCTGAGGCTATGACCTCTAATCCTAGACTTTCCCACTAGTGGAAACATCCTCTCCACACCTACTCTATCCAAGCCTTTCACTATTCTGCACGTTTCATTCTACTAAACTCCAGCGAGTACAGGCACAATGCAATCAAATGCTCATCATATGTTAAGCTACTCATTCCTGGAATAATTATTGTAAACCTCCTCTGGACCCGCTCCAGAGCCAGCACATCCTTCCGCAGATATGGTGCCCAAAACTGCTCACAATATTGGAATCTGGAATACTGTCTGGAGCTTTGGTCCCCTTACCTAAGAAAATATATAATTATGTTGGAGACGGTACAAAGGAATTTCAACTAACTGATCCCTGGGATGAGAGCGTTGCCCTGTCAAGAGAGACAAAATAGTTTGAGTCTGTGAGCCTCTGGGATTCTCTGCATCTGCAGGTGGTGGTAAGTATTTAAAGTGGAGATGATCAAAAACAATCATATTAACTGTCGTGGCAGGCTAGCAGGGTCTGATGGCATATTCCTATTTACTTGAGTTATTTTGTCCTATGTCACCAGAAGACTATGGTCAGTCGTAGGAAAGTATAGGGCAGCGCAGTGGCTTGAAGATAGAGCTGCTGCCGCCACTGTTGTCGGAGCCGGAGCTGTCAAACAGGGGCGTCATTTCAGGTTTTGCTTGGGGGGGCGGGGGGTCTCCTCAAGTGTCAAACAAGATATAGCCTAGCACTGTGTCCCAGTGTATAACTAGTACAATAAAACATTTAATAAAACATAAAACGTACAATAAAACATATAAATGGGCTGTCCCACTGTGGCGACCTAATTGGCAAGTTTAGAAGAGTTCAGGAGAGTTTGAAAAAATGTCATGTAGAAGACCTACTTCGACTATGTAGAAGACCTCCTTCGACCTCCTTCGACTATGTTGAAGACTATCTACCTTCGACTACCTTCGATTACCCTCGATTACCTACGAATAACATGCTGACCTACTACGACCTACTTCGACTAAACCTACGAGAAAAAAAGTATCGATTTTTTCAATGGCGACTTTTTCCTCGCGGGCATTTTTCAACGTTGAAAAATACGCCGCGACCTAGCTGAGGCCTCGAGTGCGCGGGGACTACTCTCGATCATGAAGGAGAGTTACAAAGACATCCTAGGACCTTGTGTCGACCATGCTGCGAGTATGAGTCAAGGGCAAACTCGTCTGAACTCGCGGATTAGGTCGCCGCAGTGGGACAGCCCCTTAACTCACTCACTAATTGTCATGAAATATAATTATCAAGTAAGTAAAGAAAAATACGGTGATCATGTATTTTACCAATTTACAAGTAATTACCTACTTACGAAATGCCACCAATGTGAAGTTTCACAATAATTTCCACAAAGGGTCAGGCGTAATATTCAGGGTCAGTTCGTGTGTCTGAAGCAACTCTTGTGGTCCTGGTGTGGGAGGGGTGGTGAGGTTAGGGGGAGGTCTACTAATGCCTTACTTGATGAAATGCTGTGAGCAAACGCGATAATTCCCAATATTTTCAATGCCGATATCTGCACGGCCAATGTTCGCCAAGCACTTTAGCTGCTGTTGTCCCTTCAGCTCTTGCTTCTCTTTACCTTCACTTCGCTTCACTATTGGAATTCTAAAGCTGGGTACATGTTTCTCACACTTACCCCGACTTCCACAATTTTTTTCAGCGAAAAATTCAACATTTTGGCGGTTTTTAACAGGTAGGAAAGTACGCGTTTCTTGCATTAATAACATATACCGGAAGTTACGGATGTCCTCCAGATGGATTGAGCAGCTCCGTGCGTCAAGCCCTATGACCCAGTGACGTTACATGCAACCTCCCTATTGGCATTGATCCAGTTTGGTTATTAATGTACCCAGCGAGCACGGTAACATTTCACAACCATTGTGTTAATTAACAGATAATTAGTGTTAAAATCCGCTTTTAAATTCCCCGCGTTAAAATTCCCCGCTGTTTATTTTGGCTTTTTTTTTACAGAGGTGCCGGAGCGGCGCTCCGGTGAGCTCCGATAGCACTGCACCCCTGGTTGCCTTCCAGCGCCAGAGACCCCAGTTTGATCCTGTCCCTGGGTCCTGTCTGTGTGAAGTTTGCACATTCTCCTTGTGACTCAATGTTTCCTCCGGGTGCTCCGGTTTCCTCCCATATCCCAAAGATGTGCAGGTTTGTAGGTTAATTGTAAAAAAAAGCCAAAATAAACAGCGGGGAATTTATTGTGGGGAATTTAATAGCTGATTATCTGTTCATTAACACAATGGTTGTGAAATGTTACCGGCTCGCTGGGTGCATTAATCACCAAGCTGGATCAATGCCAATGGAGCTCTACCTGATACTTTGTCGTGATACGAAGAGTAAGTACGAATACATAGAACTAGTGTGATTGGGTGATCAATGATTGGCGTGGGACTCGGTGGGCTGAAAGGCCTGTTTTCATGCTGTACCTCTAAACCAACTCAATTAAGTTAATTTTACTAAATTAACGTGATTTAATAGTTCCTCAGCTTTCAATTTCCTTATATTGATGACTTGAATCTTGTCTGAAAGACTGCTTCTTTGATCCTCCCCTGTACATTTTTGGCGATCCCACAGTGGATACTTGACCTCAAAGAATCCAACTTTGCTTCTATTGAAAGTTTCTTTTTTCATGACAAAAAGTGACGTAATGGAAGTCTTTAAAATGAAGAAAGATGCGGGGACAACATACCACCTGTGGACAAGAGCATAAACAGAGGTCGTCAATTCAAAACCATAACAAGGAATTCCATGAGGGGATTCAGATGAAGCTTCTTTACCCAAAGAGGAAGTGAATGTGGAACTTGCCAGGACAGGAAATAGTTGAAGCGAATAGTATAAACATATTTACAGAGACTGAACAAACATTTCAGGGAGATGGGAACAGAGGGTGACACTGATAGATTTAGATAAGGAAAGACAGACTCAAGCAAATATAAATATTGCGTGCACTGGTCGGGCAAACGCCCTATTTCTGTCCTTGAATCCTATGCATTATTTTAATTCAAATAAAACCTCACTATTTTCGAACTTCAACCCCTTTGCAATGAAGGCTAAAATGTTGTTTGCTTCTTAACTACAGATTGGACCTGCCTGCAAGCCTTTTGTGATTCATTCAGTAGATCAACCTCTGTACCACTCAATTCAAATAATTTATTTATTTAGATAAAATTCCAGATTCAAGAATGTTTGCTTGTCATATGCAGCAAATACCAATGGGAACAATGAAAGTCTAACTTGCTGTAGCTTTACAAGTTCTTTTGATGCAACAACAATAAATATACACTAACTTCATAATTTTCCTGATTGGACGAGAGCATGTAGTACAGAAACCAAAATACATAGTTATGCAAAGTCCGCAGTAGTTCGGTAGTAATTTAGTGTTAGTTAGGAATTGTGCAGGGTGCTTCAGTAACCTGATAGCAGAAGTATACTTACACAAGATATATTCTAACTCTATTCGGGGAGTTTAAGCAATGGACATAATCAATATCACGTCACGTCATGAACTAAAGAACAGTTTCTGCCGTTAAATCACAACCAAGCTAGAATAGTGGAAAATAGCTCATGTTCAAACACTCATATTACTCTTTCTACTGAAACCACTCTTCTGTCAAACTACTTATTTACCAACACTCCAATGTATTCAGATGAACATGCAGTTCAAAGCCAATGTCACATTCACATCTCATAGTATTGAACGTTAGTCAAAGTTTAATTTCACTTTTGGTATTTAAGGTAGAATTAAAGATGCAACTTATGTGATAACACCAAGCCCGCAAAATGTAAACATGTTTGAATCACGCAGATATCAGATTTGAACTTGTGAAATTCACAGACATTATTTCTGTGTAATTTTCATGGCCACTTTCAATTATCCCTGTATTTGAAGAGAAAAACAGATGGAGAGATTTTCGTCGTGCGTATCTGAAAGTGGGAGCAATTTGAATAACATCTGGATACAGAAACACATGCGTATATCAGGCTGCTGTTCAGCTATAGCTTGGTGTTCAACACAATCATTTCCTCCAAACCTATCACCAAGGTCCAAGACCCAGGCTTCTGTATCTCCTTTTGCAACAAGACTCTTGACTTCCTCATCGACGGACCTCAATCATTGTAGATCAAAAACAACATCTCTTCCTCACTGCCACAGGTGTGTAACTATGACTCTACTCTCTTCACAACCACATCCATGTGGCTTGGCAGAGCTCCAATGTCATCTCCAAATTCATTGGTGGCACCATTTGTTGTCGGCCGAATGATGGGTGCTGATGAGTTGGCATACAGGAGAGATGTTAAGAGGTGTTGCAACAACAAACACTCGCTCAACATCAAAAGAGAACAGAAAAGAGAATTTTGGAGTCCATACACCTATTTTCATCAGTGGCTTGGCAGTGGAGAGAGTGAGCAGCTTCAAATTCCTGGGCATTAACATTTTGGATGAACTTTCCTGGGATTAGCATATGGATGTAAACATGAAGGAGGCACGCCGGCATTTTTAAGTTCTTAGTATTTTAATGAGATAGAGCCAAGAAGGTCCCAGAGTCATTCAACAGGGAAACAGGCCCTTCTGCCCAACTTGCCCATGTTGGCCAACATGCCCCATGACCAAGATTCCACATGTTATCCAATGCTCTGACAAACCTCCAGAGGTGCACTGTACAAAATATCCCGACTGGTTGCATCATAGCATGGGATAGCCATTCCAACATGGCGGAACACAAGAGGTTGCAGAGAGTAGTGGACCACACCATCAGGTTCAGCAAAGAACTGCTACTTTCCTACAGGTTCGTGAAGTGACTTGTACAACCCTAATCATACCGTGACAAAATAACACTTGTTTCTGACTTTGTTTTTTCCGCTAATATATTTTTAATGTCACTGTTTTGTTTAATTTATGTATGATTTTACATATGATTTATGTTCTGTGTGTTGTCCAACTCTATGTTCCTGTGAGCTGCAAGCATGAGTTTCATTTAATCTGTACCTCACTTTACTTATGGGAGGTCATTGGAAGGTTGGAAGGAAAATAGGAAGGTCATGCCATACAGAAGCAGACAATGTCAGCCAAAATTTAATAAAGTTGGTGCAATATTTCTAACTCGACTTGACTTGATTTGACTTGAAGAAGAAGTTCATTGCACTCTGAGAAGTAGTTTGCAAAGCTATTTATTTTTGGTTAATGGACCACCATTTCGCAACAAAATGATTTACATTACTCAGGCAGGGAAGTGTGAGCGACCTTGGTTGTAATATTACAAGCTTTACACTGATGCATTTTAATGTTAGATACCAGAATTGTTTATCGGCTTCTTGAAGGTGTTCTCCATATAGCCTTTCAAAAGGTGAAACATAAAAATTAGGAGCAGAAGTAGGTTATCTGGTCCTTTAAGTTGGCTCATGATCAAGTCAAGATCGTGGCTGATCACATACCTTAGCCATTATCTTGTACTACTCCAAATCCCTTGCTTCCCTTTACAGAAAACTATACATCTCTATTTTGAATGAGCTTGATGGCTGAACTACTGCAGATCTCTGGAGTAACGAATTCCACAGATTCACCCTGTGTGTGAAGACATTTCTCCTCATCTCATTCCTAATTGGCCTGTCCCTTATTCTGAGACTGCAATTCCTGTTTCCGGACTTCACCCAGTGAAGCCCTGGAAGAACTTTTATAAGTTTCAGTGAAATCACCTCTCATCATTCTCAATCTTGAAGAATAAAGGCTAAAGAATAATGAATCAATCTGTCCTCATGGGTCCCGGATACTTTAAACTTTAGAGATACAGTGCAGAAACACGCCCTTTGGCCCATCGAGTCCGCGCCTACCAGCGATCACCCTGTACACTAGCACTATCCTACACACTAAAGACAATTTATAATTTTATCAAAGCCAATTAACCTACAAACCTGCACATCTTTGGATTGTGGGAGGAAACTGGAGCACCTGAAGAAAACCTACATGGTAACAGAGAGAACGTACAGACTCCATACAGACAGCACCTGTGGTCAGGTTTGAACCCGGATCTCTGGTGCTGTGAGGCAGCAGTTATACCAACTGCATATCTGTACCCATTCTTATCAAAGAAAATAAAAGAAATGCACCTCTTGATGAAATAAGTTGGGAAAAATCTGTGAAACAGATCTACAGATGGTCAATACAACTGAAATAATGTTTTGCTATTGTCAATTAATTGTGCTGTCTCCCATCTCTGGGGAATTTTAGAAATGTAGAAACAAGGAATTGCTGATGCTGTTTTACCAAGGAAAGACATAAAATGCTGGAGTAACACAATGGGTCAGGCAGCATCCCTGGAGAATATAGATCGGTTACGTTTCGGGTTGGGACCTGGTGAGTTACTCCAGCATTTTGTGTCTTTCCCTGGAATTGGGTGGAACAGTGGCGCAGCGGTAGAGTTCTGTCTGATGTGCCAGAGACCCTGGTTCGATCCTGACTGTAGTTACTGTCTGTACGGACTTTGTATGTTTTTCCTTTGACCGCATGGGCTTTCTCCGAGTACTCTGGTCTCCTCCCACACTCCAAAGACATACAGGTTTGTAGGTTAATTGGCTTCTGTAAAATGTAAATTGTCTAGTGTGCAGGATAGTGCTAGTGTACGGGGTGATCGCTGGTCAGCGTGAGCTCGGTGGGCTGAAGGGCCTGTTTCCGCGACGTATCTCTAAAGTCTGAAGTTTAGTTTGGAATTGATGTGGATAAAATCTTACATTTTCTTTAACTATTAAAGTGCTAGCAGTCTAAAACCTATTTCTTGTTCAGTGAAGCACCGCGTTGAAAATTGCCATCCACCTCTAAGTTGTATCAGGAGGTTTTGGCATGTATCCGGTTCACATAACCACAGAAATGTATCAAGGTCTCACTTATACAACAGGCCTATTTTCACCAAATGTTTAGTCTACAGCTTTTCAATGGTCATTGAAAAGGGGAGCTTCATACAGAAAAATAAAATAAAATGCAGATTATTCAGAGGTGCTGTTTGGGTAATGATTATTATCCTCTGGAACAACTTGATGGGAAAGCAATCATGCACAATAAGTAGACAGCCAAATGAAACACAGCGGGTAGGATATTGCTGAAAAGTATCTTTTTAAAGTATGCTGAACATATGGATTTCATCAACACAAACTTATTAACCCACCATTTGAGAAATCTTTGGAATAACTTAGAGCATTGCAATATTTTACTCCTTGACTGAAAATAATGTTATGTGTTCTACTGTTCAGTCCTTATCACGATTTGTCATTCCACGGTGGAAATCAAGTCGGGCAGGTGCCAAGAATCTTTGACTCAGTTTTGAAACAAAACTGCCCCAGTCTGAAGGATATATTTGAGCAAAGACCTTTGGCTCTGATTGCAGAAACAGAATATCTTTGGCTATGCAGCCAGTTTGGCCTCATTTGTTTTGAGACAGTAGCTCTTCAATACTCAATCATATGCAAAGGATGGCAAATGTTATAACAATTGTTATCTTAAATCAAGAATGCTTTTCATCAATATAATTCAAAACAAGTGTGTTTATGTGTCAATTATAACGCTCGAAGGCATTGCCATGATCAGTCTTACTCTGGAGTATTTTGGAATCCATGTAGCCTAGATTTTATCTCAGTTTGGGAGACTGTTCAGGCAACAGGCAATTTTTAATCTTTAGCATAATTTAGAACGTAGAAAAGTACAGCACAGGAACAGGCCCTTCGGCCCACAATGCCTGGGCTGATCATGAGTTCAAAAATAAACTTATCTCATGTGCTGCCTGCACATGATCCATATTCCCCCATTCCCTGAATATCCATTTATTGGCTGACTCCTGCCCTAACCCTATGCAAAGTCAATGAATGAATGAATGATACTTTATTGTCACATGTACCTAGGGTAGAGTGAAATGCTTTGTTTTGCATACAACCTAGTTAGTACACAAGTATCGCCACGCTTTGATGCCGACAAAGTTGCATAAGTAAAAGGGATGGAGTGGTAGATGAACCTTGGAATTATCCCCTGGAATTCAGATGAATAGTTTTAGGAAGTGGGAAAATGGGGGTTTAGAAGCAATGGGACACTATCTGAACAGTGACAAGTTTTCTCATTGGGCACAGAGTTCTACCCTTGTTGCAGCTGATCCACAAAAATAACCCTTCAATAAATTACAATAACCTTAACTTTGTGGTTCTCTTCCTAAGATTCCCAACACTTGGTCAAAAGTAATGAAAGCTTTAGGGTCTCAAAAACATGAAAAAATCTCCAGGAGACCAGGCTGGCACAGTGGTGTAGCGGTAGAGTTGTTGCCTCACGGTGCCAGAGACCCTGGTTCGATCTTGAGTATGGGTTTTGTCTGTACAGAGTTTATACGTTCTCTCCGTGACCGCATGGATTTTCTCTGGGTGCTCTGGTTTCCTCCCACACTCCAAAGATGTACAGGTTTGTAGTTTAATTTGATTTCTTCAAATTATAAATTGTCCTAAGTGTGTAGGATAGTGTTAGTCACTGGTCGATGTGGACTCGTTAGGCCAAAGGGCCTGTTTCCACACTGTATCTCTAAACTAAAACTAAACTAAACATTTGCTTGTCTCGCATGAGGCTGGTGAGAAGCTGCTGAATTGTGGCATTATTCTTTAAACCAGGGGTGTCAAACTCATTTTAAGTTACAGGCCGGATTGGACAAAGTGCGACTTCATGCGGGCTGAATCAGTTGTGCACGCACGAACGCACGCGCACGTGCTCCCACAGCTTTCGCTGCCTTTGTTTTATCAACCTGCTCTCATGTGTCTCAGTCTCTGCTTCTTCTTCTTCTTATCGAGTCCACACACAAGATTAGAAGTTGTTCAGCCAGAGCTGAACACACTTCTCGGCATCTGCACAATGGTGTCTGTCTTGCGCTTCTTGTGCTTCTTGTGCGTGGTGGTGGAAAGATTGGTTGAAACAGGTCCGCGACGTGAACGCTCTTTCCTTGGCCCCAGTCTCTGCTATAACGACAAAGTGTTTCACTTTACGAATTTTGTTTCTTATGAAGAAGATTGCCTAGCCAGCATTACTTTTATGATTGGTATTAACTTAGTCGTAGGCTACAAGAAAGTTGTGATGAGAGAGAGTAAAAACAATGCTATTTTGGCTAAGATTGTTTTGGGAGCCAAACCCTTTCCATTAATAAACCTTTTGAAGTCGAACATTAGCAGACACAAATGTAGACCTTACAAAACAAATTGTAAATGTAGGCTACACAACTGCACCTAATTTTTATTAGCCTGCGTCCAGCAATCAAACTCAGACAATATACACAGTCATCCTTTAATTTTAACTGAAGTGATCACATTTACAATAGTAGAATAGTCAGAAAATGAATTAATCACAATATTATGTCACTCAATATTTCATAATGCATTTTGCTTACATGTTGCAGTGCATCGAACAGTGTCACTCATTTTACACTTGCTCTTTCCAGGCACCTGACATCTCTTGGATTTAACCAGCCTGTCAACATCAGGGACCAGTTTCTGGGCAGTTGTGATTTTCATAATGTCATTTAGATGTCTGTGTGTCAGCTGCGAGCGCAGTTTGCATTTGTTAATGTTCATTATGGAGAACGTCTGCTCACAGAGATATGTCGGCTTGAACATACAAAGGATCTTTGAGGCAAAGTCTGTCATTTTGGGGTACATCGGTCCCGGTATTGATTGAATGAGTCCAGACCCACAATCTCAAATTTATCTTTCAAAGCCGAGTTACACTGAACTTCAATTAGTTCCTCCTGCACATCTGATGCTGCATTGACGGCAAACGGTGAGCAAAATAGTGAGAATTCCTTCTTGAGCTGAGTGAAGACTTGGAAACTCACTTTTCAGCCGTGATATTTTGACCTTGTACCTGTCCATGTTGTCAATATTCCCATGAGCGAAACGCACAGACTGCAAAGAGGGGAAATGAGCTGGGTTGCTCCAGGATAGTTGCATCTCCCACAGGCCAAATTTAATTTGAAAGGCACGAATGCTGTTGTAGTATTCCGTAACAAGTTTGTTGCTGCCTTGCATGTTAACATTAAGCACATTTAAGTGTTATATTCAGCAAAAATGCAGAATCATGAAGCCAGTCTGGGTCATCCAACTCTGCCACTGGCTTTCCTTTCTCGTTCATCAATAATCCAATTTCCGCACGTAATTGAAAAAAATGTTTGAGCACAACCCCTTTGCTCAACCAGCGGACTTCAGTGTGGTAGGGTAGGCCGTGTCCAATATTACTTTTGGACAAAAGACTGTCAAATTGACGATGGTCGAGTCCCTTGGATCTAATAAAATTAACCATTTTGATTACTACATCCATGACATTGTCCATTTTCAAGCTCCTGGAACATAACGCTTGGTGTAAAATACAATGAAAATTCCAGGATTCCTGCTCTCGATTCTCTGTCTGAACTTTCTCTCTGGGTTTCGCAACAACACCTGCCTTTTTCCCGACCATGGACGGTGCGGCATCTGTTGCCACGCTGAGAGCGTGACTCCAGTCAACCCCCAGTCTGTCCAAGGCCTCGACGAGGCTGGAGAAAACGCCATTCGCCGTTGTGGTGTTTGTCATGGGCACTATCTCCATAAACTCCTCTGTGACAGTCAAAGATGCATCATCACCACGAATAAATATTCCCAATTGAGCTACATCAGTCACGTCTCTCATCAATTGCAATAGAGAAGGCAATAAATGACTTCACTTTGTCTTTAGTTGACTGATCAAACCCCCTGCAATGTCCCTGATTCTCTCTGCCGCAGTATTTCTTGACAAGCTGATATTACCAAATGCCTGTCTCTTCTCAGGGCACACCAGCTCAGCCGCCGTCAGCATGAATGCTTTGATGAATTCCCCCTCTGAGTATGGCTTTGACACAGCAGCTATTTTGTTGGCAAAATGTTGTCAAACCGCCCACAGCGGTCATCATGAGCCTCTCGACTTTTGGTGAACACTGATTGATGTTTTTTCAGAGCTACTTCAAGCTCGTTTACCTTTTGCGTTCTGTGTTGTCCTACGTACTTGTCATGTTTTTCTCCATGTGACGTCTCAAAGTGTCGTTTGATATTGTACTCTTTTGCTACAGCCACTTGTTGCGAGCATATCAGACACACAGGTTTGCCGTTGACCTCACAGAAGAAAAAACGATCTTTCCAATTACCGTTGAATATCCGACCTTCGATGTCAGCTTTTCTTTTCTTGGAAAGCATTTTGAACCACAGCAGCAAACACTCAGCCTTGCTACAGGTGTGGGCAGTGGGCCCGGTATCCGCACATGCGCAGTTGGGGAAGGCTTGCTGGGCCCGCCACCATTTTGAGATTGCCATTTAGACTCGCATCACAACAGGGATCTCTGGTGTCACAACGGGAACGGGTGAGTGGTGGAATATTGCATTTGGGACTGTAGATGGCTTGTGCATGTACCTTTAATATAGTGACCTCACCACTACTAACCACTCCCCACATCACTAGTATAATTGTAACCTCCCTACCCCTGTATCTCTCTCTCTAGCTCCGGTGACAGACCATGAACAGCTAGGGAAGCAACCTGTATGAATGATAATAAAACAGTAGTAAAGACACGGTGTGTTATGGGTCTTCTTTACATGGTGTCATAGTCGTACCTTGCGCCTCCTGTTTGACGTTTTTTTTTTGTTTCTCGCCCAGTTCCCTTCCCCTTCACTCTGTGTGCTTTCTGTGCCATGGCTAACTATTGCCGCAAGCCAGATGTCCTTGTCTTTGACTTGGACATTGCTCATCGGTGGGGTGTCTTTCGGCGTGACTTTCAGCACTACCTCGCGATTGCCCATCCTGCTGCCGCCCCTGCAACGCAAGCTTCTCTGCTCCTCAACCTGGCTGGTCCCGATGCCCTGGAACGATCTGAGTCGTTTGTCTACGGCGTTGGTGAAGATGCCCGGGACCCGGTATGTCTTATCGCTAAGTTTAAGCTGTGCGACATCCCCATCAACAGCATCCTAGAGCGGTTTAAGTTTTTCACCCAGCGCCAAAGCCCCGGTGAGTCAATCGATAACTATATCGCCACGTTACGGATCCTGGCTGCGGGACCACTGCCTGCTGCGCTGCGGGACCACTACTTTCAAACCGCCCACAGCGGCCATCCTGGGGCCGAGGCAACTCTGTCTCAGGTCCAGAGCCAGTTCTACTGGCCCGGCATGGCCCATCCGGGAGAGGGTCTCCGCCTGCTCTGCCTGCAACAGTCTTTCTCCCCATCAGCAACGGCAGCCGCTCCTGCAGCAGCCTGCCCCCGCACTGCCTTGGATGGCGGTCGCCACTGACATTTTTGAATGGCGTGGCAAACACTTCCTGGTTCTCGTGGACTCGTACTCCAGCTGGTTCGAGGTGGACCAGCTGCATTCCCTCACGTCTGCTGCGGTCATCGGCAGGCTGCGCCGCCACTTCGCCACCTTTGGCTCCCCGGCGAGTCTGCAATCGGACAATGGCAGCCAGTTCTCGAGCGCAGAATTTCGGGATTTCGCTGCCAGCTGGAACTTCCGTCATTTCACTAGCAGCCCCGAGTGCCCGCAGAGCAACGGCCTGGCTGAGCGCGCTGCCCGCAGTGCCAAGGACTTGCTGGAGCACTGCCGGCTTTCTCGTTCGGACTTTTACCTGGCCCTCCTCAACCTCCGTAACATCTCCCGTGACCCTGCCCTGGGCTCGCCTGCTCAGCGGCTGATGTCCCGCACTACGCGGCCTCCGATCCCGGTGTCCCAGCGGTCGCTTATGCCATCAGTTCTGCAGCCGCCTGCTGTCCAAGAGCGCATTGCCCACAAGCATGAGATACAAAAGCGCTCCCACGACAGGTCCTGCCGTCCCCTCCCGTGCCTGTTCCCTGGCCAGGTAGTGCGGATGTAATCCCCCTCCGGCCACTCTCGGCTGGCCGTTGTCGTCGGGTCTGCTGGCTCGCCGCGGTCCTATCTCGTTGACCATGATGGCACAATTTATCGCCGGTCCCGCCAACATCTTCGTCTCGTCAATGAGCCCCCTCCACCTCCTGCCGACCCTTTTGCCCCTCCGCTAACTTCCACTTTACCTGCCGCTCCTCGCATGCCCAGCACCCTGCCATCTCAGCTCTATCAAACACGCTCTCCTGCCGCCAGTCCAGTTTCGCCGGCACGCCCACCCGCCGCTGCGCCTGTTTCGCCTCCGCAGTCTCCACCTCCGCTCTCTCCTCCCGGTTCTCCGGTTCGTTCGCCCGCTCCTGCTCCTGCTCCTGCTGTTCCTGCGGAGGGGGGAGATGGCGAGTTGCGTACCTGCTCCGGGCGCGTGGTCAAGCCCCCTGTCCGTTATGGGGACTTTGCTTAACCACTGTTTG
Source organism: Amblyraja radiata (assembly GCF_010909765.2). Lineage (NCBI taxonomy): Eukaryota > Metazoa > Chordata > Chondrichthyes > Rajiformes > Rajidae > Amblyraja > Amblyraja radiata. Next base: position 26,255,091 of record NC_045964.1, on the reverse strand, counting down.
ACTGTTTGTTTAGCTGCTCGTAGCGTATGAGTCGTGGTCGCCCTATCACTACAGTATTGCTTTTGTTTCCAAGGGGAAGGATGTAGATGGCTTGTGCATGTACCTTTAATGTAGTGACCTCACTACTACTAACCACTCCCCACATCACTAGTATAATTGTAACCTCCCTACCCCTGTATCTCTCTCTCTAGCTCCGGTGACAGACCACGAACAGCTAGGGAAGTAACCTGTATGAATGATAATAAAACAGTAGTAAAGACACGGTGTGTTATGGGTCTTCTTTACAGGGACGGGGACCCAACGGATCCTCACATGGTCTAGTAAACAATAAATGGTCATGAATATACTTTTTTTCCCCCAAATCATTCCGCGGGCGGGTAGTTTGACACCCCTGCTTTAAACCTTCCTCATCATATGCCCTGTTCTTCTTATTCCTGCAGGATTAAGATCAGCAGTTATATTTCCCACTAACATACGCAATGACCTCCGTTACACTAATGCTTCTTCTTGGTTATGCAAAATGTTTCTGGGGAAAAGGAGATAAAAGTCAACAACGATCTTGCAGGAAGTGCGATAAATGTATTGGCTGAGGAACAGTTTGTGCCTAGTTGTGGTGGCTGTAAGGTTCCTGCTGGAAGCTGCACACAGTAAAGGCCATAGTCTCTGAGAATATATTTATTAAGTGGAGCACAAACAAAATTGCTATTTGATTGTCTGTGTTTGGCCATTTAGATTTTCAAATTGTTTTTCCATTGCATGGATTATGTTACAGTGAGAACACAGGACATTTGGAAGCGGAGCAAACATGAGAATCTATTTGTGAATTGTACTGAAAAGTGAAGTGAAAAAGTACAAGGTTAATGCCAAATCAGGTGCAGAACATAAAAAGAGAAGAAAAATAAGATTAGATTGAGATAAAGGAATTTAAATAATGGCTGTGATAATTCTTTTATGATTTTAAGTCTCCAGCAACAATAATATCACTGTCACTTTGGTGACCTGAATGTATGCCTTTTCCCTCCAGTAATCAGGTTTCCATTCAACATGAAAACCGAGCAAATCTGGGTTAAAGAGAGAATTGTTTCTGATTCATCAGTACCTAGACAATAATGTCAGGAGTTAACTTGACATCCAGTACTGAGATGTGTCACTCTGTGAAAGAAGATGGATAGAATGGAGAAATAGAGATCTAACTAAAAAAAAGAGAAAATGAATAAGGTGTTTGTTTACATTTGTCAAGCCACAACCTTAGACATCCAAAATGCTCCACAACCAATTACAGATTTTTAATGTAGGCACTGCTGTATATAGGCAACTGGTGCATGAAAAAAAGGTCTCATAAAGCACAGTAAGTTGTGGTCTTATTAAATATTTAACTATGTGTTTTTGAGCCAAGTGTTAAATTATGTTATATGGCATAATTTGAGAAAACATCCCACAAACGCTCGTACATCGGTCAATATACAAGAGAAGACATATGCATTTCATTTAACACAATAAATACTTCTCAATTCTACCTGACATTGGTTTTGATTTCATATATCATACTCATCCTTCTTTATGTTGGAATGGCTGAGCAATGTCTGAGCAGACATATGTTGGTCATGTTCAGATTAAGTTCCTCCTGCTGTAGCTTAAAATGATAATGTCTGCATGTGTGTTAAAATAATCTAGAGAGGAGATATATGAAGCATTTTCATGCTGTCTAGCCTTTTTTCATCTTATAGAAGGTAAGACTGTGCAATGTGATTCTACCATAAAAGCATTATTAAAGGCAACAAGGAACTGCAGATGTGTTCAAGAAGGAACTGCAGATGCTGGTTTATACCGAAGGAAGACACAAAAATTGGAGTAACTCAGTGGATCAGGCAATTTCTCTGGAGAAAATGGATGGTTCTAATCAATCTAATTAATTATTAAGTATTATGGTTTTATTAATGTGGTTTACATGTAGCATAAATAGTGGCCAGAGCACATGAAAAGCTATGTCACACATCTTTGAATAGAACTATGGGATATTTTATTTCCATTTAAACAGACAAGCCTTGGTATTATTGTTTACTTGACATGCAAGGGGATTAAGGTGCATCATGCTGGAAAATCTCCCCTGCAATGGTGATATGTGATGAATCAAGACCAGTTTCTTCTGCTGCAGGATGCACCAGCAATGAATGCACTGACCTCATGATCTCAGCATCTGCACCATTTGATCTCACCATCTGGACCTTATCCCTCTTTAGTGAACAGCTAGCAGCAGCAGGCACTCAGTGAACCAGTGCTGGTGCCATTCTGAGGTGGCCAAAAAAGCTGATATCAGAAAGAAACTGTAAGGGCATGGATGAAATTATGCTTAATATCTCATCAGTGTTGTCAAGATTATCAAGGTTCAACTCCCACTATTTGTACTACTATTCAGTTGAATACACCCAGTCATTTCACCAGCATGAATCAATCAGTCAGGACATTGAGCAAACAATCGCCACACTCTCATATGCTGTAGGAAGGAACTGCAGATGCTGCTTTACACTGAAGATTGACACAAAATGCTGGAGTAACTCAGCAGGACAGGCAGCATATCTGGAGAGAAGGAATCTCTCCAGTGTGCTGCCTGTCCTGTTGAGTTACTCCAGCATTTTGTGTCTAATCACACTCTCATATGCTTATCACTGCCCTAAGTCTCACACCTTAATCTCACAGTTTTCACACTGCCAGATATCACCCACTCACTAACATGTCTCTGTGGCAGGAATAGAGGGCACATAACTAGTGCCAGCAGCAGAAGACCATTTGCAGATGTCTTCTCCCTGACTTTACTTTAGACTTCAGAAATACAGCGTGGAAAGAGGCCTTTCAGCCCACTGAGTCCGCACCGACCAGCGATTACCCCCTACACCAGCACTATCCTACACACTGGGGCAATTTATAAACGTACATAATTCATTTGCAATTCTTTCTTGTAGTTAACCCTCTTGATTCTCTGCTATGATTCTCTATTCTGTTGCTATCAGATAGTGCAGAATATCTTACAATTAAATATAATGAGATCACACTCCATAGTCATTTTCCATCACTAGTAACCCAATAACAAAGATACCTTTCCTTTGCTACACATTGCTCACTTTGGCCCATACTTCCACAAATCGCACGTAGCATACCATACTGAAGAGGTTGATTTATGTCAGAATGGATTTGGATTTGGCTGGAAACTGTGGCATGGAATTCATTTTACCTGTTGCCATTTTAACCACATTTCTTCACTACCAGGCTCATGCTTTTAATTCTTGCGAGGAACTCCACAGACTTGTTTTTAAAAAACCTGGTACAAAAGGAGCCACAAAGCTTTTTAATATAATTGAGATGACAAAGCTTCTGGCCTGCAGAGACAAATATTTGATTACTGGAAACATTTCCAAGTAGCATAATGTGTGACACACTTGCAACCATGAAATCAGACTGTGGTGTATCATATGCAATGCCAAAAGTACCTTACTATATGTTACTTTAAAATACAGGAGCCACGAATAAGCTGATAACTAAAATCCTCTTTTCAAATGCACTTTTTTACAGGATTGATCCCCAGTGATGTAATGAAGTTTTTGTTCAACCCTTTGAGATCTCCAAGTCTCTATTACTGAATTAAAACTAAAGTAGAGGTCAAAGGTTCTCTGTGACTAACCTCAGCACCTCCCACTTCTCAGCTGTGTACAAGTATCACAGTGTGGGGGAACTGCTCCAATGGGAGAAAGTGTTGTTCCATGATTGATGGCTTTGATGTAATGGCACATAGTTAGCGTGCAACGGCCTCGAACATTACCGAACTCAACCTCTAAAGAGCAGCGCAAAAGCTTTTGATCATAGGGTATTGGGCAGACTGATTGAGGTCATTGCTTGCAATTATTATTAGTGCACCAAGTGAAAATATTCCAGAAATGATAATATTCATCATTTACTGAAACCGTTTTGAAAAGTAAGCCAAGTTTTACACATTATAAGGAATGTCCCAATGTGAGACTGTTCTGAACTACTTGAAGTTTCTGAGATTGCGTTTTTCATCTGGATTCATCTGCGTAATGTCATGTAATACTTATTGCAGCCAACTTTGTTATCAAGCTATATGCAGGTCAATGTTTCCACATAAATCAAAATAGAAAAATATAACTAGATATAACTAAAAACCCTTCGTCTGACAGGGTTCTCCTTCCTTCTTCATCTTCCTTCTTCGGAACGCTTCTATAGTCTGGAGAAGGGTTTCGACCCAAACGTCACCTAATCCTTTTCTCCATAGATACTGGCATGGCCCGCTGAGTTATTTCAGCACTTTGTGTCAATCTTCAATATAAACTAGCATCTGCAGTTCCATCCTATCCCTTTTATAATATTAGAGTATACTAGAGTGTAGCAGGTAACTATTGCTGCTACACTGGTTACAAATAAGGACAACTATTTCCAAGAGTTTTAAGGATTGGAACATATTGGATTGTGAATGACGATACACAGGGGGAGAAAAGACCGGATATGTGCGCTGTGCCTTTTGTGATTAGTTTTGAGGTACAGCATGGAAATAGGACCCTTCAGCCCACTGAGTCCATGCCGACCATCAATCGCCCATTCACACTGGTTCTATGTTATCCCACTTTTTCATCCACTCCCGACACACAAGGGACAATTTACAGAGGCCAATTAACCTACAAACCTACACAAGTCTGAGGGATGTGGGAGGAAACCGGATTTCCCACAGAGAATATGCAAACTCCACACAGACGGTAGCTGGGGTAGAATTGAAACCGGGTCTGTGGTGCAAAGAGGCGGCGACACTATCAAGTACACCACGAAGGAAGATAGAAAATCAAAGCAGTTGATAAAGCAAGGAGCAGAAGGAAAACAAAAGAGGGGTGAGCAGTTTTCATACCTGTTCTTGTGACAATCAACCTGAAGAGTTAAATGTTTAAAGGAATGATTCTCCATGTTAATAGCAAACTATTTCGGTATCAGAGAGGTCATTGGAAGCCATTAACACTAATTATGTCATTATGGAAGTATTTGTTTTTGTAATGATAAGAATTAACTATTCTTATGCTGAGTTTAATGGGCAATTAATGGGCAAATACATCAAATTTCTGAAGAAAATATGCCTGTTAAAGGTGAGATGTTCTTTTTACACAGCTCACATTGGAAGCACAATTCAGACAGCAATTACAGTCTCCAATTCTAGTCATGAAGCCAAACATCTTATTTACTCTTTAGCAATATTACCAACTTGTCCTGCCAGTGTCAATGATTTGCATATGAGCGTATCTCTGGAACTTTCTGTTCCTGCATCACCTTTAAATTCAAACAGGCTTTCATAGCAGAGGCTTTCTGACTTAGAACAGTGTTCCACCGAGTAAACTGACGTCACCGTCTGTCCACAATCCCCCAAGAGGAAAGTGAAAATTTAAAGTTCAGAACTATAGAAACAAAGGACTGCAGATGCTGGTTGATGCACAACAAGACACAAAGTGCTGGAATAACTCTGCGGGTCAACAGCATCTCTGGAGAACATGGACGTGACATTTCGTGTCAGGACCCTTCTTCAGTTCCTGATTATCTGTTGCTTTAAATTGAAGTGGACATTATATACTTGTACTGTGCTCCTTAGAATCACCAGTTTGCGTGGAGTTTGAATGCTCTCCCTGCGACTGCATGGGTTTTAGACTTTGGACTTTAGAGAAACAGTGTGGAAACAGGCCCTTCGGCTCACTGAGTCCGTGCCGACCAGTGACCACCCCGCACACTAACACTATCCTACACACTATGGGACAATTTACAATTTTACCAAAGCCAATTAACCTACAAACCTGTACATCTTTGGAGTGTGAGAAGAAACTAGAGCACCTGGAGAAAACCCACACGGTCACAGGGAGAATGTACAAACTCCATACAGACAGCACCTGTAGTCAGGATCAAAGCTAAGTCCCTGGTGTTGTAAGGCAGTAACACTACCGCTGTGTCACTGTGCTGCCCTTCAGGTGCTCTGGTTTCTTCCCACATCTCATAGAAGTGTGGATTTGTAGGATGCTTTGCCTCAGTAAAATTGTCCCTAGTGTGCAAGAAGTGGATGTGAAAGTGGGATAATATAGAACTGGTGTAAATAGACAATCAAAAGTCAGTGTGGACTTGGTGGGCCGAAGGGCCTGTTTCCACACAATATTTTTCAATCAATCAACCGGCCACCTGTTGGTGCTGACTAAGTGTGATGCTGAGAGAGGTACAGAGGAGCAAAGTAACAGACCAGTTGATGAACTGGTCTTCCTTCACACTCAGTTAGCACGTTATTCAATTCATCATTATCCAACACCTTTGCATTTTCTCCACAGGAGACTTTAAGCCACACAATGGCTATTAATATTCATGCTCTCTCCCTGCTGATTAGTCCACCCAGAGAGACCATGCATTTCTCCAGAAATGCCAATCCATCATTGGTCCAGTTTTAAAGCAACTTTTCCCCTATGTACCAAATCATTAAAGGAATAAAACTAAAATATAAGCTTGCACATACATTTTATTTCATTTCAAACGAAACAAATGGATGTATAATGTGAACTTGAACTTGAACACAAAGTGCTAGGGTAATTCAGCGGGTCAGGCAGCATCTCTGGAGAATATGGATAGGTGATGTTTCAAAAGTCCTGACCTAAAATGTCACCTATCCGTGTTCTCCAGAGATGTTGCCTGACTTGCTGAGTTACTCCAGCAATTTGTGTCCTTTTGTAAACCAGCATCTGCAGTTTTTTGTTCCTACAGATGTACAGTATAGAGTATTGTGTTTTCTGAATGTTTTGCCACCTACCAGCGAGAGGAGACTGATCTCTGGTCTCTGTCTAAGTGATTAGTTTAAATGCCAGCTATCTGCATCATGCAGCATGCCTGAAATCCTGCTTCCATTGCAGAAAAGGTTGGATTGGACCTCTAGTCAAGTCATCTGAAAGATATCCATTATACACCAGTCAGTGTGAGGTCCCCACAACGTCAGTGGGTCAGGCATCATCTCTGGAGGACATGGATAAGTGATGTTTTGGGTCCGGACCCTTCTTCAGACTGATTGGAGCTAGAGAGAGAAAGCTGGAAAACAGATTGGTGGTGGGAAGATAAAGGTCAATGTTGGTTTTCCATTGGGTCTGATTTTCTTTTCCATTGGCTGCATTTCCAAATTCTCACGCGTGTAATGGGTGTCATTTAATTACTTGACTATGTGAAGCAGGTCCAATCCCAACTTTTTCTGGAATGGAGAATTTTGAAATGTGGCCAATGGAAAAGAAAATTAACTTAAAATCCTTCCACAGTCTGGAAGCCGATAGTGTCATGCTCCCTCCAGCCTTGGAGAGCCCATGCAGTATCGCCGTGTGGACTCACCAGCCACCACTCCCCAACCGTACAGGCTCCCCCCCCCCCCCTTTTAAATCCTAGGATGCACGTTAGCTTGCTCCTTGGATCTATTACCTCCAATTTCTTCTCTCGCAGTCTATAAAGGATTGAAAATAATTTGGCTGGTCTTTATGTTTTTACATATTCATGGAAACTATTACGGTCCACTTTCACGTTTCTCACACGATCACTCGTGTAGTCTACCTCTGCTTTTCTTATCAATGCCTTGCAGCTCTTTTGCTGAATTCAGGAATCCTCAGACTTGTTGCTTTTCTTGGCAATATCATAAGCCTTTTCATATGATCTAACACTTTCTTTGACTTCACTTGAAAGTCAGAACTTGAACACATTTCCAATCTGGGTTTTGTGCCTTTCAGGTACTTTTGCACTATGTACATTATGTATTAATACTTTCAATGTTAGCCATTGCTTTTTTCTGCATATCTTATAGTTTCCCACTCTACAATGGCCAACTCACACATCATGGTATTTTCTAAAGTAGTCTATGTATTCAGATTTAACTAAATTAATTTAAGTTTAATATTATCATACTATGACCATTATTCGCTAAAGTTCCCTTACCCATCAATTCTACAGTTAACCTTTTCTTATTTCACGTTACTGGATCTAAAATATTCTGTTCCCTTGTTGGTTCCAAATACTGATCTAGAAAACCGTCCTTCTTGGACTCCATGAATTAATTCACCCCAAAAACCTCGTTATTACAGACCATGGAGGGATTTGGGGGGTGGGGGGGGGGGGGGGGGGGGGGAAGAAGAGTGGCGACCGTTATTGCCGATTGTTTGCTATTACTGAGTAAGGTATTATCATTGTGTGCAGTTGAAACAAAGAACTGCAGATGATGGTTAATACACAAAAGGACGCAAAGTGCTGGGGTAACTCAATGGGTAGGTGACGTTGGGACCCTTCTTCAGAATGATTGAGTCTGCCAAGATACTCCAGCACTTTGTGTTGTTTCACCTTAAAATTAGGCATTGGTCTACATCAGCCAACCTTTCTTCACCAGTTGACATAGTTGTTGTTATAGCTCATGTTGTAACCTCCGACAGGATGTGCTTTCTTCAGGCTGCCTTACCACCAGGAAGGGCTTGGTCACTGTGGGGCTCCTTCCTCTCTTTTCCATCGATTTGTCTGCTCCCCCACCACCTCCTCCTTCTCCTTCTTTTATCTGTTGTCCAAATGTGTGTTTATAAATTGGATAATTCTGTTAGGTAGGTTTTTTTTTATGGTGGCAAATGGACAATAATTGACGTAGATTTGGTATTTAGATAAGGATCTAGACATGCATTTCAATGATACTTTCACAGTTATTTACTTAATCACCTTTTACTTACCACTGTAGAAATTTCCTTGATCTGAAAGAATACTTTGAAACTGTGAGAAAATGGAAGCCAATCAGCACCTATAAACTGCAATGTGACGTTGGCTGAGAGGTGAATATTTCCAAGGAAGCAGAGGCCTGTCTTGCTCTTATTCAAAACAATTGAGTTTATCTTAAGTGCCAGGTGGGACCTTGTTTGCAAATGGCATCTCCAACATTGAGGGGCTCCCACAACAGGTCACTGAAACGTCGAGCTTTATAATGTGTTCAAACACGAATTAAGGTACAATATTTGCTTTCAGCTCTGGAATCAGGAAGGAGCTTCCCTTGGACTTAACCTCCTCTTGCAAGACAGCTGTGTAACTTCAGAACATGAGCACTTTGCACATCTATGGTGTAAATGAACTGTAAGCATATGGGAGGTAGACAAAAATGCTGGAGAAACTCAGCGGGTGAGGCAGCATCTATGGAGTGAAGGAATAGATGACGTTTCGGGTCGAGACCCTTCTTCAGACTGATGTGGGGTGGGGGGGGCAGGAAGAAGAAAGGAAGAGGCGGAGACAGTGGGCTGTGGAAGAGCTGGGAAGGGGAAGGGAAAGAGGGAGAAAGCAAGGACTACCTGAAATTGGAGAAGTCAATGTTCATACCGCTGGGGTGTAAACTACCCAAGCGAAATATGAGGTGCTGCTCCTCCAATTTGCGGTGGGACTCACTCTGGCCATGGAGGGTCGGATTCGGAATGGGAGGGGGAGTTGAAGTGCTGAGCCACCGGGAGATCAGGTTGGTTATTACGAACTGAGCGGAGGTGTTGGGTGAAGCGATCACCAAGCCTGCGCTTGGTCTCACGATGTAGAGCAGCTGACACCTAGAGCAGCGGATGCAATAGATGAGGTTGGAGGAGGTGCAGGTGAACCTCTGCTGCACCTGGAACGACTGCTTAGGTCCTTGGATGGTGTCAAGGGGGGGGAGGTAAAAGGACAAGTGTAGCATATCCTGCGGTTGCAAGGGAAAGTACCAGGGGAGGGGTGGTTTGGGTGGGAAGGGACAGATTGACCAGGGAGTTACGGCTCTGCAAGGTCCCCCTAGATCTCGAAGCCCTAAGCTTAAGCTTGTCAAGCTTATACGTAAATCCGGCCTTGCCCATGCGCGTGCCCATAACTACGCCTTGGATTTGGAGGAAATGGGAGGAGTCAAATGAAAAGTTGTTGAGGGTAAGGACCAGCTTGGCTAGGTAGAGGAGAGTATCAGTAGACGGGAATTAGTTGGCTCTGCGGTCGAATATGGGAAATTGCCATTTTCCTGTTTCTTTTAAAATGAAACCTATATGAAGGTGAACACTGTCACAGAGGTGGCAGAAGATAATCATTCCTCTGCATTGGTAGTTTTTTGCAAATGAGGTGAGATTTAATGTGTGCCTTGAGTATCTGGATCTTACAGAACTTTTTTAAACCATCTGACAGGTCCAAACAGCATAAACTAGCACAGATCAGCAATTATGCAGCCAGGACATTCTTGCAGTAAATTTACAGCAAGTTGACATCCTGTGTCAAGTAACTTTCAAACAATATTTATGGGAAGAGCTCTGCAAGTGCATTCAAAGTGACATTTCAGTGGGATTCCAGAAAAAAAAATTCCTTTAAACCTCAGTTCACCTCTCTGTTTACAATCCCAGATTAATTGCTCTTAGTATAATGTAGAAAAAGCCAATTTTACTTTACTTGGCTAATTTAATTAACACTGGAGACTTTTCCTTTTAAATCGTCTGTGGTTTCCAGTTTGCATAGTTTCTAAAGTTGGGGAATAACGGTACAAAGTGTGGATTGTAATTAATAGGTTGAATGAGTTCCCAGAGATAACGATAATGTTCACTGCAGCTTGATGAGACCAATGTTTTCACACACCGTACAACTGGAGGATATTTTGCAGCTGTTGTCCTCAATATCATAGAGTTAAACGTAGGCAGGGGGGGGGGGAATTGTAGATGGAGCATGTTGGTCGGCTTGGGCAAGTTGGGACTCTTTTCATGCGGTATGACTCTGACTCTATGCTGAGTGTTCTTGTCGTGTTTGATGTGGCTCCATCCATCACTCGGGCAACGACAGCATTTGCGTGGAAATCTGAGATGTGCTAAAGCTTCGACAGCCGAGGACCACCAGTTCCAATCTGAACTGCTGACTCCAACCGGCAACACTCTATCCATTGGTCAGTTCATCATTGTGGAAGCTATCCCATCATGTTATGTCACACAAAAGGCTGGACCCAGCTATTTACAGATCTCATTCCACCCACTGGGCCTGAACAGGGCCACGTTTGTATTCGATCACAAAGCTGATGCCATTGCTTTCATCTGAGTTCTCACAAAAACAAAGCAAACTTCTCATTGTTCAGATCATTCAATTTGAGGAAGTACTTTACGCAGCAGAACTAACTTCCTTTGCAGGTAATTGGAAAGATAGACAGCTGATAAACAGATTTTACAATTAGGCCGTTATTACACTTGGTATTTTTGGCATGTGGTTCAATAGCTATTTAAACGTTTTTCTCTTGCCTTTTCCCTTTGGCAATACTTTTGCCAATTAGAAAGATGGCTTTGATAACCAAACATCTTTGGTCCAAGTTGGAAAATATCCTGCAGCTTGTTTTTTTTAATGTGTTGCAGAGGGCTGACTTTTGTCTGCACCGAACACATGAGATGTAGATTGAAATGAAACCAAACACATTCTGCATCAGCGGGTGATAGAAGTACACAGCTGGGACACTTGCACTTTTGAATTATTTCAGCCTTATTTTGTCTGCATCAACAGCAGTACCGGAAACATATACACATTAATCAAAGTCTTCCAACCCTGGAGCTGGACTGTGAAACTGCTGACGAGATAAAACAGGCAAAAAGGCACGATTTATTTCCCCTCCTTGTTTGATATGAACATTCCACAATATGAAATATGTAAACGGAGAATAAAAAGGTACCGCACTGATTCTAAGCATTTCATAATCTAAAGGGTTCTAATGTAATCAATGCCTGGCAGAAGACTCCAACATGAACCAAATATGACATGCTTCAAACGTGCATCGAGAACAGATGGAGCACCCGCAGCACCAGAAGTACTCATACTTTTAGGGCGGCACAGTGGCTCAGCGGTACAGTTGCTGCCTTACAGCACCAGAGACCTGGGTTCGATCCTGATTGTGGGTGCTGTCTGTGTGGAGTTTGTATGTTCTCCCTGTGACTGCGTTGGTTTTCTCCGTTTTTTCCCCACATTCCAAAGACGTACAGGTTTTGTAGGTTAATTGGCTTCTGTTAATTGCCCTTGTGCGTAGGATAATGTTAGTGTACGGGGTGATCATTGGTCGGTGTTCATTCGGTGGGTCTAAGGGCCTATTTGCCCGCAGTATTTTTAAAGTCTAAATTAATATCAGTGAAACTTAAGAATACTCAGTAATAACATACTGAAGTTGTACATATATCAACAGCATACAATGATGTATTTTAATGCTTGTCACTATATGTATGTAATTAATCTGTTTTCTTTTATTAAAGCTACATATCACAAATTTGTATCAGGTTGTTAAAATGTTAGTTAAATATAAAGGGTAATTTTAATCTCTAAAAGCTTTCTTCTGACAAGACAAAGGGCAACACAGTTGCTTCACAGCGACAGAGACCCAGGTGTAATCCTGACCTCAGGTACTGTCTTTGCTGAGTTTGCCCGTTCTCCCTTTTCTTCAAGATTCTTTCCACATCCCAAAGATGGGCAGGTTTATAGGTCCATTGGCCTCTGTAAAATTGCCCCTCGTGGGTAGTGAGTGGATAACATAGAACTAGTGTAAATGGGTGATTGATGGTCGGCGTGGACTCAGTGGGTCGAAGGGCCTGTTTCCATGCTGTATCTCTAAACTAAACTAAGCTAAAGTAAACAAAGTCCCACCTGGTGCACAATAAGCAAATTCATATTCAGAGAGTGCCTCATCACACCTCCTGTGAACATTCCAATGCCTTTCCGTGGGGGGCTGCTCTGATGTTGCAGTCATGGTAGGTTATGCAGCAGCTATTTTATGCCCAGTAACATCCCAAAAACAGCAGTCAGAGACTGCTGTTGATTGAGGAATGAATATTGGGCAGGACGCCAAAAATAACTCCTTGGCTTTTTTCAAAGACTGCAGCATCCACCCAAACTCTCAGAACAGGCAGCTGGTGCCTTCTTTTGATGCTTGAAGGATGGTAAGTGCAGCCACAGAGAGTCTTCTATATTTTGAAGGGTGTGCTTTGTGCTTTGAGGTCTCTGTGGTTAGCATTTCTAAAATGCAACCTGCAAAACATTCCTGCCATACTCTCAGTCTCAACACAAATATCTTTGAGAGTTGGAGTTATGTAGATCCTCCACAAAAAATATTGATTACATTTATGGACTTGCATTATATTTACTTGGTAAGGTTTCTTCTCCATAGCAACCTTTTCCAAACTGAATAAGGAAGCACATCCTGGGATTATTCAGTCATCAAAGCACTATAATTAACTGGGAAAGAAAGGCATAAAGTGCTGTAGCAACTCAAAATGTAGAAACAAGGAACTGCAGATGCTGGTTTACACATGTTTCGGGTCGGGACCCTATTTCAGTCTGACTGAACTGTGCTTAAATGGAACTCTGATAAAACAAGTCCCAAATTATTTTTTATCCATTGAGTCCACTTCCATCACCATTTTCCATCCCAACTTTTGTGTCTCGACTAACCGATGGCCTCTGAATATGATGCGCTTCAATGCTGAGAACTATATGCTGCACTTTGTATCTTCCCCTTTGCTTCTATCTATTGTATTTGAGTTTCACCTGATTGTATTCATACATAATATTATCAGATAGGATAGCGTGCAAAACAAGGCCTTTCACAGTATCTCAGTAGAGTTTAGACGTTAGAGATACAGTGTGGAAACGGGCCCTTTAGCCCACCAAGTCTATGCCGACCCAACGATGATTTTGTACACCAACCTAGACACGCTAGGAACAATTTGAAAACTTACCAAATCCAATTAACCTGCAAACTTGTGCGTCTTTGGACCGCTGGATGAAACCAGAGCATTCGGAGAAAACCCACACGGTCACAGGAAGAACGTACAAACTCCACATTGACTGCAACCACAGTCTGGATCAAACCCGGTTTTCTGGCGTTGTAAGGCAGCAAGTCTATCGTTGTGTCACTGTGCCGCACCTAATTGACAATAATAAACCTAAACTTAAGCCAATGATTGCCCCAGACTGTGACCTCTCCATGTAACCCGGCTTCTACTCTCTGGTCTCCTGAAACCATGACTTTGCAGGTCAGATGAATATCGTGATTCTCACCCAAACTCCCAAGGAGCGCTCAGTGGAGGTTCTACTACTGCGACATTACAACCCTCCCAGATCACTAACCTGGTCTCGCCACCATGGCCATTTATCTTCTATTCTACCCCCCACCCTTCTAGCCACTTACCTGTTCGACCAAGACAGTGGCCACTAGTACCTCCCCCATTCTGCCACACCTTCCTTTTTTAGTTTAGTTTAGCTTAGATTATTGTCGCGCGTACCAAGGTTCAGTGAAAAGCTTTTGCTGCATGCTAACCAGTCAGTGGAAAGACAATATATGATTACAATCAAGCCATCTGTAGTGTACAGATACATAATAAAGGGAACAATGTGAATAACATTTAGTGCAAGATAAAGCCAGTAAAATCCGATCAAAAGTAGTCCGAGGGTCTCCAAGGGGCTGTTCTGACTATTACGCTCTCACTGACCCAATATCAGGTCTCAAGCTGATTCACCACCACCATCCCGCTCTTCCCCACAACTACCCAACTGGACCTGATGTGATCCCCGGCAGCACATTTAACGAGAAAGTGCAACCATCAGTTATGAGCAGCATCTGGCACACCCATTAGGACGCACTAGGATTTCTGGGCCATTTAATTTACGAGCGCTGGTGATGACCAGAGGGATTAAAGTTGTCAAGATTTAAGTCAAATGGATTTTTGCAGTTCCAACTTAAGTCACAGATCACTCACATCCACAAGAATGCCTCAAGTTTAATAGTAACTGGCTACATTATCTCAATCCAGAAGGACAGGTAGTCTGAACTTGATACTAAGTTGAACTGGAGTTACATTTCATTTTTGATTATTAGGAGAGTGCAGAGGGTAGTTTACATTTGATATGTCTTGGTTTTATGATGCATGCTGCTACTAGATGCAATGGAGAAAAATACCACTCCAATTGGATTAATACAACGAGACAGGCACAAAATGTTGGAGTAACTCAGCGGGTCAGTCAGCAACTCTGAAGAAAATGGATAGGTGACGATAAAGGTCTCGGCCCAAAACTAGACCTATTCCTTTTCCCCAGAGATGCTGTCTGACCCGTTGAGTTACTCCAGATTTTTGTGTCTATCTGCAGTTCCTTCCTGCACATTTTGTCTGCTCCACTGCAAACTCTCCTCAAGGTATGCCTACGTTGAAGTAATACCGGAGCTCTGCAACACCCTCTCTTACTACTCCCCCTCTGTGAGTCTGAAGAAGGGCCTCCACCCAAAAGGTCACCTCTTCCTTTTTGCCAGAGATGCTGCCTGACCCGCTGAGTTACTCCAGCTTTTTGTGTCTATCTTTTGAATAGACCTGCTGGGCCACTGAGATGCCCAAAATTCTTACAGCACATTTCAAGCAATCTATGCTGATTTAGTAAAAAATAACATTTTAAAAGCTGTTTTTATTTTTAAATCTATGTCTATTCATAACAGTTAGAGCAGACAAGTGAAGAAAGTTAGGATAAATGCTGAGCAGCAAGATCAAAATGAATTTAAATGTCTCACTAACATGGAAATGTACAAAAAGTAAACGTATTCGTAAAATTTAAATGCATTAAAACTGATTAAACGAATAAAATTAGTAACATTTAAAATTAATTCATTTACAGAATTCATATGATAAAGTTGAAGCCAATTTTGGAAAAGCACTTGAAATATTATTTAAAGTGGTTTTAGGTTCTAATGAGAGAAAGCGAGTGATTTGCAAAGATTAGATGTCAGCGAACAACTAGCATATTGCTAAAATTTGTTTGGAGAATATGTAACGTAGGAACTGGATGAACCTTTTTGTCTCATTTGAAAAATATATTTGGATTCTTTTATTTATCCGTAATTACTGATTTATTAATTTAGTAGATTAAAAATAACATTGATTTTTACATAATTTTTATGCTTCTGTAGCTTGGACTGACAAAAATGACCCACACTTAGCCACTTCACAAAACAATTAAGAATAGCTTTCTCCTCCAACCCCCATCCCCACCATCAATCATTCTGAGGAAAGGTCCTGAACCAAAACGTCACCTATCCATGTTCTCCAGAGATGCTGCCTGACGTGCTGAGTTACTCCAGTGCTTTGTGCCTATTTTTAAATTAAGAATAGTGCTCTACACAGATGCTAAACAAAATGTATGCTGTGATTTTTGTTGAGCTCTTTTAACTTTCAACAAAATATCCATTGCTAAGTCTGTAATATAATTACAGAATACTTTGATATGCTAAAAATTCTTTTTACATTCTTTCTCCACTGATAGTTGAGAAGAGAGGATTAATAGTAAGATTAAACGAGAACTTACCAGTTTGAAGTTTGATCTGTATTTTATGAGGAGTTACGATGAGGGATTACGTGAAGAACCCCGCCACGACGCATGCGTGTCATTCTTCAAAGCAGCGGTGTGAAATCACAGATAACTGTAATGACTAAACATAGTAAGATTAGAGAAGAGATACCAGTTAAGTATATGATCAAGGGTGGGAGCGGAGGGCACGTAATCCCTCATCGTAACTCCTCATAAAATACAGATCAAACTTCAAACTGGTAAGTTCTCGTTTAATCTTACTATTTTACTTCGGAGTCACGTGAGTGACTACGTGAAGATTTTAAAGCTCTGTGATTTCATGCCGTGGAAACGAGTCCATACTGCCTTGATGACTGTAGGAGGAATTGTGTTAACATAATTTGGACATGAATTCGACATTGAAATCATAAAATTTATTAACACAAATTTATAACCCCTTTTTATGGGTTTAAATTAATTTACGGAACTTAAATTTGTTTCTGCAAACGTTCCAGGTTTCATTACTGGTTTATTGTAAAATAATTGGAATGTTTTTTCCCCCAGACCATCCTGCTGCCTTGAGGATTTGGTCCATTGGTACATCCAACTGTATCGCTGCCGATGTAGCTGCAGCCCTGGTGGAATGAGATTTAAAAATATTAGTATCCACCCCAGCCTGTGTTAGCACCTGTTTCAGCCATCTTGAGATGGTCTGGACCGTCACTCTTTTGTGTGGTTGCTTGTGGCTGACCAAAAAGTGCCTTCTCATTGCCTCTTAGGATTTTCGTTTTCTCCATGTATAACGACAGATGTCTTATTATACACAGACGGTCATCTGTTTGGGTATGACCTAAATTGTATATTGAGGCCTGCTGATCCCTGTCTGTTCTGCTTACTAACTCATAGATATGAAACGTAATATTTTCTGTTGAGGAAGTCATGTTGTCCAGTCTTAGTTTATGCAGTGACTGTACCCTCTGTGCCGTGACCAATGCCATTAGCATGACTGTTTTTAATGTCAGTCTGTGTAGGGACAGAGCTGTTGCTGGAGATCAATTCCTGAGCATCTTCAGGACAATACTTACATCCCATATTTGGGAGTACCTGGTTCTTGGGGGAGTAGTATTAAAAATTCCCCTCATAAGTTTTGTTACCAGTGGGTGAGTCCCAACAGAGTAACGCTCTGTCCCCTGCCATAGGTAAGTCGATAGGGCACTTCTGGCGCAGTTGATGGCACTGTAACTGAGCCCCTCATCATAGTGGAGGCCTGCCAGATATTCCAGAACAGACGGGATGTTCATGTCTCTGTAGGTGATGTTGTTTTTATGGCAGTGCATCGCCCACTTCCTGATATAGACCAGATACTGTTTTTTTTTTTTTTTGGTTGACTGTCTTGGGCCGCCGAGATCATGTTCACTGTTCGGTCCGTCAGTCCCAGTTGTAGTAGAGGTGTTTTTAAAACTGTACAAATTAAGAAGTTCAAATGTTTATGGCATGGGTGGCTATCCCTTGTTACGGGATGTAGCAATAAATCTGGTCTATGTGGGATGGTGATACATGGTTCTAATAACATGTTTAATACCACTGGGAACCATGGTTGAGTAGGCCAATCGGGTACTACCAATACCAGATGCAGAGTCTTGTTGTATTTTCCTTAATACCCGACTGATGAGGCAGGAAGGAGGGAATGCGTAAATAAACAATTTCCCCCCTAATGCAGCGAAAATGCATCTGTCGCCGCTGCCCCAGGGTCTGGTTCCCATGAAACATAATTTGATAACTGGTGGTTAAGTCTGGATGCGAATAGATCGATATCTGGTGTTCCATATTTTGCTGTAATATCAGCAAATACTTTTTTATTCAACATCCATTCGGTGTTTTCATTAAATTTGTGTGACCTGGTGTCTGCCACTAAATTTAGTCTTCCTGGTAGGTAAGTGGCTGATATCCAAATATCTCTCTGGATACACCATTGCCAGATTGTATTACCCAGATTGTCACATGATGTCGATTTGTTTCCACCCATGTGGTTAATGTATGCTACCACGGTGGTATTGTCTATCTGTAGTCTAACATGCTGGTGATATGATCCAGTACAATATGACTTTAGGCCATGGAATGCACCCAACATTTCCAGGTAGTTTATGCCCAGTGTGAGTAATAATGATGCCTCCTGAGCAGTCCATCTACCTCCACAGCTGGTGATGGTATTGGTGGCTCCCCACCCAAGTGCACTGGCATCAGTTTGTAGTACCATGGAAAGGTTACTGACAATGATTGGATTGGAACAAAGCCAGATGTTATCTATCCACCATTTTATTCCATTTTAGCTTGATTGGTAGTTTCATAGGTCTGTCAAAGTGACCTGCATTAATTTAGAGTGCTTGTATTTTTGCTCTCTGTAAGTTTTGGTAATGTAGAGGTCTAAATTGTGTGGCTGGAAAGGCAGCCACCATTTGCCAATTACTTTTGCTACCAATCTGATGGATGGTTTGCTGATGTCAATGAGGTTATGCAAGCCTCTATTAAATCTCTAGCCTTTCCCTTAGGCAGAGACACCGACATGTGAACTGAGTCAATGGTGAAACCCCCAAATAGTCCATAGTAGTGGAAGGCGTTAGTTTAGATTTAACTGGATGGATAATAAATCCCAGTTTTTCAAATAACTGTTTTGTGGCTGTTACAGTTTGTTTGGCCAATTCCAAAGTTTTGCCCACAATGAGTATGTCATCTAAATATGCCATGACCATGTGTTTACGTTTCCGTAGAAACGCTAGGGCTGGTTTCAAATTTTTGTGAACAGCCTGGGGCTGATGACCCATTTGGCAGTGCTTTATACTGCCAGAGTTGCCCATCCAGTTGAATTTTAAGTAACATCTGTGGTCACCTCGTATAGGCACTGAATAGTAAGCATCTTTTAAATCGATGCTGGCCATGAAGTAACCTTTGGAAATTAATTGTTTAGCAGTAACAAAGGTATCCATTTTGTCAGATCTATGGTGATGCGACAACCACCATCTTTTTTGTTTTTGATAAATATATTGGACACGAATTCTAATGGTTCGTGTTGAGTTTTCTCAATTACACCTTTTATGTAAAGCCGCTCCAGTTCAGCTTGCGCTTTTGATTTTTCTTTATCAGAAGGCACGAACATTCGGTTCTGTATATGTTGAACTGGAGGGCTGTACTTGTGTATAAACTCTATTGTATATCCCTGGATACTGCTTAAGATGTCAGTATCGGTTGTTGACATGCTCCATGCATTCAGAAAAGAGTGTAGTCTCCCCCCAACCTCCATGCTCCCTGTATTTTGTAGGGAACCAGACCCACGTACCTCCATAGTTACCAGTGGCAGGTTTACTTATTTTTGTAGGTTCTTCGCTGCTGTTGTTGCGCTGGTGTCTGGATTTTCGGTTTGGTTGGCGTTGGAGGTCCCCGCATCTTCCAAGAAGGCCAGCCTGGGCCATGGCCTAAAAAGACTCATGTTTTGAATACCGGGCCTTCGAGCTTTCACCAGTTCTGCTGGTGGGTGCGTAGGGGTGCTGTCTTTGGCTGTAGTGTTTGTTGGAGTCCATTTTATTAGTCCAGTAGGTTCTCTTGTTCCTGCACCCCTTGCACACTTGTCTTTCCTTCTGCGGACCCCTCTTCCAGGTCAGCCCAGAACTGACCCGCAGTGCTCCCCTCTGATGAGGTAGAAGCACTGTGCAGCCCTTCAAGAGGTACTGCTGTGGGTTTATTATAGGGCCCACAGTGACCCAACTCCATCTCCCGGAGTCTGTCACATTGGAGCAAATGCTCCACACACCGCTCCATCCGGCTCCAGTGCTCTCGGTCGCTGGCCGCCCGCGGTTGTTCAAAGTCGGACTCCTCTGTGTCCACGACCTTGTTTGTTTTTGTGTCTAGACTTTCCGCCCGGCTGCGTGGATCTGGCCGGTGCGGAGGCGACATCGGGCACAGCTGATCCCATTATCGGTGATCCGAGTGCCGCTGGCTGCTGCTGGCTGCCCGCTGCTCCGCGGTCCTCCCTCACCAGCTTTGTTCTTACTGCCGTGGAGTGGATCTGGCCGGTGCGGAGGCGACATCGGGCACAGCTGATCCCATCTAGCCCACCAGCTTTGTCGCAGCCCGTTGGTTTCTCCACCTGTAATTAGCATGGTAAAAACACAAAAAGACCGCAGCTCTTACCTGCAGGTCCAAGTTAAAATTGTCGCTACGGGGGAACGTCGTTCCACCCCGTCTCCTGCCGTTTTCGACGTCCAAAAAGTCGACGGCCCCATTTGAATAGTCTCCCGCCCGTCCGTGGTGTTCTGGCCGGCGCGGGACCAAAAGTCGGCACAGCTGATCCCTTACGGGGCTTGTGCCTTCAGCTGCTGCTGGCTCCCGCAACTTTGCGTTCCTCCCCAGCCAGCTTTACTCGCAGCACTTGTGGACACTATTTTGTCCAGCTTCCCCCCCTGTGTAAAAACAGCGCGGGGACAAAAACTACCACAGAGTAAATAATTTACCTGCAGGTCACGGTTTCAAACTTACCGCTGCGGGGGACACTCCACCCCGCCTGTCGTTTCGCAAGCGTGAAGCGATATGACACGCATGCGTCGTGGCGGGGTTCTTCAAGTAGTCACTCACGTGACTCCAAAGTAAAATGCAATTGAGGATATCACTCCCAATTTCTTTATGCTGATTCTTTTCATGCACAAGATTTATTACGCCAATTGTTATTAGTTATACACTAGTTCAAAGTGCACAACTCAGTATGAAGCCTGAAGTCTGATCATTCTATGAAAATAGTGGCGATAATGAAGTTAATGTCAAATCAATGTCGAACCTGGTGTAAAATACAGATTACACAGAACATAGAACATAGAGCTGTACAGCATAGGAATGACCCTTCAATCCACAATATTTGGGTCAAACATGATGCTAAGTTAAACTGATCTCATCTGCCTGTACATGATCCATATCTCTCTATTTCCTGCACTTCCATGTGCATATCTAAAAGCCTCTTTAACACCACTATTGTATCTGCTTCCACCATCACTACCCTCGGCAATGCGTTCCAGCCCCCCTCTACTTGCTGTGTAATCTTGCTCTCTAGTGCTGGACATTTCCATCCTGGGAAAAGGTTTCTGACTGTCTACCCTATCTATGCCTAATAATTTTATATGCTTCTATCAAGTCTCCCCTCAACCTCTGACATTTCAGAGAAAATAATCCTATCCAACCTCTCCCTGTAGCTGAAACCCTCTATTCGAGGCAGCATTCTGGTCAACCTCCTCTGCAGTCTCTCCAAAGCCTCCATATATTTCCTGTAATGGTGCGACTAGAACTGCACGCAATACTCAAATGCGGCCTAAACAAAGTCCTACATAGCTGTATCATGACATCCTGACACTTATTTTCAATGCTCCTAGCAATGAAGGCAAGAATACCATATGGATTATTTACCACCTTCTCTACTTGTGTTGCCATCTTCAGTGAGCAATACATTTGGACTCCAAGATCCCTCTGCATATCAATGCTGTTAAGGGTCTGGCCATTAACTGTATTGTCTCTCCTTATATTCAACCTCCCAAAGTGCAATACCTCACGCTTGCTTGGGTTAAGATTCATCTGCCATTTCTCCACCCATTTCTGCAGCTGATCTATATCCTGCTGTATCTTCTGAAAGCCTTCTGTCTGCAACTCCTCCAATTTAGTTTCCTCACAAAAGATTGTAAGTTAGCACTAAAAATGGCCATATTTTAGCCCACTAAAATGCAATTAAATGCAATCCAATTTCTCAGCAATTGAGTATCTTAAAAATATCTGGATTTGTCACAATACTTCACCAATTCCCATAGTGTTGTCTTTACTGAGGTAAGGTGATAAATGCCAATATAAATTGGTTTCTGTTGTGTCAACAAAACAGGACATATACTTGGTTAACCGATCTTTGCATCATTTTGATTTGTTTATAGTAGCCATTTCCACCTGCTGCTTTGCCAAAGTATTCTTCAATGAAACAGAACCGACTGCCTTAGTAGAGCATAATTTAACCTAAGAGGTGGAGACTGGTGGAGCAGGACATGACAGATCAGAATCTAGTATCAACGCAGACCGTGGCATAGGTCAGACCAAAGCATCGGAGAAGGCCACCCAAGAGGATTATGAGATGTGTTCACAGGTGCAAATGATGCATTATCAATTGGACAAATGCCATATCCTGAATGGTGTTGGATTGTTGAGATTACAATATGATGAAGGGGAAATCCTTTTTGCTAGATAAGGGAGTGATGTTATGGTAACATACGTTGTATTGAAATGTATCACATGTTACATTAAGGGTGAAAGGTCAGGTGACACATGTTAGTGAATATAACTGATGGGGGAATTAAACAGCATGTTTGTATTCAGTGGTGCTGAATGTGTACCTATTATAATCAGATGAAGGCGAGGACCTGCAATATATTGGTCCTCTTCTTAAACTTTCACTCACAAGCCTCAGTAATGACATTGCACAATAATGAGTACGGCCCCTATCCCCCGCCACTCCTTGTGGACAGTGTTGTGGATTGTCAATTCGGGGTTCCAGTCTACCGCTCCCCTCCGCTAACCACTACTATTGCCTGCAACACCAGGAAAGGCTTTTAGAAGATGCTGATGCTTGTGACATTTAGGTATAGGGGACGTAGGGCAAGTGCTGAAATTTGGGATTAAAACAGGTGCGTTCCCTCTAGTTTGCATTGACAGGGTGAGCTGAATGTGACACAATGGTGCAGTGCAAGGGGCTGCGCAGTGGTAGAGTTGCAGTCTTACAGCACCAGAGGCACGGGTTCGATTCCGACTATGGGTGCTGTCTGTATGGAGTTTGTACGTTCTCCCTGTGACCGCGTAGGTTTTCTCGTGGTGCACTGGTTTCCTCCTACATCCTGAGGACGTGCAGGTTTGTAGGTTGATTGGCTTCTGTAAATTGCCCCTAGTGTGCCTCCAGGTACACTGTAGAGCAGGTGATTGCTGGTCGGTGGCGCAGACTCAGAGAGCCGTAGGGACCTGTTTCCACGTTGTATCTAAAAATATCTCTAAAAATATAAAGCCAAATGAGCATGATAATTACTTTCAACTACCTTCAACTATCAACTAGCGACTGACTCAAGTGACATTGTGATTGTTCTTTCAAGTAAGAAAGCCAATGTGATTTTAAGTGTTGAAAAAGGGCAGAACAAATAAATATTGGGAACGATAATAATTTGGTGCAATCTGTGGACAGTATTTTATTGGTTATTTTGTCAAAAAAATCATAGTTATACAGTATGGACAAAGGCCATTCGGCCCATCATGTCCATGCCAGTCAAAGGGCACACATCCCCATTATTCCAACATTTCTGCACTCGTCTTATAGCCTTTTATGCCTAAATGATTTAAGTGTTTGCCTGGACACTTCTTAAAGCTGTCAGCATCTCTGCTTCCACCACTCGCTCTGGCAGTGCATTCCAGGTACTTGCTACTCTCTGAGTGAAAAAGATTCCCTTCAGATCCCCTCTACATCTCTTATGAAGAATCAGGTCTGCGATTCTTACTGACATCCCACTGGTGCACAGGTCATTGATTGGTGGATGTGGCTACTAGGGAACCCACCAAATACTGTTTGCTCCCTCTGAGGATGTACAGTACCTTGTGGTGCAGTAGATACAGGGAACTGCAGATGCTGGTTTACAAAATAAAACCTACAAAGTGCTGAAGTAATTCAGTGGGTCAGAGCATCTCTGGACAACATGGGTAGGTGGTGTTTTGGGTCAGATCCCTTTTTCAGACTCAGATTGGGATTGTTGTTGAGTGAACGCGGCAGCTATATATTCAGAGGGGGTGATTGGAGGAGGTAAGGGGGGAAGTAGGCAAGAGGGCACTGTAGGAGGGGGGGGGGGGTGAGGAGAAGTAGCATGGTTAGCATAGGGGGAAGGGCAGTAGGAACCAGTGGTGTCAGTATTAAGGTATCAGAGAGGGGGAGCAGTGAGAGAGGGTCTCACAGAACTCTCATTGGGGAGAGAATGGGAACTTCTTCAAAGTAGGCATACCTTGAGGAGCAGTAAAATGGAGACACAGAACTGAACTGCAATACTACAAATCTGACATAACCAAAGTCCTATAGAGCTGTGTCATGACATCCTGACTCTCATATTCAATGTCCCTAGCAATGAAGGCAAGCATACCATACACCTTCTTTATCACCTTATCTACTTACGCTGCACCTTCAGTGAGCTATGAACTTGGACTCCAAAATCACTCTGCACATCAATGCTATTACGGGTCTTGCCATTAACCAAATACTCTCCCCTTACATTCAATCTTCCAAATTGCAAAACCTCAGACTTGCTTGGATTAAATTCCATCTGCCATTTACTGTATCTGCCCATATCTGCAGCTGATCTATATCCTCACCCTCTAACACCCTCTAACACCCTCTAACACTCTCCAACGCCCTCTAATGCCCTCCAACGTATATCCGTTGGAGGGCGTTGGAGTGGGTTGGAGGGCGTTGGAGGGCGTTGCAGGGCACTCAAGGGCGTTGGAGGGCGTTGGAGGGCGTTAGAGGGCGTTGGAGGGCATTAGAGGGTGTTGGAGGCTGTTAGAGGGCATTGGAGGGCGATAGAGGGCATTAGAGCATGGTATAGGGTGTTAGATGTGTTGGAGGGCGTTGGAGGGCGTTAGAGGGCGTTGGAGGGCGTTGGAGGGTGTTGGAGGGCACTCAAGGGCGTTGGAGGGCGTTGGAGGGCGTTAGAGGGCGTTGAAGGACGTTGTAGGGCATTAGAGGGTGTTGGAGGCTGTTAGAGGGCATTGGAGGGCGATAGAGGGTATTAGAGCATGGTATAGGGTGTTAGATGTGTTGGAGGGCGTTGGAGGGCATTAGAGTGCGTAGGAGGGGTTTGGAGGGTGTTGGAGGGCTTTGGAGTAGGTTGGATGGCATTGACCACCTTCCTCACTGTCTGCAACTCCTCCAAGTTTAGTTTCCTGACAAAAGATTGCAAGTCAGCACTACAAGTGTCAATGTTTTAACCCACTAAAATGCAATTAGATGCAATCCAATTTCTCAGCAATAGAGCATCATAAAATATCTGGATTGGAGTTCCAATAGTTCACCAATTCCCATAATGACGCCTTTCATGAGGTTAAGTAATAAACACCAATATAAATTGGTTTCTGTTGTATTAAAAAAGCATGACATATTCTTGGTGAGAGAGGGTCTCACAGAACTCCTGTCAGAGAGACGAGGAGAACTTCATCAAAGTAGGCAAACCTTGAGGACATTTCACAGTGGAGCATTAAAATGCAGGCACAAAGAATTGCAACTTGGAATCTTATGTAGAACACAAAGTGCTGGAGTAATTAAGCAAGCCAGGTAGCATCTATGGACAAAGATAGGTGACATCCTGGGTTGGGATTCTACTTCTGTCTGATGCCTGAGATGCTGCCTGATCTGCCATTCCAGCACTTAGTTTTTTTTAGGTGTTGCAGAATCTCAGAATGACTGCTAAAAAATAGAATCACAACGCTCTTGCCAGCAGTTGACAGGGAGGAACATTGCTGCATCATTTTTACAAACCCTTAAATCTGGTTAAGGAAACAGCAGAATATTAATTTTGACAAGCATGCAGCTGAAAGATGAGTTTTTGCTAAATAGTAAATTCTATAATTAGATTTACAGACATAATTCAGCACAGGGAATAAAGCATGATCATATGGACAGTTTATAACACATACCAGGCAATGCAATAAATACAAACTCACAACTAGGTGTTTGACAAGGACTTCCATTGAATATTTTGGAAATACGATTAACATTTGCAGAACAAACCTTAAGCCAAGATTCCACCGGAGTCAGCACTTTGCTGACAAAAATTGTTTCCCTGGGACTAGGACTGTTGCTGGCTGTGGATTCTGTGGTCCTGTGTGAACTGATGCTTTTCATGGCTTGTCAAAGACTTCCCCATCTCTTCCAGAACTTGCAAGGCACAGCCAAGCTCTTTTTGTTCTGGCGGTCCAAAGCAAGAAACATGATATCATCCAAGAGAAACGATTGCATTTAGATTAGAACCAAGTTATACGTCTGTGTTGTGAATTCTGAGAACAGCCGATCCTGACCAGTAAAGCAGATGCATTTACGGGGAGAGATCGATGGTGTGTGTCCTCACTGATGGCCATGAACCTGCAATCCGTCTTGTCAACACCGACATCAACAAATTTAGTCATCGCTTCCTTTTGACCAATGGAATGAAACCAGGGGTAACTGGGGGAAATCACACAAAGAAACGGCCTTTAACTATAAACAGAATATGTGGGGAATTATTCAGCCCATGAGAGAGCATCTACAGTGGCTTGCAAAAGTATTCATACCCCTTGAACTTTTCCACATTTTGTCACGTTACAACCACAAACGTAAATGTGTTTTATTGGGATTTTATGTGATAGACCAACACAAAGTGGTGCATAATTGTGAAGTGGAAGGAAAATGATACATGGTTTTCACATTTTTTTACAAATAAAAAACTGAAAAGTGTGGCGTGCAAATGTATTCAGCCCCCCTGAGTCAATACTTTGTAGAACCACCTTTAGCTGCAATTACAGCTGCAAGTCTTTTGGGGTATGCCTCTACCAGCTTTGCACATCTAGAGACTGAAATTTTTGCCCATTCTTCTTTGCAAAATAGCTCAAGCTCAGTCAGATTGGATGGAGAGCGTCTGTGAACAGCAATTTTCAAGTCTTGCCAGATATTCTCAATTGGATTTTAGGTCTGGACTTTGACTGGGCCATTCTAACACATGAATATGCTTTGATCTAAACCATTCCATTGTAGCTCTGGCTGTATGTTTAGGGTCGTCGTCCTGCTGGAAGGTGAACCTCCGCCCCAGTCTCAAGTCTTTTGCAGACTCTAACAGGTTTTCTTCCAAGATTGCCCTGTATTTGGCTCCATCCATCTTCCCATCAACTCTGACCAGCTTCCCTGTCCCTGCTGAAGAAAAGCATAACCACAGCATGATGCTGCCACCACCATGTTTCACAGTGGGGATGGTGTGTTCAGGGTGATGTGCAGTGTTAGTTTTCCACCACACATAGCGTTTTGCATTTAGGCCAAAAACTTCAATTTTGGTCTCATCTGACCAGAGCACCTTCCTCCACATGTTTGCTGTGTCCCCCACATGGCATGTGGCAAACTGCAAACGGGACTTCTTATGGCTCTTTTTCAACAATGGCTTTCTTCTTGCCACTCTTCCATAAAGGCCCGATTTGTGGAGTGCACGACTAATAGTTGTCCTGTGGACAGATTCTCCCACCTGAGCTGTGGATCTCTGCAGCTCCTCCAGAGTTACCATGTGCTTCTTGGCTGCTACTCTGATCAATGCTCTCCTTGCCCGGCCTGTCAGTTTAGGTGGACGGCCATGTCTTGGTAGGTTTGCAGTTGTGCCATACTCTTTCCATTTTCGGATGATGGATTGAACAGTGCTCCGTGAGATGTTCAAAGCTTGGGATATTTTTTTATAACCTAACCCTGCTTTAAACTTCACCACAACTTTATCCCTGACCTGTCTGGTGTGTTCCTTGGGCTTCATGATGCTGTTTGTTCACTAATGTTCTCTAACAAACCTCTGAGGCCTTCACAGAACAGCTGTATTTATACTGAGATTAGATTACACACAAGTGGACTCTATTTACTAATTAGGTGACTTCTGAAGGCAATTGGTTGCACTGGATTTTATTTAGGGGTATCAGAGTAAAGGGGGCTGAACACTTTTGCACGCCACACTTTTCAGTTTTTTATTTGTAAAAAAATTTGAAAAGCATGTATCATTTTCCTTCCACTTCACAATTATGCACCACTTTGTGTTGGTCTATCGCATAAAATCCCAATAAAATACATTTACGTTTGTGGTTGCAACGTGACAAAATGTGGAAAAGTTCAAGGGGTATGAATAATTTTGCAAGCCACTGTACATGGAAATAATCAATGACAATTTTTTTAATTCATGCCTCAAACTCACGATTTCATCCCACAGTGGGCTGACTGAGAGTGTGACCTCTTCAGTTTCAATGGAAAATGAAACCTGGTATTGGTATAAAATTGATCAACAACCCTTCATCAATTCAAAAATATGCTGGAAATTTGAAATAAAACAGAAAATGCTAGAAAAACAACAAGTTAGGCAGTATCTAAAGTACATAGAATATAGAACAGTAAAGCACAGGAACAGGCACTTTGACTCACAGTGCCGAATGTGATGCCAAGTTAAACTAATCTCCTCTGCCTGCAAGTGATCCATATCCTTCCGTTCCCTACACATCCACGTGCCGTGTAATAGCCCCTTAATGGCACTATGTTATGTGCCTCCACCACCATCCCTGACAGCTCGTTCCAGGCATTCATGACTATCTGTGTATAAAAACATGCCAATTACATCTCTTAGAAATTTTGCCCTTCTCATTTTAAAGCTATGCCCTCCGGTCTTTGACATTTTCATATTGGAAGAAAGTTTTTAGTTTTAGTTTTAGAGGTACAATATTGAAACAGGCCCTTTGGCACATCGAGTCTGAGCTGAATACCATCGCAAGTACACTAGTTCCATCTTACACACTAGGGAAAATCTACAGAAGCCAATTATTCTGCAAACCTGCACGTCTTTGGAATGGGGGAAGAAACCGAAGCACCTGGGATAAATCCATGTGGTCACAGGGAGAATGTACAAACTCCATACAGACAGCACCAATAGTCAGGATCAAACCTGGGTCTCTGGCGAGGTAAGGCAGCAACTCTACCACTGTACCACTGTGCCACTGGGTTTTGACTGTCTCCTCTGTCTATGCAGCTCATCATTTTTATTTACTTTTGTCAGGTCTCCCCTCAGCCTCTGACACTCCAGAGAAAACAATACAAGTTTGTCCAACTTCTCCTTATAGCCTATACCCTCCAATCCAGGCTGAATCTGTGGAAAATGGTACCTGAGATATTAATTATTTCTCTTTCCAGCTGAAGATTTTCAGTATTTTCTGTTCTTATTTCTATATTTATTAATTTGAAACTCTCAAATGCATTATTTTTGAGACGATGATCGAGAAAGCAGTTACGTACTTATTAAACTGAACGACTGCTTCTATGCTGTACATTCTATGAAATAAATGCTGACCATTAATGTCCTTATGCCAAGAATAAAGAAAGAACATCTCATTCACGCAAACTGGGGAATCGAGACGAGTCTGCAAACAGTAAATTCTAACACCATTAGTTTTCTCCTATCTAGGCAAAAAGGCGTGGGTGTAAAAGAAAACATTGGTGCTAAATGAAGTTGGCTAGTTCAAAGCTCTCATCCGCATAGGTGCCCACGAAAAAAAATCTCAAGTTTGTGCCAGTGTTTCACTGAATAAAAAGCAAAAAGATAATCTGCTTGATGTTAATATTCAGCCCGATAGATGGTGCTGGGTACTCTTTACTGTATCTCACTGGAAAAAGGTTGGTTACTTTATCAAACAGGTATTCCAAAATTACATCTTTATGTCTTTTAATGTCTAAGTCAACAAGAATGCTCTCAATTGAGATAAAATGGTACTTCTGGCATTGACTAACCAAGGCAACAAAAATAATGAACCGTGCTCCAAAGGGTAACGGGTACAACACTTAGTGTAAAGATATAACATTGAAGTCTGATAAAGTCCAATTAAAATGTTCAAAGATCTCCAATGATAATTTATATTCTCTCATATTTCTCATGTGATAATGTATATTCTCGCATATAATGAGGATTGGGAAAATACATACTCTTAGGAAACGTATATTCAATGATATGTAGGTTGATACATTTTTAATTCTATTTTATAATGTCAATACATCAGTTTATTTTCTGCAGAGATTATCTAGGACCTGATTCCCCACAGCCATCAGGCTATTAAACCTGGCTCGGACAAAACTTTGATTATTAATAACCAATTATCTGCTATTTGCTCTTTATCATTTTATTTATTCATGTGTGTATATATTTATATTACGGTATATGGACACACTGATCTGTTTTGTAGTAAATGCCTACTATGTTCTGTGTGCTGAAGCAAAGCAAGAATTTCATTGTCCTATCAGGGACACATGACAATAAACTCACTTGAACTTGAACTTGAACTTGAACTTGATTCATAAAGGGCTGGAATACAAATACAGCAATTAATTTGGAAAGCTAACAGAATGTTAATGTTTTTGCTTGGAGAATTGATGACAAAAGGTAGGGAGGTTCTGCTGCAGTTATACAAAGAACTGAGTTAGTCTGAGGTACAGGTTTCCTTACTTGAGGAAAATGTTACTGCACTGAAAAGTAATTCAGAGAAGGCTGACTAGACTGATAGCTGAAAATGGTGGGTTGTCATAGGAGGGCATGCCAGGCAAGCTGGCTTGTATCTGCTGGTGTATAGAAGGGTGAGGGAAGTTAATTGAAACATAAAAGATTCTGAAGGACCTGATCTTGTTAAAACCCTAATTCCTGTCTACCCGTAATAGATTCATAGAATCATACAACGTGGACTGGCTGTATTTCAGTGTTTCCGCACTAGCTAAAAGGTCTGACCCTTGTACTTTCTCAGACCATGGATGTTCACTGAGTGATGGACCTTCACTGAGTGGATGTTTAGAGAAGGTTTCCCCTTGTAGGAGAATCTCAAAGTGGGGGGTGGTGGGGAGGAGGGGGGAGGGGGCAGTGTCAGATAAAAGGTCAAATAAAGGGTTTCCCAATTAAGACAGAGAGGAAGTGTATTTTTTACTCAAGAATGTTTGAGTTTTTGGAATGCTCTTCCTCAAAGAGTGATGGGAGCAGTCTCAATGTTTTTAAGGCTTGATGAAGATGAGAGTTACAGATGACAATGGACAGGTATATGGATAGGATAGGTTAAGAGGTTTAGATAGGTGCATAGATAGGATTGGTTTAGTGGGTTGAAGGCCTAGCATAGGCAGGTGGGACTACAGTAGATGGGACATCTTTATCAGCATGGGCAAGTTGGGCTGAAGATCCTGTTTCCACGCTGTATGGCTCTATGACTATGACTATAATGGATAGACAGGAACGAGGGTTCTAACCAGACCTCAAAAAGGGCGGCACAGTGGCGTAGCGGTAGAGCTACTGCCATACAGTGCCGGAGACCTGGGTTCAGTCGTGACTGTGTGGAGTTCTCCCTATGACCGCGTGGGTTTTCTCCATATCCTCTGGTTTCCTCCCACACTTCAAAAGACATATAGGTTTGTAGGCTAATTGGCTTTGGTAAAAATTGTAGCTTGGCCCGAGTGTAGAGGATAGCGTTAGTGTATGGGGCGATGGATGGTTGGTGAGGACTCAGTGAGTCATTAAATCTGGCTGAATGTTCTGGCCCTGCTTCTAATTGGCATCTATGTATGAAATAGTGGGTGTGGTGGGAATGGGGTGTTGTTTGGCATAATTGAATTAAAACAGGAAAAATAACTAGGAGACACAAGGAATGGGAGATGCTGGAATCTTGTGTAGAACAAAGTACTGCAGTGACACAGGTGCATGTCCTGCATGAATTAGTAATGCACTAAAGATTACATGATGCCTGAAAGAGGTGGCAAGGTAGCAACTGTGACTATCCTTGCCGCCAACAACATAAGGTAGAGAAGCTGGAATAACCAAAATAGTTCCTTGCGCCTATCCAAACATTGGCTGTTGTGAAACAGAAACCAGAAACTACAGATGGCGGTTAACAAAAAAAGGGTACAAAGTGTTGGCATAGCTCAGTGAGTCAGGCAGCATTTCTGGAGGACATGGATAGGTGATGTTTCGGGTCAGGAACTCTTCTTCAGACTTGCCTGTCCACGTCCTCCAGATATGCTGTCTGACCCGTTGTGTTACTCTAGCACTTTGTGTTCTGCAGGAAAAATAACTATCTGGATAAGAAGGAAAACTGAAAGAAATAAACAGAGTTAATGACGAAAAGGAATGTTGAGGCTTAATATTGGCAAGCAACACAAGAAATATCACTGCAAACATGGAATCACACTTGAAAGGAGCAAGATCTTAAAGTACCCATCGATATGGCCTTGTAAAGCATTCCTTTTTTAAAGAGAAGGAACAATTTAACATTTGATGGAATGCTGCAAACATTTCTTTAAAAATTTTGCTTTTGTCTATATGGAGAAATGATCACAGACTGCATCTTATTAAAGATCAGCATGATGTGTCAGCATGTCTTTAAGTCTTTGTCCCATTGTGCTGCAATTTCTGGGTTAGAATGATTGAACCAACATCTGCATTCAATGTAAGCAAACAGTTTTAAAACCTGGATAGAGAACTGCTATTGGAAACTAAAATAATGAAAATTTTCTGTATTAGCCAAAAGTCCAAAGTCACAGTGGGATTGATTTTGACTTTTGACGATAGTGTAAACCGGGTGAATGCAAATCCCCAGCTCTGCTATACATCTCATTGTGGGCAATGGAAGCAAAAATTCAAAGATATGTGTTATGGGATGCCAAATCACTGCTTTGCATTATTTAACAGTCAAAATCTACCCCAGCAGTTAATGCTTGGATATATGTGGTCTGGATTCTCATTAAAGCATGTACACCATTTGCCTCCTTATTAAATTAGATAAATGTTGTCAAACAATGCAGGTGCTTTTCATCCAATAGTCATCCCAGACGTGAACAATGGAATCAGTGTCACCATTTAACATAAGAACATCAGCCTTGAACATTCTTCCTTAATACTCTCCAGGAGAAAATCGTGCTCTTAGTTACTGATGAAATCAATGGCATTAAAATTTGTTGGAGGATTCTACCACTTACATATACCGTGTTTTACTTTAGAGATACAGTGTGGAAATTAGCTCTACTGCCCATTGAGTCCACACCGACCAGTAATCACCCCAAACACTAGCACTATCCTATGCGCTAGGGACAATTTACAATTCTACCAAAGCCAATTAATCGACAAACCTGTATGTCTTTGGAGTGTGGGAGGAATCCAGAGCACCTAGAGAAAACCCATGTAGTCACAGGGAGAATGTACAAACTCCGTACAGACAGCACCCGTAGTTAGGATCGAACCCGGGTCTATGGTGCTATAAGGCAGCAACTCTAATGCTACTCACTGTGCCCCCTTTGTAGGGGACAGAGATGGGGGCAAAGACTTAGATTCTGGTCTGCTCAACTTTGTTTCATGCGAAGGGATGCACACAGTCTGTGCGATACCAGCCTGCGAAGCAAAGATCATAGAGCTCTATGATCTTTGCTGTGAAGTGTTCAGTTGTTGCTATGGTTTGTGGGCGGCTCTGACTGTGAGGTGTCAGTGTGAGGAGGTGTCCGTGGGGAGGTGGGTGGGCGGGCGGATCACAGTTTGTGCTGGCCACATTTTGGTTCATTAGTTCAATCGTGCTGCAAAGTGAAATTCATTTTGCATATATGTATACACATGCAGGTGCAGCCATGTTTTGGTGCCACTTCCAAAGCCCAAATGTTCAGTCAGCCCACACGCTTGACCTACTGAAGCAGTTCCCATGAACCGGCGTCCCTCACCTCGCCCGGCCATCTTTGTGTCCTGGGAGCGGCTCCTGTAGCCGACTTTGAAGGCGCTGGAGGCAATACCCCGATTCACCTTTCTACCAGCCCATGCTCCTCATGTCCAACTTCTCCAATTCTCTCCCGGTTCTGCCTTCCGCTGACTCTTTGGGCGGTCACGCGGTCTGACGAGCCTTCGGGCGGGCCCATTGGTCCGACAAGATTCAGACAGGTCATCAGTCTGGCGAGCTTTGGGCAGGTCTGCGTTCTAACGAACCTAGGTCTGCATTCTAACGAGCCTAGGTCTGCTTTCTAACGAGCCTAAGTCTTCATTCTAACGAGCCTAATTCTTCATTCTAACGAGCCTAGGTCTTCATTCTTACGAGCCTAGATTTGCGTTCCAACAAGCCTTCCGGCAGGTCTGCGTTGGAATGAGCCTTTGGGCGGGGTCAGTTTATGAGGTGTCTGTTT
This sequence comes from Amblyraja radiata, assembly GCF_010909765.2. NCBI lineage: Eukaryota > Metazoa > Chordata > Chondrichthyes > Rajiformes > Rajidae > Amblyraja > Amblyraja radiata. The sequence continues at coordinate 26,220,749 of NC_045964.1, read as the reverse complement.
ATGGAAGACAGGGGTTGGGTCAATTACTGTAGTGGCTCCATTTATGGGGTGCCCAGTTTGTAGGGAAGGAGGGAGAGTCAGAGTTTCATGTCAGCAGTAGGGATGTATGTTTGTTGAGGCTCTGATTCAATTAGTAGGGCTCACCTTCTAAAGTTTCAGACCAAGGTTTCATAACCAGACCAAGTAAACACTGAAAGGAATTGGCCATCACTTCCAAAAAACACTTTTAACACGCAACCGCATCTCAGAATTGCATAGTTCTTCCTGGCAGCTCTCTGGACACAAGGATTACATTGCTTTGTGGTGAGGAGTCAATGGAGACAGCACTGTACTGATGGGTACTGATGTCCATGTGAAGTGAAACAGTTTATTTTTCAACTTCTCAGCCACTAAAAATCAGCTCCAACTTTGTGGCAGACCCCTTGTAAAAACTTTCAGAGAACAGAAAGTGGTCTTTAGTTATAGGTTTTTAGTTGTATGGATCAGTGAAGTCCATAGTAGGATACCCAAGTGCTGGGGGCTCAGAATTATAATTTACTCTGCTTCTCTGCTTCTGTTATTATGGAAGTTTAAGGGGAAATACATGAGTTGAATTACACCACAATCTTTAACTAAGGGCGCTACACTGGTGTAGTGGTCGAGTTGTTCCCTTACAGAACCAGCGACCCAGGGTTAAATCCCGAGTTGGGGTTCCGTTCTCCACAGAGTTTGGACGTTCTCCCCATGACCTGCGTAGGTTTTCTCCAGGTGCTCCGATTTTCTCCCACACTCCAAAGACATACAGGTTTGTAGATTAATTGGCATCAGTATAATTGTAAATAGCCCTTAGTGTGTGTAGGTTAGCAGTAGTGTGAGTGATCGCTGGTCAGCACGGACAGTGGGCTGAAGGGCCTGTTTGCGCGCTGTATCTGTAACCTAAAGTAAACCTTGTGAGAAGACTTTGATCTTTGTTTTTGAACACTCCGACTAAGATAAACATCGGCTCCTTGTTTACCCTATAAGTAGCTTTGAAATACCTCAAAAGCCGAATGCCCCACAACTCTCCATCCATCCCCAAATCAAACCTGAAGTGAGGCTCACACTATGTGTGGATTCTCTATTGCCCCACTGCTTGCCTTGTCCTGGCCGAACAAACAAGACAGACAATCATTGACAACTTGCCTTCATGATGTTTTCATTCTTTGGGGTACTGATTGGGGATGATCAGCCATGATCACATTGAATGGCGGTGCTGGCTCGAAGGGCCAAATGGCCTACTCCTGCACCTATTGTCTATTGTCTATTGTCTATTGTTGGCAAACACCATGGAATGAGCTCTGCCAGTTGTTGACCTGGTTGCCAATGGACTCCCTGTGAAGTGGGAGAGAGCTCCACATTGGGCCAAACGAGGGAGGAAGCAAAGACACATCCATTTCTGAAGCACCAATCATGGCTGCCAAACAAATCCTGGCCTGGCCTTTTAATTATTGGAGATGAAGGATCTTCATATCAACGAGGTGCAGAATTGTACAAAGAGAGTCGACTATTAGTTTTATAACAAATGCCCTGCAAATCAATGCATGTTGGAGGTTCCAAATGCATCACATAGCTGCAACAGCTGTGGAGACAGAGAACAAGAGAGAGAGAGAGAGATGGAGAGATAGATAGAGTTTTAGATTTAGTCTTTAGTTTTAATGATAGAGTGTGGAAATAGGCCCTTCGGCCCACCAGGTCCACGCTGACCAACGATCCCTCATGCATTAGTTCTATCCTACATACTAGGGACAATTTACAGAAGCCAATTATCCTACAATGACATGCACGTCTTTGGAGTGTGTGAGGAAACCGGAGCACCCGGAGAAAACCCATATGGTCACGGGAGAATGTACAAATTCCATATGGATAGAGCCTGTTGTCAGGATTGAACCCGGGTATCTGGCACTGTAAGGCAGCAACCCTACTGCTGTGCTAGTGCTGAGAGGGAGAGAAAAAGAGTGAGAGAGAGAGAGAGAGAGAGAGAGAGGGAGCGAGAAAGATAGGGCGATAGAGAGGGAGAGCGTTTAATTGTCATATGTTCCGAAATGGAACAATAACATTCTTGCAGCAGCACAACAGGTTTCAGGTTTCTCAACACAGTACACAAGAGTACATGCCATTGACCCAGTGATATAAAGTGTTTGGTAGAATCAACCAGGGAATGACATTTTCAACTAAAGACTGTCATTAAGTGAACAACTTACATTCAAATTCCAAGGTGCTTTACAGAAGCACATGCAGACAAACACACCACATCTGTTAATGTTGGACATATTTGATCTGCTGCATCAATTATATGAAAACCTGGCTGAATAATATATTCTCCAATTACTTTGTTAACTGCCATTAAAAATGTACAACACAGGGGAATACTAAGGAAGCAAACATTTTGCAGAGGAAGACATTTTTTCAGTGGCTAACCTCAGAGTACTGGCTTAACATTCTGACTTATAAATGAGCGTAATGTTTACTCTGTCTTCAATGTACTTTTTTGATGGATGTCTGCAGAGACATTTGGTAATATGAAGGTCAGAGAGTCTTAGGATGAAGACCAAAGACGGGTGGAGGCCAACTAAAAAAATGTTGTGGGGGAAAGCTGGCTGCCAGCCGCTGCCCCCTGCACTGTTGTGACAGGCTATATATTTATTTAATATTTGAGGTTACAAAGAAGACAGTTACTACAATCCACACTGAACCTCAGGCCTAAAATTAGCATTTTAATGTGATATTCCAAGAACTACTACATTGATTTAGACTTTAGGGATAGTGTGAAAACAAGTCCATCAGCCCACCGAGTCCACGCCAGCCAGCGACCCCCCCCCCCCCCACCCCCCCCGTATAGTAGCACAATCCTACACACTAGGGACAATTTACAGAAGCCAATTAACCTACATACCTGTAACTGTGGAACTGGTTAATGGATTTTTAGTGAAGGAAGAGTGTGGGGGGGCGGGGGGAAGAGAGAGGGAAGGGGGAATGTTGTGTTTGTAGAAGTTATCTAAAATTGGAGAATTCATTGTTCATATCGCTGGATTGTAACCTACTCAAGTGAAATATGAGGTGCTGTCCCTCCAATTTGAGCGTGGCCTCACTCTGGCAATGGAGGAGGCCCAGTACAGAAAGGTCGGTATGGAAATGGCAACGGGATTTAAAATGGTTGGCAACCGGGAGACCCAGAAGGCCATGGAGGACCAAGACTAGCTCAGATAGACATCTTGGCCTGCTCTGATGAGTTGGGCCAGTGAGCCCGTTTGCATTGCTGTTTACCTCTCTAACTCAGTGCACTGTCCATCAAGCCAATTCTATGCATTCATGGAAACTATTATGTCTTCTGCAGATTATTATCTTCAGATAGAGTGCCTGTTCTTACAGACATGGCCTTTAATATCATATATTTCAATTGTGATCATAATCTTTCAGTCAACTCACACTTAACACAGGTGATTTCTGGCTGATGGTGGAAGGTGTATCTATATGGATTAATACATGCACGAGCAGCTCTTTTGCTTTATGCGATGACTGAAATCAATGGAATTACATATTGCACATGTCCACCACTGCTTTTCCGGTACCCTTCGTTCCAGAGCCTTTCTGGATTATTTGTTTTGCCGGACCAACAGAGGTCATGGCCTCAGAGAGGAGTCCAACGGTACCAGAACAATCTGCCTAGGCCACCGAGGAACCCATATACCAGCCTGCAAAGTGGCCTCGGAAGTCATCAATGGGAATGGATCTGCAGGCTCTGGCCAGGCCGGAGTTCCAGAACCCTGGCCGCAGCGGGTAAATTTGACCTGACGATAAGCGCGGAAGGTCCGATGAGGTTGAGATCGGCTGAGATCGGCTGCTTACTTGGCCTAGGCACGGCGTCTTCTGGGGGCCTCTGGGTGGGGGTATTTCAAGTGTGCTCTCATGATTGTGTCTGGATTAAAGGAAGCACTGGACAACTAGTTGCCGGAAAAACAGTGGTGGACCTGTATTAGTAATACATGTGCAAATAAAGGACTGACCTGCTTCCTTATTCCATAGGACAGTGCCTGTCTTGTAGTGCCCTTTACACATTACTCAACTTGAGGGTTCAGATCAGGAATGAAGCTGGAAAGGTCTGTCTCACTTTGCAACATCCTTCCTATCTCTTAGATCATAAATCCTTGCTTATTTTTCATGTGGCTTCCCGCTGCAATTTTTGCGGCTGCTTATGCAAATTGCAAAGTAATTTTTATCGGCTGCATCTGTTAATAATATAACTCTTAGAGAATAAGGATTACATGTCAGGCGGAAATGGTGAGACTGAAGCACAATGTTCAGAATCATTTCCCCCCTGATTTCTGAATGATCGCAATGTAAAATGATGCATATTTGATAAATTGAAATGGTAATTTCATATCCAGATTTTTCTGTCTGACCTGACAATTTCTTGCATTATTTACTGCCCTGAAATATATGATACAGGATTTTTTGAAAATCAACAGTAAAATTATACAAATTTAAAAATCATTAAGTAAATATTTTCATTAACAGGTGTTTGGGTAATATTTAAAATTAGTTCTATTTAGGCAAATTTGAAAACTAAGAGTTCTAAATTAACAATGATCTAACTAGTTTTTAAATGCTCTAAAATTTTACATGCCCATTCAAACTGAATAGAGTTCTTTTAGTCTGATTTGCCATAGCTCTTTGTACAATGCCTCACTGTGTGCAAGTCTGTTAACAGCTACATGATACTCCCAGATATACTTTTCCTGGCCACACGATCCATTTTGATGCCAAATATTGAAAGATTGTATATTTCTTCTGCATGTTTTTGCAAATTCCTCACAGCCAAATATGCATTCAGGTAATTATACACACATTTCACATTTGGGCTTTTAAAAAATATTTCTACTTGCAAACTATTTTATAGCAGGAGACTTGAATGAATTATCATATGGAAGATTTATACAAAATAATATTTGTTGGCCTCAGAAATAATGCATAATTGAAGTTACAATTAGACATTTCAGCCCAGAATTGAGAAATAATTTGCAATTCTAAAGGCACACATTATGTCTAACACATAAAATGCTGATTACTTATCACCAGATCTGTCATGTTCTCAGTTTGTAAGTTCGAGTCTGTAAAGTGCCATGTCAGGTTTAACCATTTTCTCTTTCACGTGAAGTTGAAGAATCTCATTCAACTTGCCAATGCTGTGCTATATCATCTGCTTGCTTTTGCTTATGGCAACTTTCACATTTTACATTTATTTCTGCTTCTCTGACTTGCAGCATTAGATGATACTAATGGGGTTATTTTATTTTGTCCAATTTCTGTCTTATTACAGTGAGGATCTCCGCCATTCTAACAATCTCAGGCACTTACTGAAGCAACATTTTCACAGCGACAATAATATATTACTTGTAGTGTGTGTTCAGAACGACCAATTCAGAAAGCAGGAATATGCCTGTGTTGATCACTTCCATCTCCCTGTCCCTGGGAATTAGCCGGAAACTGGTGGTCAGGCGCCTCCTTTAATCTGGACAAATTCATGCGAGCGCACTTGAAATCTCCCTCGGAAGCCTCCTTGAAAATGTGGTGCCTAGGCCGTGTGGGCAGCTGATCATCGGGACATTCGCACTGAAGAGCGGAACAAATTTGCCCGCTGCGGCCGAGGCTCTGAAACTACAGCTCGATCGCTTCGGCAGATCAATTCTCATAGCCGACTTCTGAGGCCAACTTTGTGGGCCTGTACCTTGGTCCCTCGGTCCCTCGGCGGCCTTGGTAGAACGTTCTGGTACCGTTGGGCTCATCCCGGTGGCCATGACCTCTGTTGGTCTGGCAAAGTCTCCTTTGGTTTCGCACTCATCTTCTTGGCCCCTGCAAGGAAGAAAAATAAAGGACCTAGCAACGAGTATAACAGCATGTGTTACAGACCAGGGCGGCACGGCAGCAGAGCGGTAGAGTTGCTGCATTACTCCGTGCCGGATTTAGATGAAGAGAGGCCCAAGGCTATTCCACTTGTGAGGCCCCTCCCAATTTGTTGAAGTTAACGTTTTCCCTCGCTTTCTTGTTAAGTCGGTCAACATGGCATTCCTGTGCTCCTCTGAGTTTTCATGAGTTTGGATAAGACAGGGGTTTTGCCAATCATCAAACCCTTCAGAAGCTAAAGATGTAGCAGAAGATGCAATGTTTGGAAAGAGTTTACAAACAAAGCAATATATCCGGCCTTTTGAGGGAGAATACACAAGCCACTCTCGACTTTATGTTTCTCCATTGACTTTTGTTGAATGAAAAAGAGCTTTTGTGCAAAACCTAGACTGCTTTTTATACACTCGCTTGGAATTTGAAAATGGTCCACAATGATGCTGAACTTGAGAGGGGCCCCTTTCTACCCAATAGGATACGTCCTCATGTGATGATTCTGTCCACAAACCAATGTCTGTTACAGTAGATCTATGTTTGGCATCATCTATATCTGAGTCTGGAATACCATGGCCTATCTTACCAGGTGTGAGCTGAAAATTCTGACTATCCACATTTTGTCGCTCTTTAGCCTCTCCGTCCATTAAGTGACTTTGATAAGGTCCCACATAGGAGATTAGTGGGCAAAATTAGGGCACATGGTATTGGGGGTAGAGTGCTGACATGAATAGAGAAGTGGTTGGCAGACAGGAAACAAAGAGTAAGGATTAACGGGTCCCTTTCAGAATGGCAGGCAGTGACTAGTGGGGTACCGCAAGGCTCGGTGCAGGGACCGCAGCTATTTACAATATACATCAATGGTTTGGATGAAGAGATTCAAAGTAACATTAGCAAATTTTCAGATGACACAAAGCTGGGTGGCAGTGTGAACTGTGAGGAGGATGTGAGGAATCTGAGGAAAGACATTCTTGCCATAGAGGGAGTACAGATAAGGTTCACCAGACTGATTCCTGGGATGTCAGGACTTTCATATGAAGAAAGACTGGATAGACTCAGTTTGTACTCGCTAGAATTTAGAAGATTGAGGGGGGATCTTATAGAAACTTACAAAATTCTTAAGGGGTTGGACAGGCTAGATGCAGGAAGATTGTTCCCGATGTTGGAGAAGTCCAGAACAAGGGGTCACAGTTTAAGGATAAGGGGGAAATCTTTTAGGACCGAGATGAGGAAAACATTTTTCACACAGAGAGTGGTGAATCTCTGGAATTCTCTGCCACAGAAGGTAGTTGAGGCCAGTTCATTGGCTATATTTAAGAGGGAGTTAGATGTGGCCCTTGGAGAGAAGGCAGGTACAGGATACTGAGTTGGACGATCAGCCATGATCATATTGAATGGCGGTGCAGGCTCGAAGGGCCGAATGGCCTACTCCTGCACCTATTGTCTATTGTCTATTGTCTATGGTCTATTTTGAGCCAGCATCAGGGCTGCTTTCTCATATTCAGCTTGCTGTTCCATGTCCTGCTTCGCTGTTTCTGTTTCTTTTTTTAAAATTAAAAATAAAATAAAAAAATTATTTATTAGAAGTTCAGTAAATTACAGTAGTACAAGCCAGATATATCTTATTACATTTATTGTACCCCTTCATTTTTTAAGCTTTAAGGAAAGATAGAAATAAAGAAAGTAGAGAAAGTGAAAGAAAGAAAGTTGTGTTAGTGTAAAAGTGTGATCAATAAAAAAAAAAAAAAACCCATTAGTTAGAGAAAAGATTTAAGAAATAGTCCCTAGAAAAGAAAGAAGGAAAAAGAAAAAAAAACAAACAAAAGCTCTATTATAAAAACCGTGCAAAAGGGATATACCAACTTCGTATTTGTCCTCCCCCCTAACCAGATCCTGACACCATTTCTTTTTTGAAGTACTGATGCACCTTATTCTAGTAGTAAGTCAATAAATGCAGACCACGTCTTTTGGAAGTGGTCTGATTTGCCTGCAAGGAGGAGTCTCATATCTTTCAGGTGTAATGTTTCAAACATGTTTGAAATCCACATATTTATTGTTGGTGTAGGAGCCTTCTTCCAGAATTTAAGTATAAGCTTTTTTCCCATTATTAGCCCATAATTAAATAGATTATTTTGAAACACATTTAGTTCAGGGCTACCTTCCATTATTCCAAAGATAATCCATTCAGGTTTTGGTATCAGTTTTATTTTGAATAATTTTGTGAAGATTTGAAAAATTTCAGTCCAGAATTTTTGAATTTTTACACAAAAAACAAATGAGTGCGCTATAGTAGCTTCTTGAGATCGGCATTTATCACAAATAGGTGAGACGTTAGGAAAAAGTTTACTTATTTTGTTTTTTGAATAGTATAATCTGTGTAAGATTTTGAATTGATTTAGAGTGTGTCTAACGTTAATCGAGCATTTATGCACATATTGTAAATGTTTATCCGACTTCTCTTTTGAAATTTTTATAGCTAGTTCTTGTTCCCAGTCTCTTCTAATACCGTCGGTTGATGGTATTTCTATATTTAAAATAATGTTATACAAGTATGATATTAAGTTTGCTGATTCGGCCTTTGTCTTCATTGCTTCGTCCAGTAAATCTGGTGGCATATTATAATAATCTTGTGTATATATTTTCAGGTAGTCAGATATTTGAAAATATTTAAAGTAGTGGTTATTTCTCAAATTATATTTTAATTGTAATTGTTGGAATGTTAATAATTTTCCATTTTCGTACAAAGCGTTTTAATTCCTATTCTGTCCCATTGTGTAAATGATTTATCTATAATAGAGGGTTTAAACGACGGGTTATTAGCTATTGGAGATAACAGATAGATTTCTTAATTTTAGGTTATGTTTTATTTGTTTCCAGGTTCTAATTATATTGTGTATAATTGGATTTTTATTATAATTTGTGTTATTCAAGTTCTTTTTTTTTTTTTAATATTTTATTTTATTAGAAGTAAGTACAGTCATATGGCACCAAAGTGCCTAATATATATTTTCATAATACATTGTATGTACAACTTCTTTTTTTGTTGTTGTTACATTGAAAAAAGATTAGAATAAGAAAAAGAAGTTAGATAATAAAGGATAGAAAGATGTGAAATATATAGTGTGTGAAAAAAGAAAACGAGTAAATGAAGAAAGTTGAGAGAGAAAATAGAGAAAAGAAAATAAAATAAAAAAGAAAAGGTGATCATTATTTATAATCTTGACCAACCCTCGTCCAGTCCTGAAACAGTTATTATTTACAATTGTGTTGCACCATATGATTCCAAAAAAACGACGAATGGAGACCAACTCGTGATGAATTGGTCTGATTTATCCATTAGGAGGAATCTCATTTCCTCAAGATGAGCGGTGTCCAACATACTTGCAATCCACATTTTAAGCGTTGGTATTGATGTACCCTTCCAAAATTTAAGAATTAATTTTTTTGCTATTATTAAACCATAGTTAAGGAAAAGATTTTGAGATGTGTTCAATTTATTCCCATCTTCCATTACACCAAATATAATTGTTTCAGTATTAGGTTCCATTCTTGTCTTGAATAATTTTGTAAATATTTCAAAAATATCATTCCAAAATCTATAAAGTTTTATGCAGGAAACTAAGGAGTGTGTTATAGTTGCCTTTTGGGCTAGACATTTATCACAAGTGGCGGATATATTTGGATAAAATTTGTTCAATCTTGTTTTTGAATAATATAATCTATGTACAATTTTAAATTGATTTAAATTATGTCTTACATTAATTGAACATTTGTGAATATATATCAGGTATTTTTCCCATTTAACCTTCGTAATTTTTATCATTAGTCCCCGTTCCCACTCTTCTCTAAGTACCTCTGTCGATGGTAGGTCTATATTTAGAATACTATTATATAAATATGATATTAATTTTTGTGAGTCAGCTTCAATATTCATTGCTTCTTCCAATAAGTCAGGAGTTACTTTTTGATATCCTTGTATATATTTTTTCACGAAATCGCAAATCTGAAGATATTTAAAATATTGGTTGTTTTTCAATTTAAATTTTAATTGTAGTTGTTGGAATGATAGTAGGTTTCCCATTTCGTACATATCCCCGATCCTTCTAATTCCGAGACTTTCCCATTGGTTATATGTCTTATCAATAAGAGATGGTTTAAATAAAGGGTTATTCGCTATTGGCATTAACAATGATAGATTTCTTAATTTTAAAGATAATTTTATTTGTTTCCAAATTCTTATTGTACCATATATAATTGGGTTTTTCTTATATATTGTGTTATTCAGTTTTTTGGGGGAGAAGAGGATCGTTCCTATATTACAAGGATGGCAATCCTCCTTCTCCATTTTTATCCATTCTGTCTGTTGGGTAGAACTATAATAATAATAATAATAATGTCTTTATTTATATAGCACATTTTTAGTCAACTTGCATTGACCCCAAAGTGCTTCACACAATTACTTCCATACAGACAGGCAAAGGTGGGTGAAGTGTCTTGCCCAAGGACACACACAGGCAAAGGTGGGTGAAGTGTCTTGCCCAAGGACACAACGACAGTATGCACTCCAAGCGGGGTTCGAACCAGCTACCTTCCGGTTGCCAGCCGAACACTTAGCCTATTGTGCCATCTGTCGACCTATCCAACCTATCCTATCCAACCTATCCAACCAATAAATCATATTCTTAATATGCACTGCCCAGTAATAATACATAAAATTCGGAAGTGAAAGTCCCCCGACCTCTTTTGGTTTACATAAGTGTTTTTTTGTGATTCTATGTGATCTATAATTAGTAATATTAGAGTCTAATTTAAAAAAAAAATATTTTGGTATATATACCGGTATAGATTGAAATAGGTATAGTAATTGTGGTAGGAAGATCATTTTTATTGCATTTATTCTACCTAATAATGATAAGGGAAGTGTTTTCCAAAATTTAATCAACGTATTAAGTTTATTTAATAAAGGTATGAAATTAGCGTTGAATAATGCTTTATATTTTCTAGTAATCTGAATACCCAAATATTTAAATTTTTCTGTTGCGATTTTAAAGGGGAACTTCAGTAAGTGTGTAGGTTCTTGAGGTTTTAATGTCATGATTTCACTTTATTCCAGTTTATTCTATATCCAGAAAAAGATCCAAATTCCTCTATTAAGTTTAATAAATTTGGTATGCTTGTTTGTGACTTTGTAATATATAAAAGTATATCGTCTGCATATAATGAGATTTTATTCTTTGAGTCCCTGGTATTATAGCCCTGAATATTCGGATGAATTCTTATACTTTCAGCCAGGGGTTCTATCATAAGGGCAAATAGCAGGGGTGATAGTGCACATCCCTGCCTATTACCCCTTGATAGTTGAAAATTTTGAGGTAACATGTTATTAGTTAAAATTCTTGCCATTGGTTTATCATATAATAATTTTACCCATGTTATAAAATTCTCTCCCATATTAAATTTTTGTAGTACTTTATATAAGTATTGCCACTCTACCTGATCAAATGCTTTCTCTGCATCCAAAGAAATAATTGATATATCTTCTTCCTCTACTTTATGCGAGTACATTATATTAAACAGGCGTCTCAGATTATTAAATGAGTATCTTTTAGGTATAAACCCCGTTTGATCAGGGTTTATCAATTTACTAATATATTTGCTTAATCTTCTTGCTAAAATCTGTGCTAAAATTTTCTGATCTGTATTTAAAAGTGATATAGCTCTGTACGAGCCCGGATCTTCTAAATCTTTATCTTTTTTTGGAATAAGCGTAATAGTTGATTCTGTTAGTGTTTCAGGTAGTGTTTTCTTTAAAAGCATGGGAGTATAAATTAAATAAATAAGGGGTTGTTATCTCCTGAAATTTTTTATAAAATTCATTATTATTGTTATTCAAGTTCATTGGTGAGAGGAGGATCGCTCCAATATTACAAGGGGAGCAGTCCTCTCTCTCCATTATGAGCCAATCCACCTGCTGGGCAGAATTGTCCAACAGGTGAATCATATTTTTGATATTTACTGCCCAGTAATAGTACATAAAGTTAGGAAGTGCTAAATCACCCAATTCTTTAGGTTTGCTCAAGTGAGTTCTTTGTATTCTGTGAGATTTATAGTCCCATATAAAATTTGTAATGTCTGAGTCCAGTTTAAAAAAAATAGATATAGATATATAGATATATAGGGATTGATTGAAATAGGTATAGAATTTGTGGTAGAAAGATCATTTTTATAGCATTTATTCGACCTATTAAAGACAATGGAAGCGTTTTCCAGAATTTAATTAAAGTATTTAATTTCTTAAGTAGGGGACTTAATTAGCGTTATACATAGCTTAATATTTTCTAGTGATTTCGATTCCCAAATATTTAAATTTTTCTGTAGCTATTTTAAAAAGGAATTTTGAGAGGTGTGTTGAATCTTTCGGTTTTATCGACATAATTTCACTTTTATTCCAATTAATTCTGTATCCTGAGAAAGATCCAAAATCCTCGATTAGGTTTAATATGTTTGGTATACTAATTTGGGGTTTTGTGATGTGCAATAGTACATCGTCTGCGTATAAGGATATTTTATTATTTGAATATTTTGTATTATAACCGTGGATAATCGGATGTGTTCTAATTCTTTCGGCTAAAGTTTAATTACCAGAGCAATAACAGCGGTGATAATGAGCATCCTTGTCTGTTGCCCCTTGATAATTGGAATTTCGTAGATAATATGTTATTAGTTAATATTCTAGCCGCGCTGTTTCTGTTTCAAGGAGGTTTTCATCTGGTTGAATGCTAGTAGTTGGCTGGATAGCTCCACCACACTGATTTCCCTGTGTTAGTATCAATGTATCTGCATCACTGCTGGCACTTGTTGCCTCTGTCAGTGGCTGATCCAAGAAAGCAGTGATTGGTCTTAACTTCTTTACCATATCATTTTCAAGTCTCTTTCTCTTGCGCATGCGCATGCTAGCACCACTTTCAAATCTTTTACTCATGTTCAGATTAGAATCTGAAAATAAAAAGTAAAATTAATCTTCAACAGTTAGTAGAAAGGAAAACATGAAGGGGCATTCTCCCAAAATGGGGTCCACTTGAGTGAAGGAAAAAAAAATTCTGTGTAATAGTTGGGAAATATTTCTTAAAGAATTGTTCCTTATTGACAATTATATTGCAAAATCTGAATCAAATCTGAATCAAATCTGCTTCCAAAAACCGTTTACAAAACGAGTATGCTTTTTAAACGTTAAAACAAGTAGTAAATATCCAACAAATAAAATTAATATTCATCAGTTTCATCAAATGAATTAAATTCATCTAATCAATCATCTAAATTCAATTACTAGATCTAAACATCTATCCATTTCTTAAGAAAAGGCTAACGTTTTTAAATAGCCAAAGTATCCAAATAACAAATAACAAACAGATCCCATTCACACAAGAATTTACAATATAACATGATTTTTAATCTCACTTTATCATAAATGTATATGCCAAATGGAAGGAATTTAATGTTTAATACCATGAATTAATCCAGAAACATCCACTCTCAAGATAATTGTTATCAATTGGAATGTGGCCGCTGCCATGATTTAGTCCCCGATATCGGCAGGCAAGACAAGGCCGATTCGTATCAGGGCCTGAATAACAAAGGACAAAGGACATTTATTGTCACATACGCCAATTGGTGTAGTGAAATTTGAGTTGCCATTGCTGCACAGAAATAAAATAAAGTGGGAAAGTGTTAGTGGGGGGATCGCTGGTCGGCCTGGACTTGATGGACTGAAGGGCCTGTTTCTGCGCTAAACTAAACTAATTCAGAAAGGTCTGTTATGTCTCTTGTAGAATTCCTTCTCTCAATCTTTCCACCCCTAATTTTAAAACCCTCAACTTTAATTGAGCAATGGCTCCTGCTAAAAGGCGAGAAAAGTGAGCAGTTTCAGAAGTTAAAATTAAAAAGCTGTTAAAGCTAAGGAAAGACCGAGAATCGAAATTCCGGAAGAGGCCTGTCCTGCAAAAGTCCCTGAATACATGCCCTTGTACTCACTCATATGCTTTTCCTCCTTGCAGGGATAAAGAACACAGAACACGAGGGAGATTGAGAAAAGCAGTGGACACCTAAAAAACTCTGTTGATAAACAGAGACATTAATGTGCCAGAGATGAGTGGAACTTCAGAATGCCTGACCTTGGGTATGGGGAGGTAGGAAGCTTGGACCACGTGGTGTCACAATTAAATGGAGACTTCCCACATTACACAGCTATGCAAGCCAAAACAAAAGTGGGGTGGCACAGTGGAAGCAGTGGGCCTGTGTTTAGCCTATATCCCTCTAAACTTATCGTAGGCTGGTATAGTACCTGCCTCAACTACCTTCTCTGGCAGGTCGTTCCATTCACTCTTTGTGTAAAAATGTCACCCCTCAGGTTCCTAGCATGGTTTTCTCCTAGTCCATGTGGTCTCAGGCTGTGGCCTTGCATTCCCATTGCCCTTTCCCGTGGCAACAGGTCGGAATCCATCAGCTGCTAAGCTGTCCGTTATGTTTGTTTTAGGCGCTGACTTCCACATGTTCCCAAACACATGCTCAAGTCTGATAACTTGCAGGCAGCAGAGTGTCAGAGACTGGAAGATCAGATGTATGTCAATTCTCATGTTCTCCTGAGAAGTTGCCTGAATCGCTGAGCTACTCCAGCACTGTGTCTTCCATTGTAAACCAGCATTTGCAGTTCTTGTTAAGCAGAGATATAATATTGTCCTTAGACAAATTAAGGAACTAACATGCAGTGTTCTCCGCCAAGGTGAAGCAATGAGGGGAGTTTCTCCCACTCTTTGCTATCAATGCGGAGCCACCTGTGACAATTGCACACAGGTACATCTGTGGGGGATCTGAAGCACTGGGATTACATGTGGTAGTGATGCTTTATCATGATAACCTAGGCCACACACAGAAATACAAAATGAATCTATCGTTTCATCAAAATCGCATTCAATTTCATTTAGTAGAGGCAATGAGCCTTGAGGAACTGTTACTGGAGTATAAAAAACATTAGAAAAACATAATTGACTCATAGAGAGACTATTCAGGGAAAGTGCTGCCACCTTCAGTGAGCTATGAAATTTGGACTCCAAGATCCCTCTGCACATCAATGCTGTTAAAGGTCTTGCCATTAACTGTATACTTTCCCCTGACATTCAACCTCCCCGGTTGATGAATGTGCAGAGTTCAGTTCTGTTTACAATACCTCAGGTGATTAAGCAACCCATGCCCACACACAGCAAGAGTTGTCAAGCATCAGGCTTACATTGGGAAATAATATTTGAGATACATATACATTAAGCCATAATCTCCTCCGCCACACAAGTCTGACACCTCCCCTTAGGATTTTGATAAGGCTTACCACAGTACACTTGTTGTGAGTATTTCGTATTGCCCTGACTGATAGTTATTTCACCGAGTGGAAGAATACTACATCAGTAAGAGCAGCCACTTGGTTGCGCTATGGACGTGCAATGTGAGGTTTAGTAACAATATCGGGAGAGCGAGCACAGTGGAAGCTATGTGGTAGGATCAATTCAACCAGCTTAACACTTGGTATTACTGGCTAACTGAGTCAAAATGAAAATATTTTCTTCAATATTTTTCTTACTGAAACTAGTTGCCATAGCGATTCCAGCTGCTCAACACTCTCACTTTTAGGGAAATGAAAAACCATATAAAGACATTGATCCACACTTCAGTTAACAGACACATAAAGATAATTAAAAGAGAACTACACAACCAACTTTTTCTAATTTAGTAGCTGCTAATATTAAGAAAAATTCTGCTTTGCTAATTCTGGGTTTTTCTTCTTCTGTTCTTTAACATATCCTTGGGAATGGAAGTAGAAACCTGCTGTACACAAAAAGCTGGAGGAACTCAGCGGGTCAGGCAGCATCTCTGGAGAAAAGGAATGGGTGACGTTTCGGGTCGAGACCCTTCTTCAGAAATTTGCCATTGGCCCTTCATTCCATTTGGGCGTACAGGAACACCAGTGCCAGCATATTATCTGTTCGTTGTAGGCATTGAACTTTGTCTATGGAACAGCTGCAATGCTGAAAATTGTATGCTGCACTCTGTATCTTTCCCTTTGCTCTATCTATTGTACTTGAGTTTGAACTGATTGTATCTATGTATGGTATAATTGATCTGCTTGGATAGCATGCAAACAAAGGTTTTCATTGTACCTCACAAATAATAAACCCAAACCTAACCCTACACTCGAGATCAGAGATGGCACCTGGTAAATTAAATAAAGATGATTAATTTTCTGGGAGAAAATCAGCACGGCACAACGGTGCAGCTGGTAGAGCAGTTGCCTCACAGCACCAGAGATACAAGTTCGATCTTGACCTCAGGTGCTGTCTGTGTAGAGTCGGCAGATTCTCCCTGTGACCGTGTGGGTTTTCTCCGGGTGCACCGGTTTCCTCCCACATCGCAAAGATGCGTAGGTTTGTAGCGTAATTGACCTCTGTAAATTGAGGGCAAGTGGGAAAACATAGAATGAATGAGAACGGGTGATTGATGGTCGGCGTGCACTCGTAGGCCAAAGGGGCCCTTTCCATGTTGTATCTCAAATTTAAACAAAGATCCTCCTGAAATTATTTTCTTAATATAGCAGCACAGTGGCACAAAGGTAGAGTTGCTGCCTTACAGTGCCAGAGGTTCGGGTTTGATCCAAACTACATGTACTGTTTTGCATGTTCTCCCTGTGACCGTGTGGGTTTTCACCGGGTGCTTCGGTATCCTCCCACATTCCAAAGACGTGTGGGTTTGTAGGTTAATTGGCCACTGTAAATTGCCCCGAAATGTGTAGGGAAAGTGAGATAACATATAACTAGCATGAACAGGTGATCGATGGTCGGCGTGGACTCGGTGGGCTGATGGGCCTGTTTGCATAGTCATAGAGTCATACAGCATGGAAACAGGCCTTTCGGACCAACTTACCCACGACAATCAACATACCCATCTGCATGCTGCATCTCTAAACTAAACTAAACTAAACTAAAATCCTCCTTAAATAGTTTGCTTAATACAAATTACATCAAACATGTGGTGAGTGGCTACAATGATGAAGTCACATACCAAATTGCGGAACCAAGTAAAAATTACATTCTCAACTGCTTCAAATGGTGCTTCGGGGCGAGTCTCACCCGATTGGGAGGGAAGAGATACAGTCTGGGTGGAGGAGAGTTACCACATCATTTGAACACGTGCCCTCCCAGCCCACCACCTGTCGAGGCATCTGCCAATTGGGCAGCTTACAACCCAGTGGTATGAATGTTGATATCTCTAATTTCAAGTAACTCCTGCATTCCCTCCCAACCCCTTTCTCTCTCCCCTTCCCCACGCTAGTTGTCCTGCCAGTTCCACTGTTCACATCCTTATATCCCTCTTGTTAATACATCTTCCCCAGCCAACGATGTGCCATTATGGATTCCATCCTTCCTGAGGTCATCTGTTGCTGGCCCAGATTTATTCTGGCCTTTTCTCATCTCCAGTTCCCCCCATTCCCCCCCCCCCCCCCCAACCCTCCCCACCCCCAATCCCCTCCCCCCACCTCTATCTTTCAGTTTGAAGAAGAGTTCGTCCCAAAACATCACCTTTTCCTTGTCTCCAGAGATGCTGCCTGACCCGTTGAGTTACTCTAGCATATTGTGTCTATCTTTGGTATTAACTAGCACCTGCAGTTCCTTCCAACACATCTGCCTATTGGACTGGCTGAAGAGCCCACAAATGGGGAATAGCAAATTGCTCTGACAAAATGGTAATTTTCTTGATTTAAAGGAGATATTTCTGTGCAACGTGATGAAACACATTGATGATCGGGTTGCAAGGGCTGGCATGCATCAGATTCACTTTTTGCTCCACTGAACTGGTTACACAATGTGCTGCTTGTTGAAAAGCATAAGTTTTAATTTCCCAAACAGTAGATGTGATCCAAGTCTGCAGACTGAAACCATATAATGAGGTAACTGTGGTAAAAATAGTAATTTCTGGTTTTGATTTATTGTAATTTGAAATAACATGGGCAATTAAACTCAAACTTGAGGTGGTTCCATCACCAAATTCATATGGGTGTCCTAAGATGACTGAACTACAAGCAGTACTACAAGCCTCCATTCTCATGCAGTTTCTCGATATGTGTGGATCGAATTTGTAAATCAAATTGATCCTAAACTTGAAGCACACTGCCTATAATCATTTGAAAGGCAATAATTCTGCTCAAAGCACTGACATTTTATATACAAAGCAACTGATGGCTTTTCATGGAGTTGACACAGTACAACTGCATACAACTGTGTATAAGATCATGAGAAGGATAGATCAGGTAAATGCGCAGATATTTTCAAGCTGTAAGGATGCAATGATGATTTACGAGAGTGTTGACAGGACTCGAGGGCCTGAGCTACAGGGAGAGATTGAGCAGGCTTGGACTTTATTCCTTGGAGCGCATGAGGATGAGTGGTGATATTATAGAGATGAATGATCATGAAAGGAATAGAGTGTAAATACACTTGTCTTTTACCCAGAGTAGGGGAATCAAGAACCAGAAGACATAGGTTTAAGGTGACGAGAGAAAGATTTAATAAGAATTTAAGATTAAGTTTCTTAAGTCTGGTGAGTTTTCTAGGTAATAACAATGGCTTAGCACACCATTAAAAACTCACTTACATCTCACTTTCATTTGGCAGAAAAGGTGTTACATTTTCAGGGCTATTGAAACACTGTGCAGATCCATGCAGTTTTGTCAAGTCTCTGAATTTCTGGTAAAGGGCCTGTCCCATTCAGGCAACTTTTTAGGCGAGGGCAGGAGACTCTGCGCTCGCCACATGATCGCCACATGTTCGCCACATGTTCGCTGGTGGTCTTTGGTGAGTCTCCTTCATGGTCGCGAGGAGTTCCCGCATTCTGGGAACTAGTAGCGGCCTCAGTATGGTTGCCGCAAATTGTTGAAAAATTTTCTGCGACCAAAAATTGGTCACCATGGGAAAAATCGATAATCCTGTAGTCGTAGGTGCAGTTGTAGTGGGGTCGCCATGTAGTTATACGTAGTCAAGGTAGTCATAGGTAGTTTTTGTTAATCGCCTTTGCTGACCGGTCATTTTCATTGGCTCATTGGAGAAAAAAAAAGTAAGCACGAGTTTTCAGAACCAAGGATAACCGACCGGTAATGTTAAATGCCCACTAAACTTCACGGCTGTGTATCTCTGGCTTATTAAAAGTTGTCTGGTTTCTTAAAAGTGGCTCCACTCCTTCTCCCCCTTCTCCCCCCTTCTCCCCTCCCCCCTCTTTTAAAGGACTTACCGTACACTGTGCTAGCCATCTTAACCTTCCTGTTCATCACGGTGTGTGTCTGTATCACCTTGGCTTTGCTCCGTGTGAATTTCAGACAGCGTACCCCCGCTTGCCCTGGCCCCCGCCTTTGAGATGTGTTTGTGTATGTGTGAGTGTGTTCCACTCTGACAGTCGCCGTTCCAGTTCCCAGTTTTTCAGGTGAGTGCCGGCAATTTGACAGTCGCCTAAGTGGGACAGGCCCTGAAGGATATCGGAGACAACTGCAAAACAATGGGAGCGGGGAATCACTGATACAACCTGTGGTGTTTTGCTAGCAACAATCTTTGAAGCATTTGTTTCACATGAAAGCTGAACAGTCTAATCAAAACTCCTTCATAGCTGTGTTAAATCTAATGGTTGAAACACAAAAGAGTATTTCCATATCTTCCTGCAATTGAAGGTGTCAAAATAGGCAGTGCTGACTCAAAAAGGCAGCTGATATCATTAAAGACCTGGCGGGGCAGCACGGTGGTGCAGCTGTAGAATTGCTGCCTTACAACGCCAGAGACCCACGTTCGATCCTGACTATGGGTGCTGTCTGTATGGAGTTTGCACTGTCTCTCTATGACCTGCTTGGGTTTTCTCCGGGAGCTCTGGTTTCCTCTCACACTCCAGAGACATACAGGTTTGTAGGCTAATTGGCTTGGTAACATTGTAAATTGTCCCTAATGTGTAGGATAGTGTCAGTGTGCGGGGATCGTTGGTCGTCGCGGACACATTAGGCCGAAGGGCTTGTTTCCACACTGTATCTCTAAACGAAACTAAACCCAAAATCCCCACAACAGATCAACAATGGATGTGATCTCACTGTCTCTCCACTCTGCACTGGACCACTTAAACAAAAGAACACATACATTGGGGTGTTGTGCATGAACTACAGCTTGGTGTTCAACACCATCACCCCCTCTAAACCTAACATCAAACTCAGGGAACTGGGTCTCTCCCCATTTCTATGCAAATCGACTCTTGATTTCCTCACTTGCCAGACCATAATCAGTACTAGAAACAAGGAACTGCAGATACTGGTTGAGCCAAAGGGCGCAAAGTGCTGGAGTAACATAACTGGTCAGGCAGCATCTCTGGAGACCAAGAATAGGCAACGTTTTAGATTTGGACCCTTCGGTACCATCAGTACAAATTGGCAACAACACTTCTTCCTCAATGACTATCAGCATCTCAAAGCTGTGTGCTCAGTCCCCTGCTCTACTCTCTCTATACCCACGACTGTGTAGCCAGACACGGCTCCAATGCCTTCTATAAATTTACTGAAGATTCCACTATTGTTGGATGAATAACGAGTAATGATGAGTCAGAGTACAGGAGGGAGAGCGAAAATCAGATAGGTTGGTGCCATACGACAACAACCATGCTCTCAATGTTAGCAAGATCAAGCAGCTGGTTGTTGACATCCAGAAGGTAGGTGTGTTGCAAAGCCTACCTGAAGCGTCGTTGAAAATCTGCCGCTGCGGGTGTGCGCGATTTTGGCGCCGTTTAGAGGGGGGCGGGTTTAAAACGCGATTTTCTCTAGGCTGTTCAAATCGAAGATGTTCAGCCTAGTTAATTATTAACGAAAAATCGCTGGAAGACCCCGTCGCAAAAGCTATTATTAGTTTTAAAGGCCTCGTATAATAGTTATAGTAGTTTAAAAATCAATCTCTAAACCCGCGACCGCCAGCAACCGCAGGGTCTCATAAAGCAAACCACAGAAGGTATGCTGTATATTTTTACATTAAAAAGGGCTTCTAAAGATCCCTTTATACAAAGTTTAATATTGCGAGTAGCTCATTTTGGGCCCATTATATCCCGCAGTATTTTTCTGGGCATTTGGGGGCACAAATCTACCGCAATGTGAACGTTCTAAACCAGCGCGTTCCACAGGGACCCACTGGAAAGCTGATTTAAATGGGCATTTATTTACAGCAATTGAACACTGAATTCCTTCCATTTGGCCTATAAATTAATGTAAATGAGATTTAAAAATCATGTTTTATTGTGAATTATTTGTGAATATTATTTGGACATTTAGGCTATTTAAAAATGTTAATCGTTTATTAAGAAATGGATAGATGTTTAGATCTAGTAATTGAAGTCTGAAATTAGCTACAATTAGGTAACTAACTAATTATATGCTTTAATTTCAGGTCATCCAAGTAAGATTATTTTATATTTGTTTCAGAATGCTTCAATCTATGATAACTGAAAATTTCATTCAGTTCTCTTAATTTTTAAGAAAGTTATGGGCTTTTGACTGTTCACGATCACAGCTTTTTTGTTATGTCCGTAGAAAATCAATAGGGAACAAGATGCTCATTTCCGAGTATGAAAATGGCCATAACTTTTTAAATACTTGAGATATGAAAGTGAATTAGGTGTCAAATTAAACTTATTTTTATGCTTTATCTGATGGGATAAATTACAGACTTGATTTTTAAAATCTCAAAATTTTGTAACATTGCTACAGAAGGGAAAGTTGAGGATCCATGAACCTGTCTTTATCGAAAGGACGGCGGTGGTGAGAGTCAACTGCTTTCAGTTCCTGGGCGTACCCATCTCTGAAGCTCTGAAGAGATCTAACCGTAACCACAACACCTACTATGGACTTGTTTTGGTTGCACCATGTACATTGCACTTTGATGCAATCAGATAGAAAGCTCATTAATGCCTCATATTTGTCACATTGCTGAATATTCTATCGATCTCCTGCATATGTACAGTACAGAGTCTACTGACTGGTTACATCACAGCTTGCTTTGCTAACGTGAAAGCGCAGGAATGAAGGTGGCTGCAGAAAGTGGTGGTTGTGCCCAGTCCATCATGAGTATTGACCTCCTCATCATCAAAGGGACCTACAGGAAGCTAGTGTCATCAACGTCCCATACCGTTCTGGCCACACTCTCGTCTTGTGGCTACCATCACGAAGAAGGTACAGGAGCCTGAGAACCATGACCTAGAGGTTCAAGAACAACTTCTTCTCAACAACCAACAGGCTCATGAAAAAACACTGCTCAACCCCGATCACAACCCCACCTCAGCAATGATCTTCTGTGGACTTTATTTTGTTTTTGCACTATTATTGTTTGGTTACCTAGTATTATTGATTATTAATTTATCATATATTTGATCATTGTACATTTATTTGTTGTGTTATTGCATTAATGGCCCGTAAAGCTGCAGCACGTAAAAGTTTCATTGTTCCATTCTTGATGCGTACGACAATTAAACAAACTTGAATAGAGTTCTGATATCAAAATCACAAAAGGCAGTGCAACGTATATTTTTCTTATCATGGATATCACCTTAGATGGTGCTATCTACCACCGAAACTGCTCACTATTCTAGAAATATGCTGGAATACAAGGATATTCCTCAACTGATCCAAGCCACTATGATCCATCTTTCTAAACCTTGTCCACGTTTAAAACCTATGCTACTTATTCTAACATGGGGTAGGGACATCACTGAGAAAAACGTTGCTTATCCCTTGTTGCCCCTGGGTTGCCCATTGGCACAGCTGGTAGAGCAGCTGCCTCATAGCACCAGAGACCCGGGTTCGATCCTGACCTTGAGTGCTCCGGTTTCCTTCCACATTCTAAAGACGTGTGGGTATGTAGGTTAATTGGCCTCTACCAATTGCCCCTAGTGTGTAGGAGTGGATGAGAAATTGGGATAACATGGCACTAGTGTGAACAGGCGATCAATGGTCTGGAGGGCCTGCTTCCATGCTGTATTTTTCAATTCAATTCAAAGTGATGGGGAACTATCTTCTGATCACTCACCATCAACTTCCCAGTTGGAAATGGTCAATAAATGTAAATTTCACCACCAATTAATTCCATTAATTAATAAAAATCACTTCCTGATCAAAAGTACACAGCGCCAGAGACCGGATACGATCCTGACTACGGGTGCTGTCTGCACAGAGTTTTTACGTTCTCCCTGTGACCGTGAGAGTTTTCCTTGGGTGCTCCGGCTTCCTCCCACATTCCAAGGACGTACAAGTTTGTAGGTTAATTGGCTTTGGTTAAAGTTGTAAATTGTTCCTAATGGGTCGGATAGTGCTAGTGTACGGGATGTTCACTGGTCGATCGAAGGGCCCATTTCAACGCTGTATCTCTAAAGCCTAAAGTCTAAGGTACAGAACTGGATCTGTATATATGATGGTCTATCATATGACTCTCAATATGATTGTGGGATATCAGGAAGAGGTTGAAGCCGGTCATCGATTTCTTGGCAACTTTGGCTGGCGTTAATTCCAAATGCCTCAGCCTTGTCTTTTGCACAAATATGTATTATTTCTGTGGTTCAATTGTCCACCACCTATCACTGCTTTGCTACAAAGAATTGCATAAGTGTAGTTCATGGTGCAGCAGGAATACTTTTGGCCTTTGATGTCCATGCCAGGTGCAAATGGGTCATTTAATTTAATCCCACTTTCCTGTTCTTGATCAGTAATTCTACAAATTACAGCTTTTTAAAACATGAGGAATGTCTTTATAGGTAGTGAATTCAAAAACCTGACGAGTCTTTGGACTGAAAAAAAACTTCCACCTCTCTCCTTTGATCCCTCTCCCTTAAATCCATTTTCACTAGTCATCTCATAATTGCATTTTGCAGGACTCTGATACTCACATAACATGTCATCATATGATTTTTATGGACTAGATCTATAGCCACTGAGACCCAAAATGTACGTGGAATTGGCAAACGAGGAGATCTTCAAAGTCGTGGGCTGATAAAGATTGCCAGCTTTGGCAAACTTTCAACAGTCCAGATATTCCTAAACCACGGTTTCCTCTTTTAAACCAGCACTGTGGCCATCTATCAAACAAACTGATCGCTACAAAAGGCTGCCTTTTGGATTATCCTCAGTGTGGCATTGTGTTCTGGTATTTCCTTTGGTATTTGAGAAATGTTGTCGTTCCAGGGTTAACTTCCAAATCACCAAGATATTAATGAATGACTTATCCAATATTCCAGAAATAAAATGATGTTGCAATGTGGTTTTATAAAATCACCTGAATGTTTCAGGGTGAAACCAATAGATTTTGTTGCTGCGATCCTCAGAAATGAAGCCGAACTGAAAATATCAATTGAAAAAAATGGTGCAATTTTCCATTTCCAGTAAAAGTGCTGCTATCTACTTTCAGGTCTGTCTCTTTAAGAGAGGCATGGAGCTCCCGAGTTGGCCTCTTCTTACCAGACACCATGGGCTTCACTATGTTAAAGTCCACAGGTCCCGCAGTTGGAGCTTCCATCCCCGGGATCGCAAATTCCGCAATGTTAATGTCCGGCAGACTCCTGCGGCTTGGAGCGCCAGTCAGTCTCCAGGAAAGGCCGCCAACTCCACGATGTTAGGCCGCAGTGGGGACGGAGATACGATATGGAAAAAAATTGCATTTCTGTCGAGGTAAGAGATTGTAAAAAGGTTTCTCCCAAACCCCCACATAAAACAAACCCAGAAGACACTAAAACATACTTTTAGGGAGAGAGATTTAATGAGACCTTTTCCATCTGCATATTAATGTAACTGTTGTGTTTTAAACTTGAGAACGCATAAACAAAGTGACATTTTGTATATTGTTATTGCCTTACAGCGCCAGCGACTCGGGTTCGATCCTGACCACGGATGCTGCCTGTACAGAGTTTGTACGTTCTCCCTGTGACAGAGTGGGTTTTCTCCTGGTGCTCTGGTTTCCTTCCACATCCCAAAGATGTGCAGCTTTGTAGGTTAATTGGCTTCTGTAAATTGTCCCTGGTGTGCAGGATAAAACTAGTGAATGGGTGATCACTGGTCGGTGCGGGCGTGGTAGACCAAGGGCCTGTTTCCATGCTGCATCTCCAAACTACACTAAACTAAGTTACCAATAAATACTAGGCTAGAAAGAATGTCTGCTTCATATTTCCAACGCACACATGCTAACTCATTTACCATACCCTGCTATATTAATCTGTAATGCTAACTCTTTCTGTGGAAGCAAATTTGTGCAAAGCATTTGATTAAAATCCAGGAGAATCCCTTGAGGACCAACATCGTCTCAGCATAAAACTACCATCAGTCAGTCTCTCTCCTGCCTGGGTTTTCAGCACTGATAATTTGCCCCGTTACCCCCCCGCCCTTCATCCACCACCCGCTGGATCTAATACGTTCAAACAGGTCTGGAGTTGCAGTCCCCAAAGTCAAGGTCAGTACTGTCGGCCTCTGACTGAAGGAACAAATCATCTTCTTCCAAGTAGGTTTCATTTGATACCTCAGTCTCTGGAGGTGGGGCCTTGTGCATTTTTGCAATATGTCACAGATGCGTCAAAAAGAAATGTCTCTCAACAAAGTTTAAATTGTTTTTATGACTAATCCATAACATGTTTATGACTTTGCAAGATCATTATCCGGCTGTGTTTAAATAACTAATTGGAATCTTAGCAGGAACAATGTGTAAGAAGAAACTGCAGATGATGGTTTAAACTGAAGATAGACTGAAAAAGCTGGAGTAACTCAGCGGGACAGGCAGCATCTCTGGGGAGAAGGAATGGGTGACGTTTCGGGTCGAGACTCTTCTTCAGACTGGTTAGGAATAAGGGAAATGAGAGATATCGACAGTGATGTGGAGAGATAAAGAACAATGAATGAAAGATACGCAAAAAAGTAACAATGATAAAGGAAACAGGCCATTGTTAGCTGTTTGTACGGTGAAAATGAGAAGCGAGTGCGATTGGGTGGGGGAGGGAAAGAGAGAGAGGGAATGCCGGGGCTACCTGAAGTGAGAGAAATCAATATTAATATCACTGGGCTGTAAGCTGCCCAAGCGAAATATAAGATGCTGTTCCTCCAATTTGTGTTTAGCCTCACTCTGACAATGGAGGAATCCTAGGACAGAAAGGTCTGTGTAGGAATGCTAAGGAGAATTAAAGTGTCCAGCAACCGGGAGATAAGGTAGGTTCAGGCGGGTTGAGCGAAGGTGTACATATATTTTATGTTTAAATGCCTGCGAAAACATCAGAATGTCTTTCCAAATTCTTCCAAATGTCTTTCCTTTTTTTTATTCGTATGGAAAATGGAGAATTTCAAACTGCTGATTTTGATGGGATTAGTTTCCAAACCACCGTTATTCCTCATCAATTTGTTGTTACATGTGCGCCCTCTTTGTACCCAGTGATGTGTCATTAATGACGGTTATGCCACATTACTGACGTGACAACAGTGGCCTCTGTATTAACTTTTACAGCAATAGACCAGTCCCTTTGCTTCCATGACTTCCTGTATGAGCAAGGGATGTGGTGGCACAGTGGTGCAGTGGAGAGTTCCTGCCTTACAGTAGCAATGTTACAAAATGTTGAGATTTAAAAAATCAAGTCTGCAATTTATCCCATCAGATAAAGCATAAAAAGAAGTTTAATTTGACACCTAATTAACTTTCATATCTTCAGTATTGAAAAAGTTATCGCCATTTTCACTCGGAAATTAACATCTTGTTCCCTGTTACTTTTCCATTGACTTAACTCGAAAGCTGTGATTGAGGACAGTCAAAAGCCCATAACTTTCTTAAAAATTAAGAGAATTGAATGAAATTTTCAGTTATCATAGACTGAAGCATTCTGAAACAAATATAAAACAATCTTACTTGGATGACCTGAAATTAAAGCATATAATTAGTTAGTTACCTAATTGTAGCTAATTACAAAATTCAATTACTAGATCTAAACATCTATCCATTTCTTAAGAAAAGATTAACATTTTCAAATAGCTTGTGTCCAAATAACATTCACACAAGAATTCACAATATAACATGATTTTTAAATCTCATTGTCATTAATTTATAGGCCAAATGGAAGGAATTTAGTGTTTAATTCCTGTAAATTAATGGGCTTTTAAATCATCTTGCGAGTGGGATTTTGTGGAACATGCTGGTTTGGAACGTTTCGGTTGCAGTGAATTTGAACCCCATGTTGGCAGGAAAAATACTGCCGGTTCAGATGGGCCCCAAGTCACCTTCTCACAACTTAAAATTTTCATTAAAGGCATCTTAAGAAGCACTTTTTAATGTAAAAATGAACGGCCTGCCTTGCTTTGTCTCCTACGTGAGATCCGTCCCGTTGTCGGCGTTCACGGCTTTAGAAAATGATTTTTAATTTACTCTAGCAATTAAATTATCCAGCACAGTTTAAAAATAACTGCAGAGAACGAATGTCGGAGTGATTTTTCTTCAGCAACTAAACAGGCTGACCAACATCGATTTGAACAGCCTGGAGAAAACGGCATTTTAACCCCCCCCCCCTCAAAGGCGCCAAAGTTGCGCACACGGGCAGTGACAGAACTGCAGCGCCGTTCAAGGTAAGTTTTGTAACATACCTACTTACAGCACCAGAGAACCGGGTTCGATCATGTCTATATGGTGTTTGTACATTCTCCCTGTGACCGCATGGGTTGTCTCCGGGTGCTCCGGTTTTCTCCCACACTCCAAAGACGCACAGGTTTGTAGATCATTTGGTGTTGATAAAATTGTAAATTGTCCCTAGTGTGTGGGATTGTGTTAGTGTACAGCGTGATCACTGATTGGCGTGGACTTGGTGGGCCGAACGGCCTGTTTCCATGCTGTATCTTTAATGTCTAAAGTCTAAAGTCTGTGTCTTTTTCACCATCCTCTGTCAATTCAGTTCAGTAGCGACTTACTAATTCTGTGCTGTCTCACCATATAGGCCACCTTTCGCGATGCATTAGCAAACTCCTTGTTGAGGTTTAGGATAAACATAGAGCTCTCCAAATCTACCAGTTTCCATATCTTCTCAAGGAACATAATTCATATTTCAGTATCTTTGTCAGCACTAACAATCACCACCCACCCTGAATCTCCCTGACTCTCCCCTTCTCCACAAGACATGCCCTACTGAGATAATACTTCATTAGCTATTTCATAGTTTCCTCCTGCAAAATGGCCACCAATATTTTATTCATTGAATTAACACATGATTGAAGAGAACAGAACATTCATTTAAAGACATGTAACATGTTCCCATTTCAATCCTCCAGTCTAAAGAAGGGTTTTTAATGGAAGTGTTAAATGTCTATTCCCTCCACAGATGCTGCCTGACCCACTGAGTTCCGCCAGCACTGTATTTTGCTCAAGATTTCAGCATCTGCAGTTTTTGGGCCTCCAATTCCAGGTGTGGGATAACAACAACTTCAAATCTTGAGTCTGGCCAGCAATGTCTGAGCCATTAAGATGTTCCATCAAATGCTGTAGGCTGGTGGACTGGATTTATTTCTGGGATCCCCAAGTGATTCAATGCTCTAGGTCAGAACCCTTCTTTGGACTGAAGGATTGAAATGGGAATGTGTTGCATCCACTCATCCACCCATTAAACCTCCAACTGAACCTCCAAAAAAATTCTTAAGGGGTTGGACAGGCTAGATGCAGGAAGATTGCTCCTGATGTTGGGGAAGTCCAGGACAAGGGGTCACAGCTTAAGGATAAGGGGGAAATCCTTTAAAACCGAGATGAGAAGAACTTTTTTCACACAGAGAGTGGTGAATCTCTGGAACTCCCTGCCACAGAGGGTAGTCGAGGCCAGTTCATTGGCTATATTTAAGAGGGAGTTAGATGTGGCCCTTGTGGCTAAGGGGATCAGAGGGTATGGAGAGAAGGCAGGTACGGGATACTGAGTTGGATGATCAGCCATGATCATATTGAATGGCGGTGCAGGCTCGAAGGGCCGAATGGCCTACTCCTGCACCTAATTTCTATGTTTCTATGTAACTGAACGTTGAAGCCATTAACAATTGAAAATTTGTTGAAGTTTTGGATCAGGACCTTTCTTCAGACTGATTGTAGGGCTGGGAGGAAGAAAGCTGAGAGTAGGATCCTGATCTGAAATGCCACCTATCCAAGTTCTCCAGGGATGCTGTCTGATCCGCTGAGTTACTCCAGCACTTTGTGTCCATTTGTGTAAACCAGCAACTACAATTCCTTGTTTCAATAACTGAGAATTATTTCTGCGTGCATTATTGTTTGTTGCGATAATATTATGCCGAACATCCGTTTGAAATAAGGTGAATGAATGTGTTAGTAATTCTGCTGGTTTTAAAGTGCTGGAGTAACTGAATGGTTCAGGCAGCATCTTTGGAGAAGCTGCCTGACCTGCTGCGTTGCTCCCGCATTTTGTGTTTATCTTTGGTATAAACCAGCATCTGCAATTCTTCGTTTTTGCTGGTCTTATACCAGATTGCCCGTTAAATGTTCTGTTTACTTACTGATGCTGGAAAACTGGCTGTGCAAAGACTGAGCGTTCATCAAGGAATAGCCGGGCAAAGCGACCTAGTGGCATAATGAATTTCATTGACCACATAAGCAAAACCTCAGGTTTCTGGCTCCTCCAGAGAATCAAATCCTGGAGGTGTCTAAAAGAAGTATAACTAATGCCAATGCCAAACTGAGTTTGGCACTGACATTATTTTTTAACTCTCACACCAAAGAGATTTGAGTAACCCTCACATAAAATATGGAGCCACGTTTCAAGAACATGCCTGGGTTGCATCGCACTTTGATGATAAACTGTCAGTTTGTAGCAAGTTTCTCAGTGAACCTGTCCAGTTGCTTCAACAGTTTATTATCCAGGGTAACTCTTCAGAGAAAGTATGACAGATACTACTGTGCAGAGGTGAAAGAGGAAAGAGTCCATGGAAATATTTATCAAACTAAACTAATAAACTCCACAGAAACAAAAGGAAGTAACAATAATATACATACACACGGACAACCGAAAGATCATTTCCCTGGTAATTTATGTTATTTGAGGCACTATAAACATTATTGAAGTTGTTATCTGACAAGGTATTTCAAGTAAATATGATTCTTATAAAAACCCTGCAACATTTTTATTATGAGTTTGAGTTTAGTTTATTGTCATGTGTACCAAGTGTACAGTGAAGTGCTTTTGTTGCATGCTAACCAGTCAGTGGAAAGGCAATACGTGTTACAATCGAGTCCTCCACAGTGTACAGATGCAAGATAAAGGAAATAAGGGGAATAAAGTTTAGTGCAAGATAAAGTCCAGTAAAGTCTGATCAAAGATAGTCCAAGGGTCTCCAATGAGATAGCTAGTAGCTCAGGACTGCACTCTAGTTGTTGGTAGGATGGTTCAGTTGCCTGATAACAGCTGGGAAGAAACTACGACTGAATCTGGAGGTGTGCATTTTCACACTTTATCCTCCCCTTTCTGAATAAAGTTTCAATTTCCGAGGGCTATCTATGGTCAGTCATTGTGTATATGCAAAGCTGAGATGCAGTTTTAGTTACAAAGGGAATTTGAGGATGTAGAGACAAGGAACTGCAGATGCAGGTTTACTACTCAGCCATTCTGTGAAAGATTGCCTCATCATTTTGCCTTCCTACCTGAGAGATTGACTAGTATTGGTAGATTCATATAAATTCCTGGAGTAACACAGTGGGATAGGCAGCATCTCTGGAGAACATGGACAGGCGACACATCAGATTGGGACCCTTCTTCAGACTCAAGAAAGGTCTCGACCTGAAACGTCACCTATCCATGTTCTCCAGAGACGCTGTCTGACCTGCTGAGTTACTCCAGCACTTTGTGTCATTTTGTATATTAACAA
This sequence comes from Amblyraja radiata, assembly GCF_010909765.2. NCBI lineage: Eukaryota > Metazoa > Chordata > Chondrichthyes > Rajiformes > Rajidae > Amblyraja > Amblyraja radiata. The sequence goes on along the minus strand of NC_045964.1, from coordinate 26,189,875 downwards.
GTAGTTGCTTGTTTCTGCATTGGATGTTTAACAATGTGTGATAATGTGTAAGGTCTTTACTCTCCAGTGTTAGAGGGTCACCTGTGAGAAGAGCTCGTATCCTTGCCAATGCAGCAATATTGCAAATGCATCTTGAAGACTTTGGAATTCATGGAGTCATAGAGACATACAGCATGAAAACAGTTCCTTCCGCCCATCTTACCTATGCCAAACAACATGCCCCATCTACACTATTCCCACCTGCCTCAGCATGGCCCATAACCTTCTAAACCAACCCTATCCATGTACCTGTCCAAATGTCACAAATGTTATGATAGTATCTGCCTCAACTACCTCCTCCGGCAGCTCGTTCCATATACCTACCACCCTTTGTGTAAGGAAATTACCCCTCAGGTTCCTATTAAATCTATGCCCCCACGCCTTAAACCTATGTCCTCTGGTTCTCGATTCCCTTACACAGGGCAAGAGACTCTGTGCATCTACCTGATCTATTCCTTTCATGATCTTGTAAATCTCTATAAGATCACCCCTCATCCTCCTGCATTCCAAGGAACAGTCCAAGGCTGCTCAACCTCTCCCTAAAGCTCAGGCCCTCAAGTCCTGGCAACATTCTTGTAAAACTTCCCGGCACCGTTTCCAGCTTGACAACATCTTTCCTATAACATTGTGACCAAAACTGAACACAATCCTCAATACACAATGTGGCCTTACAACTTAAATGTATCTTATACAACTGTAACATAACTTCTATAAGTTCTATACTCAATATTCTGACTGATGAATGCCAATGTGCTGAAAGCCTATTTGACCACCTTATTTACCCGTGATGCCACTTTCAAGCAACTATGTTCCTCCACTCCTAGATCCCTCTGCTTTACAACACTCCCCAAAGCCCTTCCATTCACTGTGTAGGTCCTGCCCATGCTAGACTTCCAAAATGCAACACCTCACGCTTTAGTAGACAAAAATGCTGGAGAAACTCAGCGGGCGAGGCAGCATCTATGGAGCGAAGGAATAGGTGACGTTTCGGGACGAAACCTGCTGAGTTTCTCCAGCATTTTTGTCTACTTTCGATTTTTCCAGCATCTGCAGTTCTTTCTTAAACCTCGCACTTTAATGTCATCTGTAAACTTGCTAATCATGCCTTGTACTTTCTCATCCAAATCATTGATATACATGACAAACGGCAATGGGTCCAGCACTGAAACTGGTATTTCATTTATAATGCAAATCGTTCAAATAACCAGGACACTTATAGCAGCGAGAGTAATTTCCCCTGGAAACAACTGTGAGTTAATAATTTTAAACTTAAGATCATAAGTAAAGATCACCATAAGATGTTCATTTTATTTTCACTGATTTTCACTGAACAAACTAATATGTTTCTGCTCTGTTTCCCTATCCATTCCCTCCCCCGTCCCCAAATCACAGTTATTTGTCCGCAGAAGGGAAAGTGTTATTAATATACGTCCAGCTAAAAGAAGACGAAGGCTGAAGATATATATTCATCACATTTGCAATGTTAATCATTACTACTTCAATACTACATCGGCAAACCTGTAGTGGCATTTAAACCATACCCAGACATTCTAAATGTTATTCTGCTTAAGTTTATTTCCACTTCAAGTTTATTACTGCAAACTAAGTTTCCACTAATAAACTGTTTACAAAACTAGGGGCTGAACATCTCTATTGGTCCTGATGGGAGCTGGATAAGTGTGTGTTTCATCTAAGAGCTTTTTATAGTGGATGAAAAACAGAGATTAAACTTTGTAGACTTGTATGGGAGGGACTGGAGTTCTGTGTTAATATGTGCATAAGTTATAGGAGCAGAATTAAGCCATTCGGCCCATCATGTTTACACCACCATTCAATCATGGCTGATGTATCTTTCCCTCTCAACTCCATTCTCCTGCTTCTCCCCATATCAATCAAGAATCTATCAATCTCCATCTTAAAAATATTCATTGACTTGACCTCCACAGCCGTCTGTGGCAATGAATTCCACAGATTCACCACCATCTAACTAAAGAAATTCCTTCTCATCTCCTTTCTAACGGTACGTCCTAAGACTATGGCTTCTGGTCCTAGACTCTTACACTAGTGGAAACATCCTCTCCACATCCAAATCACAGGGTATTTCTCTGGACATTTAAGCTTCTTGAGTAATTGTGCTCGCATTGAAATCTGTAGGTATTACACCCATAATTATCCAATCAACATAGCCAACAAAAAAGACTGATGTAATAACAAAGAACTACAGGTGGAGGTTTAAAACAAAGATAGGCACAAAATGCTGGATTAACTCAGTGGGCCAGGCAGCAACTCCTGAGAAAATGAATAAGTTATTTTTTGGGTCGGGACCCTTCTTTAGTCTAAATGTATCCCAAAAATCGACACAAAATGCTGGAGTAATTCAGCAGGTCAGGCAGCATCACTGGAATAAATGGATAGATGATGATTTGGGTCGGGACCCTTCCTCAGTGTGAAGAAGCTTCCCGACCCAAAACGTCACCTATCCATTTTCTCCTGAGATGCTGCGTGACCTACTGAAGTACTCCAGCACTTTGTGTCTATCTTTAGCAGAAAAAACTTCCTGCCAACACAAATTTACAGCATAATAGTAAGATTAAACGAGAACTTACCAGTTTGAAGTTTGATCTGTATTTTATGAGGAGTTACGATGAGGGATTACGTGAAGAACCCGTCCAGCACGCATGCGCGACATACTTCAAAGCAGCGTTGTGGAATCACAGGAAACACAATAATTGAAATAAACATAGTAAAGAAAAGGAGAACTAAAAATACCAGCTGATCTCTATAATTGAGGATGGGAGCGGAGGGCACGTAAACCCTCATCGTAACTCCTCATAAAATACAGATCAAACCAAACTGGTAAGTTCTCGTTTAATCTTACTACTTTACTTCGGAGTCACGTGAGTGACTACGTGAAGATTTTAAAGCTCTGTGATTTCAAACCGTGTAACAGTTCATACTTCACTCGCTGCCGAAGTCATTCGAGGGAGGAAGTATGTTATCGTAATCAACCATGAATCTGTTTGTAAAACAATAATGGTGTTATTAACAATAACAAGACCAAAATGCTCCCCCGGGCTTAAATTATATATTTGCAGATTCTAATACTTTTTCTGCAAACGATACAGGTTCTGGCAGCGGCTTGTTATAAAAGTTTGGAACGTATACTCCCTAGACCACCCCGCTGTACCACCCCGATGGACGTGCCAGGATGTGGTCCATAGGCACGTCCATCCTCTTAGTCACCGATGTGGATGCTGCCCTGGTGGAGTAAGATTTATACACGTTAGTATTTCCTCCAGCAACTCCCAGTACCTGCTTGGGCCACTTGGGATAGTTTGGCTCATCACCCGACCATGAGGTTTCTTGTGGCTGACCCATAAGGCTTTTTCTCTCCCTCGGGGATTTCTTATTGTGTCGATGTAGTTCAATAAGTGGGTCATGACACATAACCGTGGTTCAGATGGGTATGCCTGGAATTCCATGACTGGACCTGATGTTCCTGGTCTGCTCTGTTTGACCAGCCCCTGAATGGTAAATGTGACACGGTCTGGTGTTATAACCATATTGTCCAACCGTAGTAGATGGAGGAACTGGACTCTTTGTGCTGAGACAAGGCCATCAGCATGGCCGTCTTCAGGGTAGGCTGTTCCAGGGTGAGGGACCTGTCTGGTGACCATCCCTAAAGTAAGTCAGGACCACACTGACATCCCAGATTTGGGTGTACCTAGGTCTGGGGGATTAGAGTTGAATATGCCTCTCCTGAATTTGATCACCAGTGGGTGGTACCCTATGGCCTGTTGTCCTGGTGCCTGAGTTAAGTAGGCTGACAGAGCACTTCTGGCTGTATTGATGACGCAGTAGCTGAGTCCTTCATTGTGGTGAAGACCTGCCAGGAACTCCAGTACAGGTTTTGTTGTAGTTGAATATGTAGTTCCTGTATTTGAACAGTATCTTCCCACTTCTTGATGTTCGCCAAGTATGTTCCCTAGTGGATATGCAATGGGATGCTGTCATTGTATCGATAGTGCTGTCTGACAATCCAGGCCCAGCAGTGGTCTTCCCAATTCTGCAACCCAGGCCCAGTGGTTGTTTTTTGTTGTTGTTTTTTTTCCAAATTTGCAACCCAGTAGTTTAATTTATTGTGGCATGGGTAGCTTATGCCTGAAACTGGGTGAGTTGATAAGTCTGGGCTACTGGGAAAATCATTAGGATTTTAATGACCATGTCGAGGACCACTGGGAACCATGACTGTGGGTTTAGTCGGGTACTATCAAAATACCTGAAGCAGAGTCCATCTGAATTTTGTGTAGTACCCGACTGATGAGGCCGTAGTACCTGACTGATGAGGTAGAAAAGGGGGGAACATAGAGATTAGATTCCCCCCCCAGTTCAGCAGGAATGTATCCATTGCCGCTGCTTCAAAGTTTGGTTTCATGCGACATACATCGGTACGTGGTGATTCAATTGGAATACAAGGAAATCGATATCTGGTGTTCCATATTGCTTTGTAATTTCAGCAAATACTTTGGTTTCATATGTCTGTTTACAGTATTTAGCTCACCTGGTAGGTAAGTTGCTGATAGTCAAATATGTTTGACGACATACGGTTACCAATTGTTAAATAAATTGTCACATATCGATTTTATTCCGCCCAAGTGGTTTGGTATATGCCACCACTGTGATGTTGTTAATTTATAAACGAACATGCAAAATGGTGCACTACTGAACAATATGCTTTTACCAATAGAACGTACTCAATATTTCCAACTAGGTTTTATGCCCAGTGTCTATAGTGATGACGATTCCAGATTAGTCCATTTGCCACCATGTTCTGGGTATGGGTTATTTTGTTTAAACACTAGCACCTTAGCTCTAATGGAAAGGTTCAAGTTAAGTAGCTGGTAATGGAAATTTCGGTAGGGGGCGCTGCACTGGCAGCAGCCTGTCGGCAGCGTGTCCGTCTTTTTTCAACTTTTTTTATTTTTTTAGTATGTTTAAAAGTCTGTTTTTAATGTTTCTCCGTGTGTTATGTGTGGGGGGTGGTGTGGGGGGGTAAGGGGGAAACCGTTTCGGCCGCCTCTTCCATGGAGAGGCGATTTTTTCAGGTCGCCTCCCCCGTGGCCTAACAGCAAGGATCGGCGCCGACTTTCCCGGAGACGCGCCCGGAGCTTCAGCGGCGGGCACAGCGTGGACTCTCGGCGCGGAGCGTGTGAGACCTCGCTGGAGGGGAGCGCTCCGTTACGCTGGCCCGCGGCAGCCGGCAGCCTGAAGCAGCGGTCTGCAGAACTCCAGCTGGTGCGGCGTCTACAGCCCGGGATCTCACGTTGGGGACCCGGGGGAAGAAGAAGCTTCCACCGCCGGCCCGCGGCCGTCTTCTACCGCGGGCGTGGTATGGACTTATCATCTCCCCTGGAGGGGAGCTTCGACCGCCGGCCCTACAGACTGCGGTGCTTCCGGCTGCGGCACGGCAGGTACTTTAAAACTTTGACCGCCGGCCTGCGCCCTACACCAGCCTGAAGCCGCGGTCTCTGGCTGGGAAGAGCCGATCCTGGACTCACCTTGACTTTGACTTTGTCCCTTACCATCTGGACGCCCGCAGCAACGGCTGTGGAGGGTGGTGGTCCCGACCACGGGGGAAAATGGAGGAGGACTGGCCAAGCTCTGTGCCTTCCACCACAGTGATGAATGCTGTGGGGGATGTTTGTGTACATTTTTTATTGTGGTTGTGTTCTTTATTATTGTACCGCTGCTGGCAACCCAAATACCACCGACCTTGGTTGTGTGGCAATTAAATTATTTCAATTCAATTCAATTCAACGCTGCTACTAATTCCCAATTACTCTAGCCACTTTGTTGAATGGTTGGTTGATTGTTACCATTAATTATTACAGGTTGTGCCATACGCTGACTCTCCTTATGGCAATGTTATAGATGAGTGGGTAGAGTTAATTGAATACCAGATAGTCAATAGTTGTGGATGGTGTCAACTTAGATTTATCTGGATTGTATGACAGAGCCCAGGCTAAATAAGTTTTAGTAGCTAATGCTGCTCATTTAGCTATTTCCATGGATTTGTCTGTCGTTAATATCATAGAGACATGCCATGACGATATGTTCCTTAATAGTGTCAGGGCTGGTTTGAATATCTGGAAACAGTTTTGGCTCATATTAGTCATTGTCAATAATTTATACTGCCATAGTTACCCCATCCAGGTAAATTGTGGTATCTCTGAAAATCTTTTATGAATGGGTACTGAATAGTATGCATCTTTTAAGTCGATGTCTACCATAAAGTATCCTAGGAAATCCATGGTTAGCAGCTACAAGTTTCCATAAAGTGTGTATACCTGGTGAAAATACTCAAGTGGTTAAGTCAATGATGGTGCAACATTCACCATCTTTGGGTTTTTTGGTACCAAAGGTTCATATTAGACTTCTTTATGACCCCTTTGTATATCTTCTCCAGTTAGCTAGTCTCTCATGTTCTTTTTTAGTGGGAGGGTAGACCCCTTTGGGGTGCATGCTGAACTGGTGGCAAGTTTCTTAATTCAATTTTTATCCTTGAATACTTTTGGTATATAACTACCAAGTGTGATAGTTCTTCATGCTTCCACCCCAGGTGTGATTCCCCCCCCCCCCCCCCCGTTAGTACAAACCCTTTACCTTTTATGTGATGGTAGGAACCATACTTATCTGTCTTCACTGTTGTTTAGTGGTGTGTTAATTTCTTTGGTTTCTGGTTCCTTATCTGTAGGGATGGTGTTGTTGGGGGGTGGCGCATTTTCCATGGGGCCCACTCTGGACCCTGGCCTGAAAAGGCTTACGGGGGCTGGCATACAGGCCCCGAACTTTCACCAGTACCATTAAGTAGACGCCTACTGGTGGACGCGTGGAGGTACTGCTGTCTGGTTTTGTGTGGTGCTCATTCCAGGCCCTGCCCTCTTGATGCCGAATATCTTGGACACTTTGTCCAGTTTTTTAGGCTTGGTTTGGTAACTTTGCCAGATAGCAGGATCTGTGGTTGTGAGGTCGGCGTTCTCACAGTCCTGTGAATTTTTTTAGGTTGAGGGCAGGTTTTATGACTTCCTTCGAGAAGTTGCGGAGCATACTGTGAACAGTAGGGTCAGGTGTTTTGCCATACTACCCTGCCCCTCTGGAATGAGCATGCGAAAATGATAGCCGACGTCAGGGGTATCAAATGCAATTTAAGATATTTGGGTTTTTAAATGCCCTGCTCAATGTACCCCCCAATAATGGTGGGCACTTTGAGTAAATGCAATTTTGGGGAGGCGTGATAAAATCCAACGCCTCATGACTACCTGTCTTGGAGAGGTTTTTTGGAAAAAACAGGTAGTAAGCTGGCCGTCAGTTTAGACTGAAAAGGCCATCTCGCTCGTGGTGTAGCCACGTAGCGGCCACACCCAACAGCTCTTCCTGATCCTGTACCTCAAGCATACTCCCGATGTTGTTCAGCCAGTGACCCCTCTTCTTGACCAGCCCAGCCCTGGTCGCCATCGATCCCTCGATAAGGGAGATGGCCAGTGCTGTTAGTGCACTGGAGCGGGAGTGTTATGCTCCCTTGGCGAGCTTGCCCCAGCTCCCGAGGCAAGTCTCGCTGGAGCTTTTTATTCCATGACCTTACTCTAGGCTTGGAGAACAGACACTTACTTGGTCTCGGGCGGTAGTTTGAAGTGCCGGTTCCATCTTCCGTGTCTGTCTCCAGCCCGTGGTTTGGTTGCTGACTTTGCTTTAGAGGCTGCCTGCCGTTTTCGGGCGGCATTTCTGCGGTTCTCGGCGGCGAGTCTCCTTGTCGGGGGTATGCAAGGGGTTACCGGCCGGTTTTTGAGTTTCCCTCCAGTCCGCTGCTGTTGGTCAGACAGCTGTTAGCGGACTGGGCATCGGCTCAGTACCCTGACTGTGGACCGCAGCGTGTGCGGTCCAGGTGCCGCCACTCCCCCCTCCACTGACGGAACGCTCCTTCCCTGGAGTCGAATGGGGGCCGCTTCCCTCTGTTCTGCTTTGCTCTCTCCAGTTTCCCCTGGAGCAACACAGAGGAGCAACGTTGTAAAATCGAACCTGTGGGTAAGTACTTTCCTTCAGGCTTGTAGCGGGAGCGCCCGTACTCCCGTTCGTCGCTGTTGCATCTGCTTGAACGCTCATGTCGCGCATGCGTGCTGGACGGGTTCTTCACGTAGCCACTCACGTGACTCCGAAGTAAAATCATCTCCTGACTATCTACTTCTAACTGCAAAAAGTGGTGAACGCTGCCCAATCCATCACGGGTACTGACTTCCCCAGCATCAAAGGGACCCACAAGAGTCGCTGCTTCAAAGAGGCAGCCAGCATCATCAGAGACCCAAACCACCCTGGCCAGACTCTCATTTCACTCCTGCCTTCGGAAAGAAGGTATAGGAGCCTGAAAACAGTAACATCCAGTTTCAAGAACAGCTTTTTCCCTACAACCATCAGGCTTTTACACACTACAACCTCCAAATAGTATAGTGTATAGGGGCATTTATTTTTGACTTTATACTATTATTGTTCATTTATTTGTCTGAGGTCTGCCCACAGTTTTTTGCCCAGTATAAAGGAATTGAGAACCAGAGGACATAGATTTAAGGTGAGGGGTGAAAGGTATAATAGGAACCTGAGAGGTGGCTTTTTTACACAAAGGGTGGTGGATATATTAGCATTTTCCTTATTTTTTTGTTTATAATGGCATTTACAGAATGCTAAGTTTACATTATTGTTGTGCTGCTTTAGATTTTAGAAATATAGCATGGAAACAGGCTCTTCAACCCACCGAGTCTGCGCTGACCAGCGATCACCCCATACACTTGCACTATCCTACACACTAGGGACAATTTACAATAGCCAATTAATCTACAATCTTGCATAACTTTGGAGTGTGGGAGGAAACCAGAGCACCTGGAGAAAACCCACATAGTCACAGGGAGAACGTACAAACTCTGTACAGACAGTGCCCATGGTCAGGATCGAAACCGCCGTAAGGCAGCAGCTCTACTGCTGCACCACTGTCCCGTTCCATTGTACTGCTACAAGTAAGAATTTCATTGTTTTGTTTCAGGACATACTGTATGACAATAAAACACTCTTGACTCTGGGTTTAAGAAGGAAATGTAGATGCTGGGAAATCGAAGGTCGACAAAAATGCTGGAGAAACTCAGCGGGTGAGGCAGCATCTATGGAGCGAAGGAAATAGGTGACGTTTCGGGTTGAGACCCTTCTTCAGGCTGATGGAGGGTGGGGGGGGCGGGAGGAAGAAAGGAAGAGGCAGAGACAGTGGGCTGTGGGAGAGCTGGGAAGGGGAGGGGAAAGAAGGAGAAAGTAGGGACAACCTGAAATTGGAGAAGTCAATGTTCATACCGCTAGGATGTAAACTACACAAGCGAAATATAAGGAGCTGCTCCTCCAATTTACGATGAGCCTCACACTTGCCATGGAGGAGGCCCAGAACAGAAAGGTCGGATTTGGAATGGGAGGGGGAGTTGAAGTGCTGAGCCACCGGGAGATCAGGTTGGTTATTGCGAACCGAGCGGAGGTGTTGGGCGGAGCGATCGCCAAGCCTACGCTTGGTCTCACCAATGTAGAGCAGCTGACATGAAGAGCAGCGGATGCAATAGATGAGGTTGGAGGAGGTGCAGGTGAACCGCTGCTGCACCTGGAAAGACTGCTTGCGTCCTTGGATGGAGTCAAGGGGGGATGTAAAGCGACAAGTGTAGTATTTCCTGCAGTTGCAAGGGAAAGCGCCAGGAGAGGGAGTGGTTTGGGTGGGAAGGGACAAATTAACCAGGGAGTGACGGAGGGAGCGGTCTCTGCGGAAAGCCGAAAGGGGAGGAAATGGGAAGATGTGGGCAGTGGTGGGATCCCATTGGAGGTGGTGAAAATGTTGGAGGATTATTTGTTGTATATGACGGCTGGTAGGGTGGAAGGTGAGGACAAGGGGGACTCTGCCCTTGTTACGAGTGGGGGGATGGGGAGTGAGAGCAGAGTTACGGGGTATACAAGAGACCCTGGTGAGAGCTTCATCTATATTAGAAGAGGGGATCCCCCATTCCCTAAAGAATGAGGACATCTCCGATGCCCTCCGATTGACTCTTGATTTTTGATTCTTAGGCAAAACAGCGATTGGAATCCACACTGCACATGCACATATTCAGTGAAACAAAGGTTGGTAGCTTCATCAATCAATGATATTGGCCGTTAAGCATCATATCTCTTGCAGACTGAAAGGATGATGTATTTTTTCTACTTTTTTCAGTGGTTTTAGTCTGCTGCAAAGGTACATGACTGGCATCTTAAAATATCATAAGACCATAGAGTATGCGAAACAAGATAAGTAGGCAGACAAATAAATAGCCAAGGCGTAGAAGTATGTGGTCCTAATGAGGGCAGATGAGATAGCGTAGAACGGCAATAAGGCTGACATGGTTACGGTTATGGTGGGCCACGGGGCCCATTCTGTGCTGTACAAATGTACCACTCTATAATTTACAATGATTACTCAGTCCTGAGTGGGGCCTGGAGACCAGTGATAACAACATAACTGAGGCAACAAAAGAACAATATTTGCAGCAGTGCACTTTACTTTACATTCCAATTATTTTCCACTAGGCGGAGGGAATTAAAATTCTGGTGGGTGTCCTTTAAAATCTAGTTTAGTCTGAAGGGATGTTAAGACTTTTTTTTTGCACATGATTTACTGTTGTGAATTTTTTTAACCAGAATTATTCAGGCCTTCAGATATAATTAAGATAAATCTGAATAAGATAGGCACATGTTTTCCAGAAAAACCAAGATGGAGCAGAAACAAAGGCAAAGGTTCAGGAAAGGAGTCAACATTTTTAAAAAGTAATTCTCAATGAACAGATACATTATGGTAAGCATGGCACTGTATATCTTTGTACATTTTTCATAGGAGCAGTTCAGCAAAGTGCTCAGGTTAATTCCTTTGTAGCCATTTTGAAACTCAGCTGAAAAATCAGATCTAACCTTAAGTACAGAGTTTGTTAAAAGCATGATATTAGATATAGTTTAAAAAGCCTCCTTGACATTCAGTTGAAGTGCACTTGTAAGAAGGTGCCTGTGTAATTTAGTATACAGGGTATATATTTGGTAAGCTTAATCAGTCTTGCAAAGATTGAGTGTTGATGTTGGAAACTGCTTCAGTGCTGACTGATGGTTTCATTCAAGGATAGAAAAGAAAAAGTTGGCTTTCGACTACTTTTAAGTAAATATAAGTGCGTCTGAAGTTATTTTGATTCCTAAATTCTACATAGCCCCATTTATACTGGGGTCTGCAGCTGTTCCACTTCAAACTGTGTCAAGTCATAGGCAGTGCCACTTCCAGTTGTCCAACGAACACTACAACACACAGCAGCGGATGGCACCAAACTCAAACAACTTCATGTCTTCATTCATTTGTAAAGGGGTGTCAGCCATGGCTTGCTTCACACCACGCTTCTCTCCAACTATGAAGGCTGAGGAGTTGAGGCCCACTGCACTAGAATGGGAACAAGGGGTGGCACAGTGGCACAGTGGTAGAGTTGCTGCCTTGCAGCAACAGAGACCCGGGTTTGATCCTGACTACAGGTGCTGCCTGTACGGAGTTTGTACGTTCTCCCCGTGACCTGTGTGGGTTTTCTCCGGGCGCTCCAGTTTCCTCCCACACTCCAAAGAGATACAGATTTGTAGGCTAATTGGCATGGTAAAATTGTAAATTGGCCTTAGTGTGTGTAGGATAGTGTTAATGTGCGGGGATTGCTAGTCGTCGCAGATTTGGTGGGCTGCAGCAACTGTTTCCACGCTGTATCTCCAAACTAAATTCAACTAAACTAAGTACTGAGGTGGAAATTCACTTAAGGAAAGGATGAGTTATTGTTCAGCTTATTATTATTATTGTCATGTGCAGTGAGGTGCAGTGAAAAGTTTATTTGATGTGTGCTATCCAATCAGCAAAAAGGACTATACATAATTGCAATCAAGCCATCCACAGTGTACAGATGCAGGATAAAGGGTATACTGTTTTATGCAAGATAAAGTCCGGTAAAGTCCGATTTAAGATAATTCGAAGATATCCAGTGGGGTAGACGGGAGGTCAGAGCTCTAGCTGGTGAGAGGACAGTACAATTGCCTGATAACAGCTGGGAAAAAACTGTCCCTGAATCTGAAGGTGTGCGTTTTCAAACTTCGGTACCTCCTGCTTGATGGGAGAGGAGAGGAGAGGGAGTGACCAGGGTGAGACTGGCCCTTGATTATGCTGGTGGCCTTGCAGAGGTAGCGTGAAGTGTAGATGGAGTCAATGGAAGGGAGGTTGGTTTACGTGATGGTCTGGGCTATGTCCACAACTCTCTGCAATTTCTTGCGTTCTTGGGTGGAGCTGTTTCCAAACCACGCTGCGAAGCATTCTGATAAAATGCTTTCTATGGCGCACCTGTGGAAAAATCGTGAATGTATTTTGGCTAAGATTTAAAACAAAGACTCTGCCATCCTTTTCAAGAGGAAGGAGAAGCTGTTGTGAGAAAGAGAAAGAAGTTCATCCCCAACGTACCATCCAATCTTTACCCCCTCAACCAACATCAGTGGTTATTATGCCATTGTTGGTTGGATCTTGCATTTTGCAACTTGGCAACAGGTAATTAAACTTTACAAGTATCTCATCAGCCACATGTATTTTGAGATATCCTATGGAAGGCTTTGTGTAATAGCAAATCTGATGCTGAAATGATGTGCAGCCTGCAAATAGCACAACATTTTTTAGCCCCTCCCACATGGGTCTGCATGCTTTCATCTCGCTATTTTTCCATTTGCCAGGTATCTCAAAAAGTAATTCTCAGGCTTGCTGGGACAGGCTCCTTGTAAACAAATGCACTCGGGATCAGTTCCATGGGCTGGGAGAGGGATGACTGCCCGCCAACTGCTGGAAGGCTTCAGGAATCACAGTAAGTGATTCCATTGTAGCATTGTGTGGCTTCACTGAACATCTTATAGAAGTTAATGAACATTAGTCATGAGCATCCCACAGACCCCTCCTTCAGTTCTCATTTCATTCAGAGCCCGTGTTGTCAGCAAGTATTGAAAGGGTTGAAATGGGTGATGTCAAATGTGTCTGAACAGCATCCTCCCAGAATGAGTAGATAAATCAAGACCCTGAAATTAAGAAGTAAAAACTGCCTGATATGTATAGCAATAACTGGCTAGAGATTAAAAAGGGCTTCTTAAGAAGGTATTTTAGTTTAGTTTAGTTTGGAGATAGAGCATGGAAACAGACCCTTCGGCCCACTGAGTCCGCGCTGACCATCGATCACCTGGCACAGTGGTGCAGCGGGTAGAGTTGCTGCGTTACAGCACCAGAGACTCCAGGTTCAATCCTGACTACGGGTTCTGTCTGTACGGAGTTTCAACCTTGTCTATAACCACGTGAGTTTCTCTGGTTTCCTCCCACGTTACACATTGTGGGTTTGGAGATTATTTGGCCTCTGTAAATTGCACCTGATGTGAAGGATGCAAATCTGGGATAACATAGAACTATTGTATGAGTGATCTTTTGTCTGTGTGGACTAGATGGGCCGAAGGGCCTGTTTCCACATTGTTTCTCTAAACTAAACCCGACGCTGGGCTGCTTGGGGCTGGGCTGCTTGGGGCTGGGCTGCTTCAGGTCCCTCTGAAAATTGTGTCCGGTTGGAAACCTCCGCTGGCCATCCTCAGCTCCAGTAAAGACACGATGGCACAGGAAGGGGCGGACTGTCCGGGTGAGTGACAGGGGAAGAGACTAATCCGCGCGGCGCTGAACGGCAGGAGAAGAGATCGATCTGCGCACACGATTTAAAAAAGTTTTTTAAACTTGGTGCAACCGCAGCATAGGAGAACGGTGAGTGAACTGGCGAAAAATCGTAGCGCTATCGCAAACTGTTTTTGCGCAAATAGAAAGACCGCGCAAACCGGAAGATAACAAGATCAGAGTTTTAGTTATGCATAGATTTTAGGCTATCATTTCAGTGGTATGCACTGGTGTTGCTAATGGAGAGAAATGGTCACCGAAGATTTTGCTGAACTTGGCCTGGCATTAAACATGCAGCGGATTCCACATGCTATCTTTCTGGAACGTCGTCATTCACGCAATGTGCTGTTGTTGGCAGGCCGACATTGAATGTCAATTTCTAATTACATGAACCAAGGGCTCATGAGGTCACTTTAGAAAGCGAAACCGAGTTCACCACATTGGTCTCGGTGTGAATTAACAGAAAGGCTAGCAGATTGCGTCTTACAAACGAATTGAGTTTTTTGAAGAAGTAACCAAAAGGGTTTATGTAGGCAAAGCCATAGACACTGTCTATATGGACTATGGCAAGGCATTTGATAAGGTTCCGCATGATAGTTGCGCTGGAAGATTACATTGCATGGGATCCAGTGAGAGCTAGCAGATTGGATAGAGAATTGGCTTCATGGACGGAAGCGGAGGGTGCTGGTGGAAGGTGGTTTTTCAAACTGGAGGCCTGTGACTAGTGGCGTGCCTCAGGAATCGTAGTTGGGCCCATGGACGTTACTACCAAGCAGCTGCCAGAGACATGTTACAGGTCCAAGGTTTATATACACAGAAGCAAAAGTATTGAAGAATCCTCCGTGTGTCATCTCACTGTGTCATCTCACAAGAGAAATCATGGGAATATTTAGGCACCGACCTTTTGCCTTTCTTCCCTTTCAATCAATGCATTTCCAAAGTGTGAACTTTACCTCAAATAACTTGCTTTTAAAAATGAACAGAGATGTTTACAAAGATTATGGCAGATACTTCCAGAGAAAGCTTTGTGAAAATTATTTCTAGACGAAGGATTGAAGCATTCAGATAACCATTAAAAGTATTAAATCTTCTTCCTGGCACCCATTTGTTCATGAATGGAACATTCACTGCACTTCACACCTCCGCTACTCCTTTGGACATTGGAAAGAGGTGAAAGCTTCAGTTTAAATTAATAACACAGCTGGTTTAGTGGGTTCTTTTTGAAAAGGTGCATGCTGTTCTCCTTTGATAGTTTTGATTTTCTCCACCAGAAATAAAACAGACTGCTTCTGATGAATGCTATTGAATATGTAGGCTTAAGCTAAAATGCCCTTTCATACAAGGCATGCCAGAATAAATATGCCAGGCACTAATTCATTTTAGACACAAAACTCATCTGTAATTTGGAAACATGTATTGATATAACACATGGGCAAAGTTGTACTACATCTTGTTCTCCGGCAGTTTGTTGTGAACAATTTAATATGAAGCTATAGTATACATTTGGAAGAGTTTATCTATGAAGGAAAGATAGTAAAATCAGCGTGTGACTTTGAATAACAAGCTTTTTAATTTCCCCACAAAGAATGTACAGCCTGTACTTGGAGAATAAATATTTGTACTTGAGACTGGAGGTACATAAAACATAGAACATAACACAGAAGAGTGTAGGAAGGAACTGCAGATGCTGGTTTACACTGAAGATGGACACAAAATGCTGGAGTAACTCAGGCAACATCTCCGATAGAAGGCATGAGTGACATTTCGGGTCGAGCCCCTTCTTCAGACTGAAGAAGGGTCCCGATCCGAAACGTCACCCATTCCTTCTCTCCAGATAAAACAGAAGAGCACAGGAACAGTTCTTTCAGCCCACAATGTTCCTGCCGAATATGATTCCTGGCTAAAGTAATCTGCTCTGCCTGCACGTGAACCCTATCCATCCATTCTATGCATTTCCATGTGCCTATCCAAATCCAGCTTAAATGCCACTATCGTATCTGCCTTCACCACTATCGCTGCAGCTCTTCAGGGCACCCACCACTCTTGAGTAAAAAAAATGTTCCCACGCATCTCCTTTAAACTTTGCACTTCTGACTTAGAAGCTATGCTCTCTAGTTTAGTTTAGTTTGGGGATATTGAGTGATACTCTAGTCTTTCACATTTACATCCTGGGGAAAAGGTTCTGACTGTCTACCCTTTCTATATCTACCTCATAATTTTATATACTTCTATCAGGTTTCTCCTTCGCCTTCGATGCTCCAGAGAAAACAATCCAAAGGTATGTCCAAAGTGCTAGAGTAACTCAACGGGTCAGCCAGCATCTTTGGAGAAAAAGGATGGGTGATGTTTCGGGTCGGGACCTTTTCTCAAACCAGCATGCCCTCGCTCTGACTGTCTCTCAGCTCTGGGCTTCACTCACCCAGACCTGCGATGGACTGCAACATAGAAACATAGAAACATAGATAGAAACATAGAAAATAGGTGCAGGAGGAGGCCATTCGGCCCTTCATGCCAGCACTGCCATTCATTGTGATCATGGCTGATCGTTCCCATTCAATAACCCGTGCCTGCCTTCTCCCCATATCCCTTGACTCCAATAGCTCCTAGAGCTCTATCTAACTCTCCTAAATCCATCCGGTGATTTGGCCTCCACTGCCCTCTGTGGCAGGGAATTCCACAAATTCACAACTCTCTGGGTGAAAAAGTTTTTTCTCACCTCAGTCTTAAATGGCTTCCCCTTTATTCTAAGACTGTGGCCCCTGGTTCAGGAATCGCCCAACGTTGGGAACATTTTTCCTGCATCTAGCTTGTCCAGTCCTTTTATAATTTTATATGTTTCTTTAAGATCCCCCTCATCCTTCTAAACTCCAGTGAATACAAGCCTAGTCTTTTCAATCTTTCCTCATATGACAGTCCCCCCATCCCAGGGATCAATCTTGTGAACCTACGCTGCACTGCCTCAATCACAAGGATGTCCTTCCTCAAATTAGGAGACCAAAACTGTACACAATACTCCAGATGTGGTCTTATCAGAGCCCTATACAACTGTAGAAGAACCTCTTTACTCCTACACTGAAATCCTCTTGTTATGAAGGCCAACATTCCATTAGCTTTCTTCACTGCCTGCTGTACCTGCACGCCAACTTTCAGTGACTGGTATACAAGGACACCCAGGTCTTGCTGCACCTCCCCTTTACCTAACCTAACCCCATTGAGATAATAATCTGCCCCCTTGTTTTTGCTGCCAAAGTGGATAACCTCACATTTATCTATATTATACTGCATCTGCCATGCATCTGCCCACTCACTCAACCTGTCCAGGTCACCCTGCAACCTCTTACCATCCTCTTCGCAGTTCACACTGCCACCCAGCTTTGTGTCATCTGCAAATTTGCTAGTATTGCTCCTAATTCCCTCTTCCAAATCATTAATATATATGGTAAACAGTTGCGGCCCCAACACTGAGCCTTGCGGCACTCCACTCGCCACTGCCTTCCATTCTGAAAAGGACCCGTTCACTCCTACTCTTTGCTTCCTGTCTGCCAACCAATTTTCTATCCATGTCAACACCCTACCCCCTATACCATGTGCTCTAATTTTAGTCACCAGTCTCCTGTGTGGAACCTTGTCAAAGGCTTTCTGAAAGTCTAGATACACTACATCCACTGGCACCCCTTCATCCATTTTACTTGTCACATCCTCAAAAGATTCCAGAAGATTAGTCAAGCATGATTTCCCTTTCATAAATCCATGTTGACTTGGACTAATCCTTTTACTGATATCCAAATGCCCCATTATTACCTCTTTAATAATTGACTCCAGCATCTTTCCCACCACCGAAGTCAGGCTAACTGGACTGAAAATCCTCGTTTTCTCTCTCGCTCCTTTCTTGAAAAGTGGGATAACATTAGCTATCCTCCAATCCACAGGAACTGATCCTGAATCTATTGAACATTGGAAAATGATCACCAATGCGTCCACTATTTCTAGAGCCACCTCCCTGAGGACCCTGGGATGCAGACCATCCAGCACCGGGGGTTTATCACCCTTCAGTCCCATTAGCCTACCCAACACTATTTCTCGCCTAATGAAAATTTCTTTCATTTCCTCAACCCCCCTTAGATCCTCTGTCCTCCAGTACTTCTGGGAGATTGTTTGTGTCTTCCTTAGTGAATACAGTTCCGAAGTACCTGTTCATGAACATGACTTCATTCCCTGACCTGAAACATCACCCATCCATTTTCTCCAGAGATGCTGTCTGCCCTGCTGAGTTACTCCAGCACTTTGTGTCTATCTTTGGTATAAACCAGCATCTACAGTTCCTTGTTCAACATTCATCCAAGTTTGTCCAAACACTCATATAATCCCCCTTTAATCCAGGCAGCATTCTGGTAAATTTCCTCTGCACCTTCTCCAATGCCTTCACATCCTTCCTGTAAGAGGTGGCCAGAACTGAACACAATACTCCAAATGCAACCCAACCAAGGTCCTATAAAGCTGCAACATGACCACCTGACTCATACTCAATGCCCCGAACAATGAAGGCAAGCATACCATATGCCTTCTTTAATATTTGATTTAGTTGTGTTGCCACTTTCAGTGAGTTATGGACTTGGACACCAAGACACCTCTCTACATCAACGCTAGGGTTAAGGAACTTGCCATTAATTACACATTTCCCCCTTACATGTAACCTCCTAAAGTGCAACACCTTGCACTTGCTCAAATTAAACTCCATCTGCCCTTTTTCTGCTGGGAGAGGAGGGTTAGAGGGAGACAAGTGTAGAGGTTGGGGGAGGAGAGAAGGGAGAAAACAGCAGGTTCAGCAAGAGTGGGTATTGTAAGAGTTGGATAGGACAGGAGAAGGATGGAAAGAGGTCGGAGAGACAAGAAGAAGAGATTTGGAGACAGGAAGAATTGAGTGTGAGAGGAATCAAGAGGAGGTAGAGAAGGAAAGCAAAGAGGAGGCAATGGGCATGGACATCCGTACCTGTGCCCATCAGTGAGTATGTATGCATGTATGTGTGTGCACATGTATGTGTGTACACATGTGTGTGTGCACATGTGTGTGTGTGTGTGTACACATGTGTGTGCGTGTGCATGTGTGTGTGTGTGCATATGTGTTAATAGGCACATATCACCTCGCACACTTTAATATCCACATAAGAATCTGGGTGTTAGTCATCTTGGAGCTTTTGGGCACTGAATCAAGACAGCACTCACAAGCTAGTGTGATACAACTAAACCACATCAGAATGAATCACACACTGTCAATCTCCACTCCTACATTCACTACTGTTGGTTCAGTTACAGTTAGGGTTGCCAACTGTCCCGTATTAGACGGGACATCCGTATATTGGGGTAAATTGGTTTGTCCCATACAGGACCGCCCTTGTCCTGTATTTGACTGCTACTGCTCAGGTCGAGGGGACTGTCGGGTCTGAGCGCCGCGTCCAGCCCCGCCTCACCCGTCCCGATGTACTGCAGCCCATGGAGTGCAGCAGCAGCGCCTTGCCCGTGGCTCCTTCGGTTGGCAGCCCGGCCAGCTGTCCGAACTTCGGACCTTGACTTACCGCCGACACCACCACCCCTCCTTCTCATGGCCAATCATCGGTTCATGAGTTGGATGGGGTGCCGGACTTTGTGCGCTACGTCGAGCGGCCCGGGCCAAAACTCCTCAGCTGGCCCGCTGGCTGGGCTTTGTGTGCAGTCCAGCACCCGGGCCAACTCATCATTCACGAATTGCCATCGGGAATTTGTCCCTTATTTTGACCTTTTGTCCCTTATTTGGGAGTGAGAAAGTTGGCAACCATAGTTACAGTACATGGCAAGACTGTAGTGGCCCTTCCCCAAGACATAAAGTATCTTGATTGAAGAAAGATACAAAGTGCTGGAGTAACTCAGTGGGTCAGGCAGTATCTCTGGAGAAAAAGGATGGGTGATGTTTCAGGTAGGAACCCTTCTTCAGACTGGGTCTCTCGGGTCTTCGGATCCCAATGAAACCGTATTTGAGCATATGACAATAAATTTGGCCCGACATGACTTGATTTGACTTGTTCACGCCTACTGGTGATATCAGAACCAGAGGGTGGGTTGTGGATCACTTTTAATTGGCAAATAGATTACTCTATAGTCCAGGATTAATAACAGGTTCACCCACTGGACCTAAGTCACCAAGTTGTCAAAAATGTCAAAACATTGATTGATTGGCTTTCTGCTGACTGGTTAGCACGCACCAAAAAGCTTTGCACTGTACCTCGGTACATGTGACAATAAACTAAACATAACTGAACTTCTTGAGCTATGAAACAGCTGCTCCGTTTGTTTAACAAATGTATTTGCACCAATGTGGATTTCAGAAACCTGCATCTAATGAAGATAAAAATTGACAGTTTTTTTTAAATACAGGACCTTTGTAGGTGCTAATAGTCAGAAAAATATGTTGTGTATGATTTGTCAGGATATTCCATATAAGCAGCACTAAGTACAATATTATGTTAAAGCGCTTTGTACAAATGCTTTCAGTGACAGTGAAACTATTTATTTCTGGTTCCCACCTAAAGTGATGATCATCTGATGTAATTTCCACTTTTCCTCCTGATATAATATAGGTTCTGTATTCCTAAATACTCTGTAATATTTATTTCTATGCTGTGGTAATCAGATATATGTGAAAAATATTAGTCTCTATAGACACCATATTTTTTGGAAAGCAATCATCTCGTATTTTTAGTTCCCTGTGATTGTGTGTTTGAGAAGGTGCGCTTGTTCCATTCCTTAACCTTTAGACTTTAGAGTAAAACTTTAGAGACACAATGTGGAAACAGGCCCTTTGGCCCACTGAGTCCGTGCTGACCAGCGATCACCTCACACACTAGCTACATCCTGCACACTAGAGACAATTTACAATTTACTGAAGCCAATTAACCTACAAACCTGTACGTCTTTGGAGAGTGGGAGGAAGCTGGAGCACGCAGAGAAAACCCATGCAGTCACAGGGAGAACGTACAAATACCATGCAGACTGCACCCGTAGTCATGATCTGTAAGGCGCTGTAACGCAGCAACTCTACTGGTGCGCCACTGTGCCACCTGATTCCATTGCTGGCAAAGCCATACACAAACACGGCCTTGACCAAACCATTAGCGATGGCCTCAGTTATTCTTTATCCCAGTGACCAGGCTGAGTGCAAACAGACAATGTAGGCAATGGTAATGCCCCTGCCCAATTTAGGAAACCTGAACGGAAACCTCTGGAGACTTTGAGCCCCACCCAAGGTTTCCATGCGGTTTCCGGAGGTTCCCGGAGGTTTTTGTCAGTCTCCCTACCTGCTTCCACTACCTGCAACCTCCGGCAACCACCTGCAACCTCCGGGAACCGCACGGAAACCTTGGGTGGGGCGCAAAGTCTCCAGAGGTTTCCGTTCAGGTTTCCTAAGTGGGACAAGGGCATAAAAGTCTTAATTCTAAGTCTGATGTTAGCGACAGCTCTTTTTTTTGCAAATATTTCCTGTTTTATTTCAGTTCTTTTTTTGTGTATTAATGGAGTCCTATATTTACAAATACTGAACTACCATTGATGTGGCACAACTGAACCAGACATTACCCACCTCATCTGCCAGAGTCCCATCAGAGAAGACATGGAAGAACCTCCCACTATGACAGAGGTTCAAAATGCCATCAAGAGCCTTAAGAGCAACAAGGCCACCGGTCCAGATCCCAGCTGAGATCTTAAAGGAAGGTGGACCGGAGCTCCTGTACCACATCCACGCCTTACTCCTCAAGGTCTGGGAAAAAGAAGAACTTCCCTCAGAACTCAGGGATGCTCTAATAGTGACCATTTACAAGAAGGGGGACAAGGCTGAATGTGGAAACTGTAACAGGGGCAGCTCGCTCATGTCAACAACAGGCAAAGTCCTTGCCCGTGTCCTCGCAAACCGACTTCTACAACTGTCTGAGGAGGTACTCCCAGAATCACAGTGTGGCTTCCGCCCATCCAGAGGTACAGCAGACATGATATTCACAGCACGCCAACTCCAGGAAAAATGCCGTGAACAAAGGCAGCCTTTGTACATGGCCTTCATAGACCTGACAAAGGCTTTTGACTGGGTAGACCGCCAGGCTCTTTGGAGCATACTATCAAGGTATGGTTGCGACGACAAGTACATCAGAATGTTGAGGCTTCTACATGATGGCAGTGCTCAGCAACTGCGACTCTGAGTCCGAGCCCTTCACTGTGGAAACGGGGGTCAAACATGGATGCATCATCGCATCCACCCTGTTTGTCGTCTTCATTGCTGCCATACATCACTTCATTGGTGAAGAGCTGCCACAGGGGATCCCTATCCTCTATAGAGCTGATGGTGGGCTCTTCAACCTTAATAGGTTGAAGGCCAAGAGCAAAGTCCGTAACACCGCCATCATAGAGCTTCAGTACGCGCATGAATGCGCCACTGCAGTCTGCAGAAGACCTTCAGGGCATCCTGAATGCCTTTGCCAAGGCATACAGAGCCATGGGCCTAGCCTTAAACATCAAGAAGACCCAGGTCCTACATCAACCTACACCCAACCAGCCGTTTACCCAGACCACTATAAAAGTGGACGACACCACTCTTGAAACATTGACCACTTCCCCTACCTTGGCAGCATTCTTTCCTCAAATGCTGACATCAACTCTGAGGTCAACCATTGCCTGAGTTGTGCCAGTGGACCCTACACCAGACTCAGGAAAAAGGTATTTGAAGACCAAGACCTAAAGGCTCAAACAAAACTGCTGGTCTACAGAGCCGTTGTCCTCTCCACCCTGTTGTATGGAGCCGAATCATGGACCACCTACAGCAGGTACCTGAGAGCCCTGGAACAATACCATCAAAGATCCTTAAGAAAGATTCTGAGGATCAGCTGGGAGGACAAACGCACCAACATCAGCGATTTGGAGGAAGCCAACATGACCAGCATCACCACCACAATAAAGCAGCACCAACTTCGATGGACTGGCCATGTCATCCGCATGTCCAACACACATCTCCCTAAACTGATACTGTACTCTCAATTGAAGGAAGGCCGGCGAGCCCCCGGCGGGCCAAAGAAACGCTTGAAGAACAACATCAAAAACAGTCTGAAGAAATTCCACATCACATCGAGCAACTGGGAGCACTTGCACTGGACGGGCGCTCCTGGAGGAAATCCGTGCAGGAAGCAGCTGCACGCCATGAAACCGAACTACGCCGTGTCGCAGAGACAAAGGAGAGAGAGAAAGGGGCTCCATGACTACCAACCACCGCCAGTCTCCACTGGCAACGTTGCACCAAGGTGTGTGGATCGCGTATCGGCCATTACTGACATCTGCAGACCGACAAGTAGACGACCCTATGGAAAGGAGAGTACAGTCATTCTCGTTTCGAGTGACCGCCGATGAAGAATGTATGTTGAGGATTGTAATCCACTTTAACCTAGTATCTGGTAAATTGAAAGCAATTCTCAGGGCCTGTCCTGAGAATTCTCAGGGCCTGAGGGCAATTCTCAGCCTACAGCTGGCTGTAGTGTTCATGGATCTGTTGAATACATGCAGATGCTGGTTTATACCGAAGATAGACACAAAATGTTTGAGTAACTCAACGGGCCAAGCTGCATCTCCGGAGAAAACGAATAGGTGATATTTCAGGTCGGAAAGGGTTCCAACCGTAGACGTCACCTCTTCTTTTTCTCCAGAGATGCTGTGTGACTCGCTGAGTTACTCCAGCATGTTATATTTGCGGACATCATAATCATTCCCTATTCCATTCAGAAGCCCTCGCCTGCTCCAAGAAGACACTATCACCCTGGTGCCAAAGAAAAACATGGTAGCATGCCTTGATGATCATCGTCCAGTGATTCTGACATCCACCATCACAAAATGCTTCAGGAGGCTGGTCATAACTCCAGCTTCCCTGACAACTTTGATCCACTACATTTCACCTGCCATAGGTCTACGGCAGGTGTACGGCAGATGGCATCTCCCTGGCTCCCTCTACACCCACGACTGGAACATCGGGATAACTAAGGACACCTGTGTGAGATTCCTGTTTATTGACTGCAGCTCTGTCTTCAATGCCATAATTCCAAATATCTCCAAACTCCTGGACATAGCAATCACCACCCCCTTCTGCAATTGGATCCTCAAGTTCCTGACACATAGACCACAATCAATGAGGATAGAGGACAGAACATCGTCCATGATAATTCAGCCCATTACTATACACTCTTGAATGTGTGGCCAAACTCTGCTCTAACTCCATTTACAAGTTTACGGATGCCGTCACCGTAATGGGTCGGATCTCAAACAAATACGATATGGAGTACAGGAAGGAGATAGTGATCTTCATTACATGGTGTCAAGACAACAACCCCTCTCTCAATGTCAGTGAGATGGAGCTATTTATTGATTTCAGGAAGCAAGGTGGTGTACATGCCCCAGTCAGTTTCAATGGTACCAAAGTGGAGATGGTCGAATGTTTCAAGTTCCTAGGAATAAATATCAGCAACAATCTGTTCTGGTCTAACCACACTGAAGCTATGGCCAAGAAAACACACCAACGCCTCCACTTCCTCACAAGACTAAGGAGGTTTGGCATGTCTCCAACCACTCTGACTAACTTTGTAAATACACTGTAGAAAGCATCCTATCGGGATGCATCACTGCTTGGTTTGGCAATAGTTCTGCCCAAGAATGCAAAGAATTGCCGAGAGTTATGGATGCAGCTTCCCCCACATCAATTCCATCTCCACTTCATGCTGCCCCAGCAAAACAGCCAACATATTCAAAGATCATTTTCACCCAGGTCATCCCCTCATCGGTGAAGAAGATATAAAAGTTTGAAAGTACCTACCACCAGATCCAGGAAAAACGTCTTCCCGACTGTTGTCAGATTACTGAACAATCCTCTCATAAGCAAGAGTGTAGTCGTCCGGCACTTTATTGAACCCTCATATTCTTTACAACTGTAACTTCATAACCCTGTACTTCTATATTCTGCACTCTAGTATTTTTCTCTTTGCACCATCTCTTGTACTTGTGCATGGTTCAATGTATGATTTAACTGGGATAGCAAGCGAACAAAGTTTTCACTGTCTCTTGGTACATGTGACAATAATAATACAACAAATCAAACCAAACTCACAGAATAAGATTGCTAGCTGTGGACAGGATTGAATTACTCCAGAAAAATGTGGTCTGGTTCAACTTTAATGATACTTAAAGATTTGAATGTGGTTCAGAATGTTCATTTCCTTCGCCAAGAACAAAATGCATCTGAGATAATTTTGGCTTCCTAACCATACACCTCCAATTATCTCATTACATAGAGTCATAGAATGATACAGCATGGATACAGTTCCTTCTACCCTATGTCAATGCTAACCGAGAAACTCATCTGGGCTAGTCCAAAATGCCTGCGTTTAACCATATCCCTCTAAACCTTTTCTAGCCTTGTGCCTGTCCAAATATTTGTCCAATGGCTCTCCCTTGTCCATTTTCCTAGTTACATCTTCAAAAAATTCCAGAATATTAGTCAAGCATGATTTCCCCTTTGTAAATCCATGCTGACTCGGACCGATCCTGTTACTGCTATCCAAATGTTCGGCTGTCTCATCTTTTATAATTGACTCCAGCATCTTCCCCACCACCGATGTCAGGCTAACTGGTCTATAATTCCCTGTTTTCTCTCTCCCGCCTTTCTTAAAAAGTGGGATAACATTAGCTACCCTCCAATTCACAGGAACTGATCCTGAGTCTATAGAACATTGGAAAACTATAGAACATGACTACAACCATTACATTCATGCTGCTCACCTGACATAAGTGCCTCTTTATTAGTCAATGTCGCTGGCCCTGGAGCAATGAAGCGCGTCGAGCCTTTTTGACTACGCGCCTGTAGTTCTGGATCACAACAACCAGGTTGTGGTGCCTGCTGAAACTATTGTTGACCCTGCAGTCCTACTCGCTAAGTTCAGACAGTTGTGTGACCTTCGTGCCAACTCCATAATTGTACGTACTAAGATTTTTGCTCGCTACCGACAGCAAAGAGAACCTGTTGAAAACTTCATCAGTGATTTAAAACACATGGCTGCACGCTGCCGTTTCGGAGATCTGTGTGAGGATCTCATCCATGACAAACTGGTAGGAGGTCTGCTTAGTGATGAGGTACGAGACGAACTGCTTCGCGATACTGAATTGATATTGGCCCGAGCTGAACATGCCTGCAGAATTGCTGAACTAACTGTTTCTCACACAAAGTCGTTGGGCTCTGGGCCACGTTCCTCGTACAATATCTTTTTAAATTTTTTTTATTTTTATTAGAAGTACAGTAAATTACAATAATACACATCCGATATATCTTATTACATTTGTTGTACCACTTCGTTTTTCGAGCTTTAAAAAAGATAGAAATAAAAGAAGTAAGGAAAGTGAGCAAGAATCGTGAAGGTGCAGGAAAGTGTTGGGAAAAGAAAGCCCCTTAGGGAGGAAGTTAGAGAAGGAAGTAAAGAATGGAAATAAGACCCTAGAACGAAAAGAAAAAAAAGGAAAAACAATCGCTCTATTGTAACACAAAACTCGCAAAAAAGGATATACCAACCGCGTTTTAAATTTTTTTTATTTTATACCCCCCGTTACCAGATCCTGGTACCATTTATATTTTAAATTACTATTGCACCTTATGCTTGTAATAGTTCCATAAATGCAGACCACGTCTTTTGGAAGTGGTCTGCTTTGCCTGCTAGGAGGAGTCTCATCTCTTCCAAGTGTAATGTTTCGAACATGTTTGAAATCCACATTTTTATTGTTGGTATTGGAGCATTTTTCCAAAATTTGAGTATAAGCTTTTTTCCCATTATTAGCCCATAATTAAGTAAGTTCTTTTGAAACACATTTAATTCGGGGTTACCTTCCGATATTCCAAAAATGATCCATTCTGTTTTTGGTACAAGTTTTATTTTAAATAATTTTGTGAAGATCTCAAATATTTCGTTCCAAAATATTTGGATTTTTATACAAAAAACAAAAGAGTGCGCTATGTTAGCTTCTTGTGACTGACATTTATCACAAATGGGTGAGACATTGGGGAAAAGTTTATTTATTTTAGTTTTTGAATAATATAGTCTATGTAATGTTTTATATTGAATTAGAGTATGTCGTACGTTGATCGAGCATTTATGCACATATAGTAATGGGGCTTTTTCACGGGGCGAGTTGACGCAAGATGTCACCAGAGTGAAGTGGTCGTGGTCCAGCACGAGTCTCGCACGATATAACGGGGGGTAGATAAAGAGTTCCCACGGTACTCGGCATTTCTGTTATTTGTGCGAGTGACTTGTCCGTCTCCCGAGCTTTCCCGTTAATCTTGAATGAACATCGTGAACTGTAGTGTTGTTAATCACGTGGCACAAATGATGTTACTTTGTTTTCACACACTATATTGGGTTTTTTCACACACTATATTCCTCCCTTGGTTGAATTGGTTCATTTGGAGACATGCCTATACTAACTATGTGCATCGAGAACGCTTGCGTGAAGGCAGAAGGGTGAGATTAATTAAAAAGAGAATTAAGAGGAAGTCTCACTGGGTGAAGCCCATCTTTCAACGGAGACCTCAATTTGGACAATATGATCAGCTGCTTAATGTGCTGTGCGAAGAGGATAAAAGTGCATTCACAAACTTTGTCAGAATTTCACCCGAGCTCTTTAATGAGCTGAAGAATAATCTGTTTTTTTTAGACAAATGTTGTTTGGTGTGATGCACCTTCTCTCAATATGTGCAAGAAGTCGTCTTTTTATTTTGTCAAATAGGAATAAAGACTTTGTCTCACATTGACCGTGATGGTTGTCTTATTTTATTATCTACTGAGAGGTGAAACTTTCAAACGTTTAACCAATCAGTAGACAGACAATAAATAGTAACAATCGAGCCATAAATGGTGTATACATGGTGAAGGGAACAACGCTGTGTGCAAGATAATGTTTAAAATCATGCGAGGAATCGATCGGGTAGATGCACAGTCTCTTGCCCAGAGTAGGCGAATCGAGGACCAGATTACATAGGTTTAAGGTGAAGGGGAAATGATTTAATATGGATCTGATTAAATACTGTCAGTAGTAAACCCGATCAAAAACAACATCAGGACGTCTATTAAACACCAGAGATCCCAGTAAACACCCAGCCGAGACTTATTACAGGTCTAGTGGAAAGACACAAAGCGCTGGAGCAACTCAGCAGGTCAGGCAGCATCGCTAGACAACATGGTTAGATGATGTTTCGGGTCGGGACTCTTCTTCAGCGCTGAGTTACTCCCGCATATTGTGTCTTTCCAATGCAGATTAGCGTCTGCGATTCTTTGCTCCTGCATTACGGGGTCTATCTCGATTCCCGATAAAGTCTAAAACCCATCCTCCAGAGTTCTCAGCCCAGGGCGCCCATAAACAAGCCCTTAACTCCACACTGGGGACAGAGGCTGAGAGGTGTACAAAACCATGAGAAGAACAGGCAGGGAAATAGACAGAGTCCAGGGTAATATATGTCCTTTGCCCACAGAGGGGATTCGAGGACCAGAGGGCATAGGTTCAAGGTGAGGGGGGAAGATCTAATAGGAATCTGAGTGAGGGGTAACATTTTCGCACAAAGGGTGGTGGGTGTATGGAACAAGCTGCCAGAGGAGGTAGTTGAGGCTGGGTCCATCCAACAAAACACGAAATGCTGGAGGAACTCGGTGCATTTGTGTTTAAGAAGGAACTGCAGATGCTGGAAAATCGAAGGTACACAATAATGCTGGAGAAACTCAGCGGGTGCAGCAGCATCTATGGAGCGAAGGAAGTAGGCAACGTTGCCTATTTCCTTCGTTCCATAGATGCTGCTGCACCCGCTGAGTTTCTCCCGCTGAGGTTGGGCAGGCGAGGATTATGTTACTTGGGATGCAGGAGGCTGAAGGGTGATCTAATGGAGGTGTATAACCGAGGGGAAATGCACAGACTTTTACTCAGGGTCGGGGCATCAAAAAGTAGAGAACACGGGTTTAAGGTGAGAGGGCAAGATTTAATAGAAAGCTGAGGAGCAGCTTCTTTACACAGAGGGTAGTAGGCAACGTTGCCTATTTCCTTCGTTCCATAGATGCTGCTGCACCCGCTGAGTTTCTCCAGCATTTGTGTGTGTGGGTGGGAGTAGGGGGGAGGGGGTGGGGGGGAGAGAGATAAGGCAGCCTGAAGAAAGGGTCGCCTGTCCATTTCCCTCCGTAGATGCTGCCTGGCCCGCGGAGTTCCTACAGTCTTAGAAACTGCTTTAGACAAAAAGAGACACAAACTGCTGGAGTAAAATAGCTCAGCAAGTGAGGTACCTGAACACTCAAAAATGAAAAAGAATGAAAATGTGATTATTTCACCTCCCTTCAACTATTTTGTGTTTCAGCATGAGAGGGATTATAACATTAGAAACATTCATCTTGTAGTGATGTGTTAATGAAGAATTGCAGACATCAATCTGATAGTAAAAAATATATTTATTTAACAATGAGGTAAAACAAGCACTGACAATCAAACTGCTCAGTTACTCACCGTTCGCAGGAGTTCCCACGGTACCCGCAAGAGTTATTACGGATATCGCACGGATATCGCACTGGCCACTTGTTCATACAATGTTGCAATGCTCAACCACAAGTGTACAAGTCACTCTTGGAGAAATTCAAACTTTCTTGAATTTTCTCCCGAGTGACCAAGTTACACGATTACCTGCCGTTAGCGCCACGGTGGTCCACGGTGGTCCACGAATGCCGTACTGTTATCGCACGAGGTTCCCACGATGTTAAACTCTGGTTCACTCTTGCGTCAAGTCGCCCTGTGAAAAAGCCACTTAAGTGTTTATCCCAGCTCTCTTTTGAAATTTTTATAGCTAGTTCTTGTTCCCAGTCTCTTCTAATACTATCAGTTGTAGGTATTTCTATATTTAAAATAATGTTGTATAAGTATGATATTAGATTTGCTGATTCAGCCTTTGTCTTCATGGCTTCATCCAATAAGTCTGGGGACATGTTATGATAGTCTTTTGTGTATTTTTTCAGATAGTCACGGATGCTCCCGTCGGAGTGGCCGAGCTCGGGGAGGTACGGCGTTCCCAGCCCGAGGGAGGAGCGGCGCCCGGTCGGGGCGGCCCAGCCCGAGGGAGAAGCGGTGCCCAGTCGGGGCGGCCCAGCCCGAGGGAGGAGCGGCGCCCGGTCGGGGCGGCCCAGCCCGAGGGAGAAGCGGTGCCCAGTCGGGGCGGTCCAGCCCGAGGGAGGAGCGGCGCCCAGTCGGGGCGGCCCAGCCCGAGGGAGGAGCAGCGCCCAGTCGGGGCGGCCCAGCCCGAGGGAGGAACGGCGCCCAGTCGGGGCGGCCCAGCCCGAGGGAGGAGCGGCGCCCAGTCGGGGCGGCCCAGCCCGAGGGAGGAACGGCGCCCAGTCGGGGCGGCCCAGCCTGAGGGAGGAGCGGCGCCCAGTCGGGGCGGCCCAGCCCGAGGCTGAGACGGTAACGGTACTCACGTGAGGGCGATCCGGCTCAGGGCTGGAACGATGCTCCGGTGGCTGGGACGGTGTTCTGGCGGCGGTGGCCTGAGTCCGGGGTTCGGCCGCGGGCCAGCGGCTGCGTCAGCAGGACTGGTGGGCGGCAGCTTCGACCACCCCGGGCCGCGGTGTTTGAGCCGCGGGACAGTTGTAACATCGCCCAGGGGGTATCGCCTCTGCGCAGAGGGAGAAGAGGAGGGAAGAGACTGGAGACCTAAGACTTTTGCCTCCATCACAGTGAGGAGATGTTGGGTGGACTCACTGTGGTGGATGTTAATATGTGTTTATTGTTGTTTTTTATTGTATTGTATGTATGACTGCTTCAATTTCGTTCAGACTTCGGTCTGAATGACAATAAAAGGTAATCTAATCTAATTTGAAGATATTTAAAATATTGATTATTTTTCAAATTATATTTCAGTTGTAATTGTTGAAATGGTAATAATTTTCCTAATTCATACGTCTCCGAGCGTTTTGATTCCCATTCTTTCCCATTGTGTAAATGATTTATCTATAATTGAAGGTTTAAACAACGGTTTATTGACTATTGGCATTAAAAGAGATAGATTTCTTAATTTTAGATTCTGTTTTATTTGTTTCCAAGTTCTAATTGTACTATGTATCATTGGATTTTTATTATAATTTTTGTTATTCAGATTCATTGGTGAGAGGAGAGTCGCTCCTGTATTACACGGAGAGCAGTCCTCTCTCTCCATTACAATCCAGTCCACCTGCTGGGCAGAATTTACTAATATTTACTGCCCAATCATAGTACATAAAATTAGGGAGCGCTAGACCACCCATCTCTTTTGGTTTACTAAGGTGTGCTCTTTGTATTCTGTGGGATTTATAATCCCATATAAAATTTGTAATGTCTGAGTCTAGTTTTTTGAAAAACTTTTTTGGAAGATATATTGGAATTGATTGAAATAAATATAGGATTTGTGGTAAAAAGATCATTTTTATAGCATTTATTCGACCTATTAAAGACATCGGGAGCGTTTTCCAGAATTTGATTAGATTATTTCGTTTCTTAAGTAAGGGGCTATAATTGGCGTTAAACATAGCGTGATAGTTTCTAGTGATTTCAATTCCTAAATATTTAAATTTTTCTGTGGCTATTTTAAAGGGGAATTTCAAGAGATGTGTTGAGTCTTTCGGTTTTATCGACATAATTTCACTTTTGTTCCAGTTTATTCTATATCCTGAGAAAGATCCAAAGTCCTCAATTAGATTTAATATGTTTGGTATACTGATTTGGGGTTTTGTGATATACAGTAATACATCGTCTGCATATAAGGATATTTTGTTATTTGAATATTTTGTATTATAACCGTAAATATCCGGGTGTGTTCTAATTTTTTCAGCTAAAGGTTCAATTACCAGAGCGAATAACAGCGGTGATAATGAACATCCTTGTCTATTGCCCCTTGTTAATTGGAATTTCGTAGATAGTATATTATTAGTTAATATTCTAGCCGTGGGTTTGTTATATAATAATTTTATCCATGCGATGAAGTTCTCTCCCATTTGAAATTTTTGCAATACTTTAATCATATAATCTCATTCTACTTGATCAAACGCTTTTTCTGCGTCCAATGATAGATAACTCTTGTTCTTGAGGTTTGTGAGAGTGCATTATGTTAAGCAGACATCTCAGGTTATTAAATGAATGTCTCTTAGGTATAAATCCCGTTTGATCCTCATTTATTAATTTACTAACATATTGACTTAGTCTTCTAGCTAGTGTTTTCGCCAATATTTTTTGGTCGTATTTAACAAAGCAATAGCTCTATATGAGCCTGGTTCTACTATATCTTTATATTTTTTAAGTATTAATGTGATCGTTGATTCTGCTAGTGTTTCAGGTAAGATTTGTTCTTTAAAAGCGTATGTATACATTTTCTGTAGACGTGGTGTAACTATGTCGTAAAAACATTTATAAAATTCATTACTGAATCCGTCTGGTCCTGGTGTTTTTCCATTCTTAAGTGAGTTTATTGTGTCTTCTATTTCCTTAGATGTAATTTGTGCTCCCAGTTCCTCTTGTTCCTTCAGTTCTAGTTTTGGAAGGTTACAGTTGTCCAAAAATTCTGAAACTTTATTATTGTCTATTAGCGTTTTTAATGTGTATAAATTCTTGTAAAATTGAGCAAATCTTTTATTGATATCATTAGGTAGTGTTAGTAATTCCCCTCTATCTGATTTAATCTTTAAAATTGCATGATCTTTTCCCCGTTTTTTCAGTTGGCGTGCCAAATGTTTATGGGGTTTATCCCCAAATTCGAAATGTTCTTGTTTTGTGATTTGGGATAATCTTATAACCTTCTCTGATAATAATTTATTTAGCTTAAATTTCAGTATTAAAATTTTATTATGTTTATCCATAGTTGGATCTTTAGCATTATCTATATCTAGTTTTCTGATTTGTTCTTCCAATTGTCTTTGTTTATTCTTATTCTTTTTGTTTTGAAAAGCTTGATACGAGATAATGACTCCTCTAATAAATGCTTTGAAGGATTCCCATAATAGTGTGGGGGATATATCTGGTATCGTTTGTCTCAAAAAATAGGTCCATCTGTTTTTTTAGATATATACTCCCTTGTGGGTCTTTCAAAATTTGCGAGTTAAACCTCCAGAACGATTTGTTTGTAGACATTCCTTCTAATTTTAGAACGAAAGTTAGCGGGGAGTGATCTGAAATCGTATTGGTGTGATATTTAGGGTTCATAGTATAAGGGATTAGTTTTGTATCCACTAAGAAGTAGTCCATACGTGGGTATGTTTTGTGTACCATTGAATAAAACGAGTATTCCCTTCCAGTCGGATTCACGATCCTCCAGACGTCTGCTATATTTGTATTTTTTATATATGTATTTAAGAGTTCACTAGTTTTAGATTTCATATTACCTCTTTGTTTTTGCATCGATTTATCTAAGTACGGATCTAAAACACAGTTGAAGTCTCCTCCAATTATAACATTTTGGTAGTTCAATTCTGCGATTATATTCAGGATTTTATTAAAAGATTGAGGATTATCAAAATTGGGCGCATATATGTTTACCAAGGTGATTGGCGTAGCATGGATCTCTCCTGTAACTATAAGATATCTCCCTTCCTTATCTGATATAATGTTCTTTGATTTGAATGGTATTCCTTTGCGAATAATGATTGCGGTGCCTCTGGATTTCGAAGTATATGAGGAGTGAAATGTTTGGCCTATCCAATTCGCCCTCAATCTCATCTGATCTTGATGTTTAAGGTGCGTTTCTTGTAGAAAAGTAATGTCCGTGTTATATGATTTCAACTGAGCTAGTATTTTGCCCCTTTTAATTGGTTCATTAATACCCCTTATATTCCAGCTACACAATGTGATTCCTCCCATTTTCTTTTGTTTATCATCTTGCATTTTCTCTGATTTTTATACCCTTATTTATTACGGTGCATCCATACCTCAGGACTCTGGATATTTGGGGGGCGTTTATATTACTAACTTCCTTGGTAGATCCCTTTTGCGATTTTCCTTGAAAAAAAAACACATAGTAGTGACATATTGTGATAAAAAAAAAAATTGAACAAGTAAAATTACAGTGTCTGAAGTATTCAACACTGTGGTGCGTGTCCCACGCGGCTGTGGGGTTCGACATCTATTCGACTTCCGAAGTTGATGTTGTACTATTAGCTCCACTCCTTTTATTACTCTAAATCTAGGAGGGCGGTACCATTTCAAAATCAATTATATTTCACCCAATTACACTATATATATATATATATATATATATATATATATATATATATATATTTCATTCAGACTGATCAGATCTGTGTTCAGCTACTCTGAAATTTATTTATCTAACACTTTCATCTACTAATTATTTATAATTAGTTATACTTTTGATAATAGTAAGCTGTTAGCTGTAAGGGTTAACCAGAAACAGGCTCCTGGAATTATGCCAGGTGCCTGAGTCTCCTCCCTTCCCCACACAAACTGCATAACACTTAAACATTCAGTATTATCTATTTTAATTCTAAAATTTGTTTTCTCTATATACGCGCTAGTCAGTCTTTTTAGCACATTATTACATTTTGCCCATTATATAGTTCAGGTTAGTTTCCATTTATATTTCTATATTAGTATTGTTAATTATTGTTAAGTCTCTATATTTTGTAAAGCTGTTTTTAGATCTTAAATCGCCATTTGTCCTTGTGATGTTTTCCACATTCGGCTCTGCTGTTCGTCTCTGCGTTGCTTATCAGTCTTTCCTTCATTTTGAACAAAGAATGTCCTTGAATTGAATTCCAAAGCGTCCAAAAGAGATAAGGTGTCTAGACCGGCGCACGTGGAAATGCTCTTTCATTTTAAACTTTTAGAGAATAGTATTTCTTCCCTTATCTTCAGGTGTTCTCTGTGAAGTAATAAAAGGAAAGAGATTGTCCATATCGTCCCGCTGCCTTGATTAATCCTCTGTTTCTGCCACAATCTCTTGGGCATATTTACAAGATGCGTCCGAATTAGTGAAAGTTTTCTCTTTTCCCTTGAAAGTAATGCGCATCCTGGCCGGATAAAAAATGCCACATCTGACATCTTTAACTCCATGGAGAATCTGTCTTGTCTGTGCGAACTTTCTTCTCTTTTGCACGATCTCATAGGGATAATCCCGGAGGAGTTTGATAGTGTCGTTTCCAAAGGTCATCTTCACTCCATATTTGATTTTTTTCATCAGCTCTTCAAGTGCTGAAATGTCCCGAAGTTTGACTATGATCTGTCGTGGGTGGGCTGGATCTGCTTGTGATCTTGGCTTAAATCTAGGTATTCGATGTGCCACTTCAATTTCCGGTTTCACAGGTAAATTGAGTACCTTTTTGATTAAGTTGGCAGTGAACTCACGGGCGTTATTTCCCTCTGCTCCTTCAGTTACTCCCAGTATTCGTAAATTTTGGCGTCTTGACCGTGCTTCGAGATCAAGACATTTATCTGAGACTTTCGCCAGTTGACTCTTGAGGCTGTCTAGTTCTAGCTTCATTCCCTGCATATCTTCAGCCATTTGATCAACCACTGTTTCCATGTCTTTCATTGCAGTTACTTGTGAAGAAACAATTACATGCACAGCCTCAAACTTCTTCTTAGATTCTACTTCCCCTTTATTAATTCTTCCCATTAGCTCTTCATGCACATCCTCAATTCGTTTTTGTATAATGCCAATGCAGTCAATAACTTTTTGATTACCAGCATTAATGTTTGACATATTTACCATCAATTTAACATTAATATTTTCCATCATTTTTGAATTTCCAGCCTCAATATCCTTTCTCAGTTCTCTTACCGAGTTCTTTATCGCTTCCATTTCATTTTTCTCCTTAGTAGCCATCTCAGTCTTGGCTCTTGTAACCATTCCAGAATCCACTTCAGAGGTCTGTTCTTCAGTTTTCTGTGCTTTCAGCAGTTTTGAGATTGTTCTCCGAGGGCTCTGAGCTGGACGGTTTTTTCATTTAAAATCCTTTATCCTCCGTTTAACTCACAGCGCTTACTGATGACGTCATCAGCGCGACGTCCCGGGGCTCCGGTGCGCTTTTGAATTGGTCCCGACCTCCAGACCCGATTTTAACATGAAAAATCGCGATTTTGCAGGAGCGGAGCTAAAAGTTGCGACTGCTAGTCCAGCATGGCGCCATCCTCGTACAAAATCAATGCTACCGACACCTCCTATCGTAACCGGCGTTCACAACCCCACGCACCACCTCGACAGCCTCAGAGATCTATTGAACGGTGCTCTAACTGTGACGACTCCCACGCTCCAGGTCGCGAATTCTGCGCTGCTTACGGTAAAATTTGCCACTACTGTAAGAAGATGAACCACTTCATGAAATGTTGTCATTCTTGCATGGCTCGTTCTTTCCCAAGACAAACTGTACACCTGTTAAAACATGAACCTACTGATAACGAATTGCAGGAGCTGGAAGCAGCATCTCCTGCTCGACTCCCAGAGTAAGAAGATAAGAAGTCCAGCCATCAACTCGCTGTTTGCTTCCACTAACAAGCAATTTGACCCTGAAGTCTCTCTGTTCGTTAACAGCAACATCACGGTTGCAAAGATTGACACTGGTGCTAAATGTAATGACATGTCTTTATCTGAATTTAAACAAATCCGTATTGCCGAACGTATTGCAAACACTACGGCCACTTTACGAGCCTATGGGGGAGGGGAACTGCTCCCACTTGGAGAAACATAGAAACATAGAAACGTAGAAAATAGGTGCAGGAGTAGGCCATTCGGCCCTTTGAGCCTGCACCGCCATTCAATATGATCATGGCTGATCATCCAACTCAGTATCCTGTTCCTGCCTTTTCTCCATACCCCCTGATACCTTTAGCCACAAGGGCCACATCTAACTTAAATATAGCCAATGAACTGACCTCAACTACCTTCTGTGGCAGAGAATTCCAGAGATTTACCACTCTCTGTGTGAAAAATGTTTTTCTCATCTCGGTCCTAAAAGATTTCCCCCTTATCCTTAAACTGTGACCCCTTGTTCTGGACTTCCCCAACATCGGGAACAATCTTCCTGCATCTAGCCTGTCCAATTTTGTAAGTTTCTATAAGATCCCCCCTCAATCTTCTAGATCCCCCCTCAATCTTCTGAACTGAATTGCCGCCTGGAGTCACAAGCTCACAAACTGAAGTTTTTCATTGTCCGTGGGGATTCTGCAACTCTGCTTGGCATTAACACATGCCAGGATCTAGGACTGGTTACCTTTGGGTCTGCTGTCCATCAAATCTCTCCCACTGAGGTCTCCACTCAGCAGGTACTTTTTCAAAATATAAAGAACTATTTGACGACAAGCTTGGAAAGCTGCCTATCAAGTACAGCATCGCCACTGATCCAAATGTCCCACCTGTGGTCCGAGCACCACACCGTATTCCGCATGCTATGCGCGCCAGAGTATACAATGAGCTCTAGCGGATGGTGTTCCTGGGTGTCATTGCTATGGTTACTGACCTGTCTGATTGGGTTTCCACCATGGTGGTTGCAACAAAGAAGAACAAGGAAGAAATCCGAATCTGCATCAACCCCAGAGATCTAAACACAGCGATCAAATGCCCACACTACCCGATGCACACAGTAGAGGAAGTTGCTGCTCAGATAGGCAGTGCATCCGTGTTCTCTGTTCTGGATGCCAAAGTTCATTTTGGCAGATCCCGCTGGACCCTGACTCATCCAATCTCACCACGTTCGGCACCCCCTTTGGCCGTTATAAATTCCTGCGGATGCCCTTTGGCATCAACTCTGCTAGCGAAGTTTTCCAACGCAGAATGGAACAATTATTTGCGGGGTACCCGTGCGCCATCATTGTCGATGATATTCTCATTGCCGGACACAACACGGTGAAACATGATGCCAATCTAAAAAAAGTACTAGACCGTGCTAAAGACATCCATCTCAAGCTCAACCCCCTAAAATGCAGATTTCGTGTCACAGAAGTCAGCTATGTCGGTCACGTTTTCACCAGTGATGGCCTCAGACCAGACCCCTCCAAGACCACTGTCATTAACGAGATGCCAGTTCCCACTGATGTTACGAGTTTACAGAGATTCCTGGGAATGGTCAACTACTTGGGGAAATTCATTCCCAACCTCAATATCTGCCCCCCCCTACGGGAACTGACTCACAAGGACACTGCCTGGTCCTGGTACCCACAGCACCAGTGCGCTTTTGAAATCCTTAAGTTGCAACTGGCCAGTGCTCCAACCCACGCCTACTTTGCTTTCAAGTTGCCGGTGCCACTCACATGTGATGCATCCCGTTACGGACTTGGCGCTGCTTGCCTACAGACTTCCACCGAAGGTGACTGCAGACCAGTTCCTTATGACTCCCACACCCTGTCTGAGACTGAACAATGTTATGCCCAGGTAGAAAAGGAATTGCATGCCGTGGTTTTTGCCTGTACGAAATTCAAAGACTTTATTTTTGGCAGTCCGTAATTGTGGAAACAGACCACCATTCTGAATAAACCCATGAAACAGGTCACCATTCTGAACAAACCCATTCATGCCGCTCCGGCTCGCCTGCAATGGATGATGATGCAGCTACAGTGTTTCGATTTCACTATAGTCTACAAAAAGGGCAAGGATATGCACATAGCTGACACGCTATCAAGAGCCCCACGCAAAACCAGCGAACAACAGCCCTCAGAACAAGACCAGTTCATGGTTATGGTGGTGTTGTACGTATCTAGTGAATGCATAAGCAGCCTGGCAGAGCACACGGCTACAGATCAAACTCTACAATTACTGTCCTCAGTCATCCGTCGTGGCTGGCCGGATGAACAACACAGTACCCCACTTGCGATTCGCTGATACTACTTGGTTCGCGACGAACTGGTGCTACAGGATGGGGTCATAGTCAAGGGTCACAAAGCTGTCATCCCAGCTGTTCTTCAGGACACGTACTTTGATGCCATCCACAGTGCCACCCCAGTGTGGAAGTAACCCTACAACGAGCACAGAGCATGTTTTACTGGCCCCGTATGACAAAATATATACGCGAAAAAGTCGAAGCCTGTGCCGCCTGCAACAGCCTGACGTCACA
This sequence comes from Amblyraja radiata, assembly GCF_010909765.2. Taxonomy (NCBI): domain Eukaryota; kingdom Metazoa; phylum Chordata; class Chondrichthyes; order Rajiformes; family Rajidae; genus Amblyraja; species Amblyraja radiata. The sequence continues at coordinate 26,150,887 of NC_045964.1, read as the reverse complement.
CTAGCAGAAACAACCCTTGCTCTCACACCCTGTTCCTCCATTGCCATGGTCCACCGTCGCTACTGACATATTTGAGGGGCGTGGAAAACACTATTTGGTTCTCGTTGACTCGTATTCGGGCTGGTTCGAAATTGACCTACTCCAAACCATCACATCCGACGCAGTCATCCAAAAGCTGTCATGCCACTTCTCCGTGCACGGCGCCCCTGCGTGTCTCCTATCGGATAACGGCAGTCAGTTCACCAGTCAGGGTTTCAAAAACCATGCTCAATTCTGTGATTTTCGTCATGTCACCAGCAGTCCTGAATTTCCACAGTCCAACAGACTTGCAGAACGGGTGGCCCGTAGCGCCAAACAATTAATGGAGCACTCACACCTTGCTAAATCTGATGTATTCTTGGACCTGCTTAACTTAAGGAACATCGCCCGTGACCCGATACTGGGGTCTCCAGCCCAACGCATGATGTCTCGGCAGACCCGTGCTGCCCCTGCCCGTGCCCCAGCAGCTGCTGCAGCCACAGGTCCGTTCACCTCCTGTTGTCCAGAAACAGCTATGGCCATTTGGGTCACATTCACAGCCCTGCCAAGGAGCCGCGCTCATATCTCATGAGCGCCGACAGCGGCCTTTACAGACGCAACCATCAACATCTCCTTCCTGTGAAGGAACCACGTCCTGCGGTCTCGTATCCAGAGGCCACGCATCTCATGTACCCTTCTACTGTCAGACTGTCTCTTCCCTCGCGCTCTGCTGCTGCAGATCAGCCACTGACCATGCCCCCTACGGCCTCACTACAACGTTCGGCTCCCTACTCGCCGGCTTCGCCATCTTCACCCCACGGGTCTCTGGCGCTGTCCCCACATGGGTCCTCGGTTACTTCCCCGGTGAAGGGAGGATCTATACCGCACGTGAGTGGGACGGGTCTGTAGGCCACCCCTTAGGTATGGGGATTTTGTGTAAACCATCTATACATCCCTGTATACGTTATTAGCGTTTTTGGGTACTGTATTACTTAGCCATCACGTGTGTTTATGCTTATAGGCCACTTGCATTCAGGTGTGCTTCATTTTATTTCTACAAGGAAAGATATAGATTGGTTACACCACACTAACCAATTGTAGTGCATTATTATTAGAAGCTCCGCCTACTACATGGTTTATATTATTGTAACCCAGCTCGTGCTATTAATCTATTTGTCACTACACAGCTATAACAATTGTGTACTGTACTGTAGTGATCTTTAATAAAACTCTGTTGTACCATGTTTGTGAGAATGACTGGATCATTTACACTTGTGTCTTTCTCTAACCTCCTTTCACCTTCCCCTACAAACCTGAATCCATCTACCACCTTTAGACTTTAGGCTTTAGAGATGCAGCACAGAAACAGATACTACAGCCCACCGAGTTCGCACTGACCAGCGATCACCCCGTACACTAACACTATCCTACACATCAGGTGCAAGTTACAATTTATAGAAGCCAATTCACCAACCAACCTGCAGGACTTTGGAGTGTGGCAGGAACCCGAAGCACCCAGAGAAAACCCTCGCAGCCCACAGGGAGAACGTACAATCTCTGTATAGACAGCACCCATAGTCAGCATCGAACCTGGGTCTCTGGCGCTATAAGGCAGCAACTCTACCGCTGCGCCAGCGTGCCCTCCCATCACCTGCCAGACGTTGTCAAGTCCCCAGCTTTTTCCTCTTATTCTAATCCGTCTGCAGAAGGCTCTCCACATATGCTGCCTGTCCCACTGTGTTGTTCTGGCAATTTGTTTTTCCCCCCACATTTATTAAACCTGACTGAGACAGCCACTTGGCTGAATGAGATCATTCAAACATCCCAAATAAACAGAGCATAACAAATATAGCAGGCAGATTTCACCCTTAAAAAAACCCACCCAATATCCACCTCTTGTGCTGCCGTAATGCACAGTGATTTGTTCTAGCACGGGCAAGATGAAGGTCTCATATATTTTCTGGAGAGATGTAACCTGCAGAATATGCTCAGGAATTCCACTGCTGAATACTGTCTCCTCTCATAGAAACATAGAAACAAAGAAAATAGGGGCAGGAGCAAGCCATTCGGCCCTTTGAGCCAGCACCGCCATTCAATATGATCATGGCTGATCATCCAAAAGCAGCACCCCTTTCCTGTGTTCTCCCCATATCCCTTGATTCCGTTAGCCCTAAGAGCTACATCTAACTCTCTCTTGAATACATCCAGTGAATTGACATCCACTGCCTTCTGTGGCAGAGCATTCCACAGATTCACAATTCTCTGGGTGAAAAATGTGTTTCCTCATCTCAGTTCTAATTGGCCTACCCCTTATTCCTAAACTGTGACCCCTGGTTCTGGACTCCCCCAATACCGAGAACATTTTCCTGCATCTAGCCTGTTCAATCCCTTGAGAATTTTACATGTTTCTATTAGATTCCCTCTCATCCTTCTAAATTCCAAATTCCAAAATGAATTGAACTTTAACTTTTATCTTGAGAGTCTGCACCAACCACCGATCACCCCATACATTAGTTCTATCCTGCACATGAGGGACAATTTTCAGAAGCCAATTAACCTACAAACCTGCACGTCTTTGGAGTGTGGCAGGAAGCCAAAGCACCAGGGAGAGCGTGCAAACTCCGTTCAGACAGCACCTGTAGTCAGGATTGAAGGGGGTCTCTGGTGCTGTAAGGCAGCAACTCTACCACTGTGCCATTGTGCCGCCCTCTTTTCCTGAAGGAAACAAGATAATAATAATTTCAAAATGTTGTCATGTCACTGCAGAAATTAGGCTGTATGAATTTAGGGTTTAGTCTAGAGAAGCAGCATTGAAACAGGCCCTTCGACCCACAGAGCCTGCGCCAACCATCATAGGTTTAAGGTGAGGAAGATTTAACTTTTTACATAAAAGTTGGTGGGTGTATGGAACAAGCTGCTGGAGAAGGTGATTGAGGTACTTGACAGTACAATCACAACGTTGAAGAAACATTTAGACAGGTACATGGACAGGATAGATTTAGAAGGATATGGGCCATATGCAGGACTACTGTAGATGGGGCATGTTGGTCATGTGGGCAAGTTAGGCCGAAGGGCCCGTTTTCAAGCTGTATGTCTTTGTCAATTTAAAGACAACTCCAAAGTCAATTTAAATTAATGCTTAATAACATAGTATGTGGTCTCCCTTGTAAGTGGGAAACACAGAATAAGTATGTTAATAAAGTGGCCAAGTTAATTCCACCCTAACAAAGGTACAACAGAAAAGTATCAGATCTCTTGCCCACGGGCAGGGCCCTCAGCCTGAAGCCAGTACTTTGGGAAGTTGAAATAGTAACACCCCCCCCCCAGTGGGACGCTGTGCTTTTGACTGGAGCCCACCCTATTGCAGTACAAATAAGAGTTATGCGAACAGCTTAAACCTTTAGGTTCAAATCATGTTAACACCAACCTGGCACTGACATCATGCAATTTGTTTCACACCCTGCTAGTCATAACTGTTGTTCCTTCAGAAATATCCTGAGTCAAAGTCAAATGTTTCGAAAATCTTTTTAAGGAATCCATGGGCCAAAATGGGAACTTGGTCTACAAATAGAAGACCATACGATCATAGTCCATAGGAGCAGAATTGGGCCATTTGGCCCATCTAGTCTGCTCTGCCATTCATATGTACATGTTATAGGAGAAGAATTAGGCCATTCGGCCCATCGAGTCTGCACTGCTATTCAATCATGGCTGATCTATTGTTCCCTCTCAATCCCATTCTCCTGCTTTCACCAGGAACCTTTGATGCCCTTTCTAAACAAGAATCTATCAATCTCCACTTTAAAAAATACCCAATGACAGCCCCCACAGCCATCTGTGGAAACACCCACTCCACAATATACAAGTAACCACAAATGAATATTCTGGAGTGATCCTGCAGCTAACTGGAATTTCTAACATGATATTTGTGTACTCAGTGTTCTTCAAAGAGTTATGCCATAATGATTTAAAATTAAGGGTAAGACTCGCAAAAAGTTGAGAGAAACAAATGGCAAATGATTCCCTATTTGGACAATGCATTCAGGTGGGACCCAGGGAGTTTAGTTGTTTTAGTTTAGTTTAATTTAGTTCAGAGATACAGCGCAGAAACTATTTAAGTCCATCCAACCTCACCTTATAATCTAGGCAGCACTGGTAAATATCTCCTGCATCCTCTCCAAAGCCTCCACATCCTTCCTGTAATGGTGCCCAGAATTGTAAACAATACTCCAAATGTGACCAAACCAAAACCCTATGGAGCTACATTATGACTTGGATTGTCTTCTTTGGGACATCTGAGGATGAATGGAGACCTGATAGAAGTACTGTATATACATTCATGAGAGGCATAGATAGGATAGACAGTCAGAACCTTTTTCCCCAGGATGAAAATTGTCAAAGACTAGAGGGCATAGCTTTAAGGTGAGATAGGTAAACTTTCAAGGGGATGTGCGGGGCATGTTTTTTACACAGTGGATGGTGGGTGGCTGGAACGCATTGCCAGGGATGGGGGTGGAGGCAGATATGACAGTGGTATTTAAGAAGCTTTTAGATAGGCCCAAGGATGTGTGGAGAATGGAGGTATATGGATTATGTGCAGGCAGATAAGATTACAGTAGTTTATCATGACATCATGTTCGGAATAGACATTGTGGGCTAAAGCGGCTGTTCCTGTGCTGTACTGTGCTATGTTCTCGAAAATAGTACAATCTAAAGTCTTGGAGTTCGGCATACAAGTTAGAAATATTCCACAGTCCCACATAAGAAAGCATCTGGTCCAAAGCCAAACAAATGGCAGTAAGGATGTATTCTTAATCCAATTTGCTGTTTCATCTTCTGAAATGGTGGTGCTGGCGGGGAACCCATCAATCTTTCTGGTAATGAGCAGAATCCTGCAATGTTGAAATACATTTGCATTTGGCAATATTTACAATACCTCAAACCGGGAAATTTAAACTAGCTCGTTGACAGATTAACCAAAATGTTGAGCACTGGGAGGGCTGCATTTTTCCTCTCATTTATTACTTCCCGTGATGGGATTTCAAACACAGTCGTGAAGCATTTCCCAAAGTAGGTGCAAGCTGCTGTAATTAAATTGGCAATGTGCTTCAGAAACTTGAAAGGACCAGAGGTTCATTGGCACTTGGAAAGGTAGAGTGGATTGTTGGGAACAGTAGGGTAACACAGGAGTTTTTCTATAAGGGAAGACTGCTGCAGAATGTTACTGCACACAAAGCACAAAGCAATAGGTGGAACAGATGAGGCCTTGTTTGCTTGGCCTGGATAAACTACCCCAGTCACTGGGGAACAGGGAGGTGGGATTGGGGTTGGTTGGCGGTGGCATCATGGAGTGGGGGAATTGGCTGCTGGGAATGGGTCAGTATGATAATCACTTTGGAGACTGGGGTCACCATCGTGTGATGGCAGATGGCTCAAGCAACAGCCCATATATAAGGGGTGACATTTTAACTTAAAGTTAGCCGACCTGAAGTTGGTTCCTCATGTGGATCTCCACTGGCTGAGTCCTTCTCTGGCAGATTCCTTTATCTTCTGCTACAGAAGTTTGAAAACACATACATTCAGATTCAGGGACAATTTCATCCCAGATGTTATCAGGCAACTGAATCATCCTATCACCAACTAGAGAGCGGTTCTGACCTCCCATCTACCTCATTGGAGCGCATTGGGGACCTTTAATTGGACACTACTGGACTTTATCTTTCACTTTGGAGTGTGGGAGCAAATAGGAGCTCCTGGAGCAAACCCATGCGGTCAAAGGGAGAATATACAAACTCCATACAGACAGCACCCATAGTCAGGACTGAACCTGGGTCTTTGGCGCTGTAAGGCACCGCTGCCACTGTGCAACTGTACCGCAGCAACTGTACCAATACTACTGTGCCATCGTACCGCCCTTGAACACTTTGATAAAAGAAATCGGCCATGAAACATTGCTGCATGCACTGGAATTTCTCAAACACCTTCTGTTAAAATTTGATATAACATAAAATATTGGGCAGCAATGAGAACTCTCAGCATCACACTGAAAATCCCCGTGCCATATTAAGTGGGTGAAATAGAGCAAATTGTGCCAGTACATTTGGGTTTTTTTTCAGCTCGAAATGGAGACTTCAAAAAGGTTGATATACCTTGTACCTTGTGGTCACCGCTCCCGAAGAGCCCACCAGGGACTTTACTGGAAGTTGACGAGAGTGGGTCTGGTCTAGCGGGGGCTGTGCAATTTGCAATTTCAAACTTGTTATACAACTAAACTTATCTTTCGACCCCTCTTCATCGATGACAGTGATAGAGGCAACTAGGGCATGAGTATTTCAGGATGTGGATGCAAGCCTCAAGCTCCCATTCATTGACTAAGGAAGAGAAATATTTGAAGGCGAGTTAATCGTTATTTTCCAGTTGAATCCTCTTTGTTGGCTCACAAGCAGGGAGAAAGGATTTTCACTTCAGCAGTAGTAAGTCTGGGGGGGATAGTGGGCTTGTATTCACACAAGAGCCAATTAAGCTGGCAAAATGCAAAATCTGAACGAAACATTTATATATCACATAAGGGAGAAAACAGTTGACTTTTTTGACAAGTACAAAGGAGCATATATTTGCAATGTTTATATAAATTATATCCATTAATCTATCTTGATATTTTTATTTTTAAACATATTTGCTTTAGAAGCCATGTGGAAATTTACGTGGAACTTTATGAAACAAAACTTACGACTGCAGAAAGCATAATTGCTTTTGAACCAGCCCACTGAAACGATGGTTAGGGTTATTTTGTAGAGGATAAAGTAAGCATTATTAGAAACACTGCAAATGTCTGCAAATCTGCTTTAACGTTTTTTTGAACATAATTATTATAAGGTTAATATAACGAGTCACATCAGTGTAGACCAAGCGCACTGCTCAAGGCTCCTTCCACCCAGATCCTGCCCATTGGCATTCTTGCTTGAAGCCAAACAGCCCAATGGGGGCTCGGAGACTGATTAGGGGTGGCACGGTGGCTCACCGGTAGAGTTGCTGCCTTACAGCTCTTACAGCACCAGAGACCTGGGTTCGATCCCGACTTTAGGTGCTGTCTTTACGTTTGTACGTTCTTGCCATGACCGCGTGGATTTTCACTGAGTTTTTTGGTTTCCTCCCAAACTCCAAAGACATACAGGTTTGTAGGTTAATTGGCTTGGTGTTAATGTGCTGGGATCGCTGGTTGGTGCCGGCTCGGTGGGCCGAAGTGCCTGTTTACGCGCTGTATCTCAAAACTAAACTCAACTAAACTAAACAATACTTGACTCCCCATGCTCTACAGCCAAGATGCAGTGAGCTTGGGTCTCAGTTGTTCCCCAGCTCAGCCCCCAATCCCACCAACCCCTGTCGCTTCTGCATTTGGTCTAATGATTTCAGACAGTTCGCTGGCTATCAAAGGACATGAATTGTTTGAAACTATCTCCATTAGTCATGGGCATTCAAAAAATCTCCCCACAGCAGCTAATTCTAAACTTTAGACTTTACTTTAGAGATACAGACCCTTCGACCCACCGAGCCCGTGCCAACCAGTGATCACCCCTTACACAATACTATCCTACATGCTGGGGTCAATTTACAATTTATATCGAAGCCAATTAACCTACAAACCTGTACGTCTTTGTAGTGTGGGAGAAAACCGGGGGACCCGGAGATAGCGCCACAGGGAGAACGTACAAGCCCCATACAGGTAGCACCTGCATTTGGGATCGAACCCGGGTGTCTGGCGCTGTAAGGCAGCAACTCTACCGTTGCACCAGCATGCCGCCCAATTCCACCTTGACTTATCTGCAGAAAAAAAGGGACCCATTCATATGATTCCTGCAACAAACACTCCTTTTCTTCTCGTCCCGCCCTGGAACACTGATAAATAGCACGGCAGTCACACTTCCTGAATGAAATGCGCAGATGACTTCCAGGATAATTGTTAGTGCTGCTTAAGCCCCAAATTCCCAGGAAATCCTCTGATGTGGTTTGAAATTTCTCAACAAATCTAGGGCACCATAAACTGTGAGTGGTGAATGCGCCTTTAAATAGGCAAGAATCTTAGCCATGACGCTTGGTCCTAATCAGCTGCTAAGAACAGGCATTTGGACAAGCACCATGATTAATGATTTGGCAGGCAAGCAGCAACTTAATGAATGGGTGCTATTCCGAATGCTAACTTCTGCTCTTTTTGCACAAAACTTTACTTTAGACTTTCCAGATACAGAGTTTAAACAGGCCCGCTGGCCCATCGAGTTTGTGCTGACCGGCGATCACCCCATACCCCGGATCACCCCATACCCCGGATCACCCCATACCCCGGATCACCCCATACCCCGGATCACCCCATACTCTCAACCTATCCTACACACGAGGGACAATTTAGAATCTTTACCAGTCAATTAGCCTACAAACCTGTACATCTTTGGAGTGTGGGTGGAAGCTGGAGCTCCCAGAGAAAACCCACATGGTCACAAGGACAATAGACAATAGGTGCAGGAGTACACCATTCGGCCCTTTGAGCCAGCACTGCCATTCACTGTGATCATGGCTGATCATCCACAATCAGTACCCCGTTCCTGCCTTCTCCCCAAGTCCCTTGACTCCGCTATCTTTAAGAGCTCTATCTAACTCTCTCTTGAAAGCATCCAGATAATTGGCCTCCACTGCCTTATGAGGCAGAGAATTCTACAGATTCACAACTCTCTGGGTGAAAAAGTATTTTCGTCATCTCCGTTCTAAATGGCCCACCCCTTATTCTTAAACTGGGGCCCCTGGTTCTGGACTTCCCCAACATCAGGAACATGTTTCCTGCCTCTAGCGTGTCCAATCCCTTAATAATCTTATATGTTTCAATAAGATCCCCTCTCATCCTACTAAACTCCAGTGTATACAAGCCCAGTCGCTCCATTCTCTCAACATATGACAGTCCCGCCATCCCAGGAAGTAACCTCGTGAACCTACGCTGCACTCCCTCAAAAGCAAGAATGTCCTTCCTCAAATTTGGATACCAAAACTGCACACAATACTCCAGGTGTGGGCTCACCGGGGCCATATACAACGGCAGAAGGACCTCTTTACTCCTATACTCAACTCCTCTTGTTATGAAGGCCAACATGCCATGAGCTTTCTTCACTGCCTGCTGTACCTGCATGCTTACTTTCAGTGACTGATGAACAAGGACACTCAGATCACGTTGTACACCCCCTTTTCCTAACATGACACCATTCAGATAATAATCTGCCTTCCTATTCTTGCCATCAGTTGATAATCTCACATTTATCCACATTAAACTGCATCTGCCACGCATCTAGCCACTCACCCAACCTGCCCGTCACCCTGCATCCTCATAACATCCTCCTCACAGTTCACACTGCTACCCAGCTTTGTCTCATTTACAAATTGACTAATGTTACTCATAATCAACTTCATCTAAATCATTGATGTATATTGTAAATAGCTGCGGTCCCAGCACCGAGCCTTGCGGCACCCCACTAGTCACTGCCTGCCATTCTGAATGGGACCCTTTCATCCCTACTCTTTGTTTCTTGTACAAATGTACTCTTTGTTTCCTGTACAGAACGTACAAACTCCATACAGATAGCACCCATAGTCAGGAACTAACCTGGGTCTCTGGTGCGGTAAGGCAGCAACCCTATCACTATGCCACTGTGCCGTCCAAATGTGGGCTAACATATTGTTGCACCAGCTTATCCCTGCACCACCGCTACCACATAGCCAAGATATCAGGGAAACAACATGCAATTTCTCCAACTGAAAATGTTTGAGGAAATTATATCCTCTTTCATTGGGAGAATAGTAAGATTAAACGAGAATTTACCAGTTTGAAGTTTGATCGTTATTTTATGAGGAGTAACGTTGAGGGATTACGTGAAGAACCCCGCCAGAACGCATGCGTGTCATTCTTCAAAGCAGCGGTGTGAAATCACAGATAACTGTAATGACTAAACATAGTAAGATTAGAGAAGAGATACCAGTTGAGTATATGATCAAGGGTGGGAGCGGAGGGCACGTAATCCCTCAACGTTACTCCTCATAAAATAACGATCAAACTTCAAACTGGTAAGTTCTCGTTTAATCTTACTATTTTACTTCGGAGTCACGTGAGTGACTACGTGAAGATTTTAAAGCTCTGTGATTTCATGCCGTGGAAACGAGTCTATGCATCACATCTGCCTTGATTATGGGGAGAATAGTGTTAACATCATTAGACATCAATACAATATTGAAAACCCAACGATAAATATATTAACACCAAATTATAGCCCCTATTTATGGGGTAAATTATATTACAGAACTTAAAATTGTTTCTGCAAATGTTCCAGGTTCAATGACTGGTTTGTTATAAAATCGTTGGAAAGTTTCCTCCGTTGACCATCCTGCTGTCTTGAGGATTTGGTCCATAGGAACATCCAACTTCATAGCTGCCGATGTAGCGGCAGCCCTGGTGGAGTGAGATTTAAAATGCTAGTGTCTACTCCAGCCTTATTGGGACCTGTTTTAGCCATCTAGAGATGGTCTGGACTGCCACTGTTTTGAGTGGCTGTTTGTAGCTGATTAAAAGTGACATTTCTTTCCCTCTGATGATCTTAGTATACTCCATATATAATAATAAGTGTGTTACAATACAAAGACGATCATCTGTCGGGTATGCCCTGAATTCTGTTTTTAGGCCTGCTGATCCCTGTCAGTTCTGTTTGACTAATTCATTGATGTGAAAAGTTAAATTTCCAGATGAAATAGTCATGTTGTCCAGCCTTAGGTTCTGTAGTGACTGGACCCTTTGTGCCGTGACCAAGGCCATCAGCATGACTGTTTTCATAGTCAGTTTCTGTAGGGACAGAGCTGTAGCTGGAGACCAGTTTCTTAACATGGTCAGTACAATGCTCACATCCCATATTTGGGAGTACCTGGTTCTTGGGGGATTAACATTAAAATGCCCCTCATGAGTTTGGTTACCAGGGTGTGTCCCAACAGAATGCTGCTCTGTTCCTTGCCACAGGTATGTTGACAGAGCACTTCTGGCGCAGTTGATGGCACTATGACTGAGCCTCTCATCGTAATGGAGGCTTGCCAGGAATTCCAAAACAGACGGGATGTTCATAGATCTGTGGGTGATCTTCCCTTTGTTACCGGATGGACCAGTAAATTAGGTCTATGATGGATGGTGATGCATGGTTCGAATACCATGTCTAGTATCACCGGGAACCATGGTTGAGTAGGCCAATCGGGTACTATCAAAATACCAGACGCAGAGTCTTGCTGTATTTTCCTTAATACCCGACTGATGAGGCAGAAAGGAGGCTGTTGCCGCTGCCCCAGGTCTGGTTCCCATGAAACATAATTTGATAACTGGTGATTGAGCCTGGATGCGAAAAGATCGATATCTGGTGTTCCATACCATGCTGTAATTTCAGCAAATACATTTTTATCCAACATCCATTCAGTGTTTTCATTGAATTTGCGTGACCTGGTGTCTGCCACTAAATTTAGTTTACCTGGTAAGTATCCAAATATCTCTCTAGATACACCATTGCCAAATTGTGTTGGCCAGATTGTCACATGATGTCGATTTGTTTCCACCCATATGGTTGATATATGCTACCACGGTGGTGTTGTCAATTTGTAGTCTAACATGCTGGTGATTTAACCCAGAACAATATGACTTAAGGCAAAGGAATGCACTTAACATTTCCAGGTAGTTTATGCCCAGTGTTTGTAATAATGATGCCTCCTGTGCATTCCATCTCCCTCCACAGCTGGAGATGGAATTGGTAGCACCCCAACCAAGTGCACTGGCATCAGTTTGTAGTACCATAGACGGGTTGCTGATAATTATTGGATTGGAACAATACCTGACGTTATGTTCCCACCATTTTAGTTCCATTATGGCCTCTGTTGGTAGCTTCATTGGTCTGTCAAAATGGCCATCATTAAGTTTGAGTGCTCTTATTTTTGCTCTCTGTAAATTTCGATAGTGTAAAGGTCCGAATTGTGTGGCTGGAAATGCAGCCACTATCGTCCCAATTATTCTAGCTACCAGTCTAATGGATGGTTTGGTGATGTCAATGATTTCGCTACAAGCCTCTATTAAGGCTGTAACCTTTTCTTTCGGCAAAGTCACTGACATGAGAACTGAGTTAATGGTGAACCCCACATAATCCATTTTTGTTGAAGGCGTTAATAGTAAGATTAAACGAGAACTTACCAGTTTGAAGTTTGATCGTTATTTTATGAGGAGTAACGTTGAGGGAATATGTGAAGAATCCCCGCCAGGACGCATGCGTGTCATTCTTCAAAGCAGCGGTGTGAAATCACAGATAACTGTAATGACTAAACATAGTAAGATTAGAGAAGAGATACCAGTTGAGTATATGATCAAGGGTGGGAGCGGAGGGCACGTATTCCCTCAACGTTACTCCTCATAAAATAACGATCAAACTTCAAACTGGTAAGTTCTCGTTTAATCTTACTATTTTACTTCGGAGTCACGTGAGTGACTACGTGAAGATTTTAAAGCTCTGTGATTTCATGCCGTGGAAACGAGTCCATGCATCACATCTGCCTTGATTATGGGGAGAATAGAGTTAACATCATTAGACATCAATATGATATTGAAACCCAATGATAAATATATTAACACCAATTATTGCACCTATTTATGGGGTAAATTATATTACAGAACTTAAATTTGTTTCTGCAAATGTTCCAGGTTCAATGATTGGTTTGTTATAAAGTCGTTGGAAAGTTCCCTCCGTTGACCATCCTGCTGTCTTGAGGATTTGGTCCATAGGAACGTCCAACTGCATAGCTGCCGATGTAGCTGCAGCCCTGGTGGAGTGAGATTTGAAAATGCTAGTGTCTACTCCAGCCTTTATTAGGACCTGTTTTAGCCATCTAGAGATGGTCTGGACTGTCACTGTTTTGAGTGGCTGTTTGTAGCTGATTAAAGTGACATTTCTTTCCCTCTGATAATCTTAGTATACTCCATATATAATAGTAAGTGTGTGACAATACAGAGACGACCATCTGTCGGGTAGGCCCTGAATTCTGTTTTTAGGCCTGCTGACCCCTGTCTGTTCTGTTTGACTATTTCATTGATGTGAAAAGTTAAATTTCCAGATGAAATAATCATGTTGTCCAGCCTTAGTTTCTGTAGTGACTGGACCCTTTGTGCCGTGACCAAAGCCATCAGCAAGACTGTTTTCATAGTCAGTTTCTGTAGGGACAGAGCTGTAGCTGGAGACCAGTTTCTTAACATGGTCAGTACAAAGCTCACATCCCATATTTGGGAGTACCTGGTTCTTGGGGATTAACATTAAAATGCCCCTCATGAGTTTGGTTACCAGGGTGTGTCCCAACAAAATGCTGCTCTGTTCCTTGCCACAGGTATGTTGACAGAGCACTTCTGGCGCAGTTGATGGCACTATGACTGAGCCTCTCATCGTAATGGAGGCTTGCCAGGAATTCCAGAACAGACGGGATGTTCATAGATCTGTGGGTGATGTTTATTGTTGTGACAGTACTTCCCATTTTTGAAGACACCAAGTACTGTTTTTTGGTCGACTGTCTGTGGGCCGCTGAAATAATATCCACTGTTCGGTCCGTCAGTCCCAGGTGTAGTAGAGGTGCTTTCAACTATAAATTAATAGGTTTATATAATTATGACATGGGTAACTACCCCTTGTTGCGGGAAGAACCAGTAAATTAGGTCTATGATGGATGGTGATGCATGGTTCTAAAACCATGTCGTGTATCACCGGGACCCATGGTTGAGTAGGCCAATCAGGGTACTATCAAAATATCAGACGCGGAGTCTACTGTATATTCCTAAATACCCGACTGATGAGGCAGAAGGAGGGAATGCATAAATAAATAATCCCCCAATGCAGCGAAAATGCATCTGTACCACTGCCCCAGGTTCTGGTTCCCATGGACTTAATTCGATAACTGGTGAGAGCATGGATGCGAATAGGTCGATATCTGGTGTTCCATATCGTGCTGTAATTTCAGCAATACATTTTTTATCCAACATCCATTCAGTGTTTTTCATAGAATTAGCGTGACCTGTTGTCTGCCACTAAATTCAGTTTACCTGGTAAGTAGGTAGCTGATATCCAAATATCTCTCTGGATACACTATTGCCAAATTGTGTTGGTCAGATTGTCACATGATGTCGATATGTTTCCACCCATATGGTTGATATATGCTACCACGGTGGTGTTGTCAATTTGTAGTCTAACATGCTGGTGTTATAACCCAGAACAATATGACTTAAAGCCATGGAATGCACTCAACATTCCCAGGTAGTTTATGCCCAGTGTTTGTAATAATGATGCCTCCTGTGCATTCCATCTCCGCCACAGCTGGAGATGGAATTGGTAGCATCCCATCCAAGTGCACTGGCATCAGTATGTAGTTCCATAGACGGGTAGCTGATAATGTTTGGATCGGAACAATGCCTAATGTTATGTTTCCACCATTTTAGTTCCATTGTGGCCTCTGTTGGTAGCTTCATTGGTCTGTCAGAATGACCCCCATAATTTTTGAGTGCACGAATGTTTGCCCTCTGTAATTTTTGATGATGTAAAGGTCCGATTTGTGTGGCTGGAAACGCAGCCACTATAATGCCAATTATTCTTGCTACCAGTCTGATGGATGGTTTTGTTTTGCTGCAAGCCTCCATTAAAGCTGTAACCTTTTCTTTCGGCAAAGTCACTTACATGTGAACTGTGTTAAAGGTGAACCGCAGATGATCCATTGTGTTAAATAACATCTGTGGTCACCTCTAATGGGTACTGTATAGTAAGCATATTTTAAATACGATGCTTGCCATGTAGTAACCTAGGAATCAATTGCTTAGCAGTAACAAAGGTTCCCATCTAGTAATGAATATAAAGTACGAAAGTATTCAAATTAGTCAAATCTATGATGATGTGGCAACCACCATCTATTTTATGATAAAGATTTTGGACACGAATTCCTGTGATTCGTGTTGGATATCCTCTATTACTCCTTTTTTATATGGGCACTGTAGTTCAGTATGCGCTTTTGATTTTTTTTTTTTTTTTTTTTTCCTTTGCCTGTAAGCACGAACATTCGATTCGGTACATGCTGAACTGGAGGATTATGTTTTGTATAAATTCTATGGTATAACCCTATACTTCTGAAAATATAAGTGTCGGTAGTTAATTTATTCCATGCATCCAGATAGAATTGTAATCTCCCACCAACCTCGTAAGGTCTTCCAAGAAGACCAAGGAGCTCATTGTAGACTTCAGGAAGTCCAGGGGCGGCACGCACACCCCCATCCACATTAACGGGACGGAGGTGGAACGTGTTTCTAGCTTCAGGTTCCTGGGTGTTAACATCTCCGATGACCTCTCTTGGACCCACAATACCTCAACTCTGATCAAGAAGGCTCACCAGCGTCTCTTCTTCCTGAGACTGAAGAAGGTCCATCTGTCTCCTCAGATCCTGGTGAACTTCTACCGCTGCACCATCGAGAGCATCCTTACCAACTGTATCACAGTATGGTATGGCAACTGCTCTGTCTCCGACCGGAAGGCATTGCAGAGGGTGGTGAAAATTGCCCAACGCATCACCGGTTCCTCGCTCCCCTCCATTGAGTCTGTCCAAAGCAAGCGTTGTCTGCGGAGGGCGCTCAGCATCGCCAAGGACTGCTCTCACCCCAACCATGGACTGTTTACCCTCCTACCATCCGGGCGGGAGGCGCTACAGGTCTCTCCGTTGCCGGACCAGCAGGTCCAGTAACAGCTTCTTCCCGGCGGCTGTCACTCTACTCAACAACGTACCTCGGTGACTGCCAATCACCCCCCCCCCCCCGGACACTCCTCCCACAGGAAAAACACTATGTCTGTATATATGCTAATGTAAATATTTATTCAAATCATATGCTATGTCGCTCTTCCAGGGAGATGCTAAATGCATTTCGTTGTCTCTGTACTGTACACGGACAATGACAATTAAAGTTGAATCTGAATCTGAATCTGAATCTGAATCTGAACCAGACCCACCTTCATGGTTACTATTAGTAGGTTTGTTACTTTTTCGGCATCCTCCGTGGACGTTGAGGTGCCGGTGTCTGGATCTGTAGTTGGGTCGGTGTTGAGGATTAGCACATTCCCCAGGAAGTAGTTTTAGACGTTGCTTTAATGAACCCCAGGGTTTTACCCTCTTTGTCAAGTTCTTTTACCTGTTTTGATAAGTTGCCTCCAAATAGTAATATTGGTGGTTTGGAGGTTCCAGGTTTGCATAGGCCTGCAAATTCGGGTCTAAAGCCGGTTGGATGGCACTTCTTCCTAATGCTGTTTACTCGTATTGGTAGTTGCAAAATAAAGCCAGTGCATCCTGGATCTTGTCATGTCTTTTTTGTTTATTGTGCGGGCGAAACCCGTAATTCCCGCTTAGGACTTTCAGAACTTTCTGTTGTTTCAAGTCCCTGGCCCTGCCATGTTTTCAAATACACTGGTTAATACTGGGAACATTCAGTGTTTTGCAGTTCCCTGATGGTAAGTGTCTTCCAATAGGTTTTCTTGCACCCCATGTGCACTAGGGGTATGCTCTGCACCCCTCTTCAGGTTAGCCCAGAATTGACCCCCTATACTCCCCTCTGATGAGGGAGAAACACTGTGCAGCCGTACAAGAGGTACTGCTGTAGGACTTACTAGCTGCCCCCTGTGACTAGTCTCCATCTCCCGGAGCCTGCCACTTACCTGCTCCAACAGCCGCTCCAGCTGGCTCCGATGCTCTCGGGCACTGGCCACCTCATGGTCACTGGCCGTCGCGGCTGCTCCTGAAGCCGCTACTCCTGAAGCCGCTCCTGCTCCAGTTCCTGCAGTCAGCCCAGGATTGACCCTCCGTGCTCCCCTCTGATGAGGGAGAACACTGTGCAGCCCCACAAGAGGTACTGCTGTGGGGCTTACTAACTGCCCACTGTGGCTAGCCTCCATCTCCCGGAGCCTGCCACTTTGGAGTATTTCCTCCAGCAGCCGCTCCAACCGGCTCCAATGCCCACGGGCACTGCCCGTCGTGGCTGCTTGAAGCTGTTCCTCCTGCAGCCGCTCCAACCGGCTCCAATGCTCACGGGCACTGGCCGTCGCGGCTGCTTGAAGCTGTTCCTCCTGCAGCCGCTCCAACCGGCTCCAATGCTCACGGGCACTGGCCGTCGCGGCTGCTCTTGTTCCCCGCTCCCAGCCGCTCCAACCGGCTCCAATGCTCTCGGGCACTGGCCGCTCGCGGCTGCTCCTGAAGCCGCTCCAACCGGCCCCAATGCGCTAGGGCACTGGCCGCTCGCGGCTATTCAGAGTCGGACTCATCGGAGTCAACGACTCTGTTAGTTTTTTGCTTCGCTTTACCGCCCGGCCGTGGCCGGTGCGGGAGCGAAGTCGGGCACAGCTGTTCCCATTTCGGGAGATTGGCGTGCCGTTGGCTGCTGCTGCCGGCTGCCCGCAACTCCGCGGTTCTCCCCCGCCAGCTTTTCCGCAGCCTTCGTGGATCTGGTCCATGTCTCCACCTGTAAGGTAAGTGGAAGGAACGCAGAGTCTCCTTACCTGCTGTTCCCGACTTTCAAATTCTGGAACGCAGAGTCTCCTTACCTGCTGTTCCCGACTTTCAATTTTTGCCGCTAAGGGGAACGTCGTTCCCCCTGCTGTGACTCGTTGCAATGCGTGTAGCGATATGACACGCATGCGTCCTGGCGGGGTTCTTCAAGTAGTCACTCACGTGACTCCGAAGTAAAATTTAGACTGAACTGGATGGATGATAAACCCCAGTTTTCCAAACAATTGTTTTGTGGCTGTTACCGCTTGTTTAGCCAATTCAAAAGTTTTGTCAACAATAAGTATGTCATCTAGATATGCCATTACCATGTGTTTTTGTTTCCGCAGTAACGCTAGGGCTGGTTTCAAATTTTTGTGAATAACCTGGGGGCTGATGTCAGACCATAAGGTAGTGCCCTGTATTGCCATTGCTGACCCATCCAGTTGAATTTTAAATAACATCTGTGGTCACCTCTTATGGGTACTGTATAGTAAGCATCTTTTAAATCGATGCTTGCCATGTAGTAGCCTACGGAAATCAATTGCTTAGCAGTAACAAAGGTTTTCATCTTGAAATGAATACATTGTACAAAGGTATTTAAAGTAGTCAAATCGATGATGATGCGGCAACTACCATCTTTCTTGTTTTTTATTAAGATATTGGACACTGAATTCCTGTGATTCTTGTTGGGTGTGTTCAATTACTCCTTTTTTATATAGCCGCTGTAGTTCAGCATGTGCTTTAGATTTCTCTATGGTATAACCCTGGATACTGCTTAGAATGTAAGTGTCGGTAGTTATCTTATTCCATGCATTCAAATAATATCGTAATCTCCCACCAACTTTCATGTTCCCTTTAATTCTTAAGGAACCAGACCCTACCTACCTCCATGGTTACCAGTGGTAGGTGTGTTATTTCTTCGGCATCCTCCTTGGACGTTGAGGCGCCGTTGTCTGGGTCTGTTGTTGGGTTTGTGTTGAAGGCTTGCGCATTTTCCAGGACGGTCGGTCTGGGCCATGGCCTAAAAAAGACCGATGTTGGGTGTTCCTGGTTTTTGCGCTTGCTCCGGTTTGTATTGGCCGACTGGGGGTCCGTAGGGGTGATATTTTTGGCCTGTAGTAGCTTTTGGTTGTTGCTTTTATGAGCCCCAGTGTTTTTGCCTCTTCATCAAGTTCTTTGACTTGTTTTGGTAGATCCCCTCCAAATAGTAGTATTGGCGGTTTGGAGGTTCCAGGTTTACAGAGTCTGGCAAATTTGGGGTCTAAAGCTGGTTGGATAGCACTTTTCCTGATGTTGTTCAACTCATATTGTGAGTTGCAGAGTAAAGCCAGTGCATCTTGATGGTCTTGGGTCATGTTTTGCTCCTTCAATGTGCGGGCAAAAGCTGTAATTCCTGCCGTTAGGACTTTTAGGACTTTCTGAATTTTCAAGTCCCTGGTTCTAATTGATGTCCCCACATGTTTCCAGATGCACTGGTTTACACTGGGAACATTTAGTGACTTGCAGTTCCCTGGAGGTAAATGTCGTGCCATGGTGTCTGATAGTGTTAGTGCCTGCAGTTGGTTAAATGACATATAGTCAATGCTTGCCGCTATTTTCGGCTCCAGGTCTTGGCCAGTTTGGTCTGGTTGGATAAACTGGGACACCATGTCCAGCATGTTTTCTGTCACCCCAGGCATACTGGGGGTATGTTGTTCACTGCCCTCTTCAGGGTCAGCCCAGAATTGACCCTCCGTGCTCTCCTCTGATGAGGGAGAGACACTGTGCAGCCCCACAAGGGGTACTGCTGTGGGGGTTACTAATTGCCCACTGTGGCTAGCCTCCATCTCCCGGAGCCTGCCACTTTGGAGTATTTCCTCCAGCAGCCGCTCCAACTGGCTCTTATGCTCTCGGGCATAGGCCACTCGCGGCTGCTCCCCATCCTGCAGCCGCTCCAACCGGCTCCAATGCTCTCGGGCATAAGCCGCTCGCGGCTGCTCCCCATCCTGCAGCCGCTCCAACCGATCCCAATGCTCACGGGCACTGGCAGCTCGCGGCTGCTCGTCATCCTGCAGCCGCTCCAACCGACCCGGTGCTCACGGGCACTGGCCGCTCGCGGCTGCTCAAAGTCAGACTCATCGGAGTCTGGCATTCGGTCCGTTTTTTGCTTCGCTTTCCCGCCCGGCTTCGCCGGTGCGGGAGCGAAGTCGGGCACAGCTGTTCCCATTTCGGGAGATTGGCGTGCCGTTGGCTGCTGCTGCCAGCTGCCCGCAACTCCGCAGTTCTCCCCCGCTTTTCCGCAGCCTTCGTGGATCTGGTCCATGTCTCCACCTGTAAGGTAAGTGGAAGGAACGCAGAGTCTCCTTACCTGCTGTTCCCGGCTTTCAAATTCTGCCGCTAAGGGAACGTCGTTCCCCCTGCTGTGACTCGTTGCAATGCGTGTAGCGATATGACACGCATGCGTCCTGGCGGGGTTCTTCACGTAGTCACTCACGTGACTCCGAAGTAAAATAGTACTGGTAGAGCTTCTGCCTCACTGCGCCAAAGGCCTGGGTCCAATCCTGACCACAGGTTCCGTGTGTGTGGAGTTTGAACATTCTCCCCGTGACTTGTGGGTTTTCTCCAGATGCTCCAGTTTCCTCCCACATCCCAAAGACGTGTAGCTTTGTGTGTTAATTGGGCTCTGAAATTACTCATAGTGTTATGGTTAGAGTTGAGTAGTGGATAAAAAATGGGATAACATAGAACTTGTGTAAAAGGCTGATCAAAGGTCAGCCTGGACTCGGTGGGCCGAGGGACCTGTTTTCATGCTCTATCTCTAAACTAATCTAAACCAAATTAATCTAAAGTAAATTAAAAAACTTACTTGCAAGCCAACAGGTCTTTTAAGTAATTTTGCTTGGTTCTGTGTATTTCTTTCATTTTTAATGATTTCCTGCATTGTGTAGAATTTAGTATGAATATCAGTTTAGAAGTTGAAGAGTTGAGGGTAGAGGCAGGAACATCGGATTTTTCTGTATATATTGGACTTGGATTGCAGAGGATATTGCTAAGGGGAACAGTGGGTTGAAGTTTAAAGTTCACAACCCTTTTAACTAAAATGAGTTTGTTTGAAAATGTTCGAGAACCTTTTCCCAAGATTTACGTTCAGGTATTGTGTTCACTCTCCTTCCAGTTAACTCAAAAAGAGTCACAGCATGGAAATGATCACGTGGAATAGGTCAACCTTTGACTAAATAACAAAACTTCTACTTTTGTTTCAGCATTTGATTGTGAGGTAAAATCATAATTTGAACCTAATCTGGACTCTGACTATAAAATGACGGTGACAGCATATATGAAACTTGATTTTTTCTTCTCCCTTTCTATTTAATCGGGTTTTCCAAAAATCCCATACTTTTGTGAAGCTGCCATTGTGTGGGAGGTCCAGCCGTCTATACATAGAAGAAATGTTTGGTGACAGTTTGCCTCCCATTCCTTTCCTTCAATGTTTAGCAATGTCAAAGGTGTAGGAGTTGAGAACTCCCAAGAATCCATTGAGCTTCAGCAAGAAACATCACATACCCAATGTGCAAGAAGCCTACAGTGAAGATTAGAAATGGTTGAAAAAATTCATATTTGCAAGTTTTTTTATTTCTATTGCAAACATCCTGTCATAATTTTATATGGATACAACGAAGCCTACACATTAGAGAATGTATATTTTCCAGGCCACTGCAAAGACCCAGGAGAGAAATGGCAGTGAGGTAATTTCCCACTCAGTCAGAATGTAAGTACAGTCTCCTGCTGATCTTTCACTGAGACAGACTATTTTTGTTCAGGGAAAAAATGAACTGTTTCAAGAAAAAATAACTACCAAAAAGCCAGGGGTGACATTAAATTAGAGAAGATATCAGGAGAGTGAAAGGGGGAGTGTGTGCCTTTACAAAACGTCCTCGGAGTGTGTTTGAACAACAGACACCGCCTCGAGTAGATGTTAACTTGAATATTTGGTTAAATGCCCAAGAGTAGGCAGAGGAATTCTTATTTGCATGTTTCTCATGAAACCGCTGATTCAAAATTTGGCAGTGTCATTGAGTGGAGGCTGCAGAGACTGAAATACTTGTGCTTATATGGTGTGCTGATCACACTGCTGTGACATCGCTATCCTCTTGAATCTGATCGGAAAGTATACAAAAGCTGGTGGAAGGCCAAATTCCCAGAAGACACAGATGTGCACAGGCAGTAGGGCGTTTGTTGACTTTGGTTTGCATGTCTATTCGGCTTCTTGAAGCTTGCCGTCAGGTTCTCAGAAAAATAATCAGACTCTGGCAAGCACTGACACATACTGTAGGGTGGGGAAGGACCAATGCAGACAGGGGGCTCACTGCTCCTGCAGCTCCATGCATGGCCTACACTCTGAGCAGTGCATCACATAGGGATTGAAGATTGAAAATGCACTCCAGCACATTCAGGGACAGTTTCTTCCCAGCTGTTAGCAGGCAACTGATCCATCCTACCAATAACTAGAGAGCAGTCCTGAGTTACTCATTGGAGAACTTCATACTATCTTTGATCAGACTTTACTGGACTTTATCTTGTACGAACGTTATTCACGTTTTTCTCTTTATCCTGTATCTGTGCACTGTAGATGGCTCGATTGCCAACATGTATTGTCTTTCCACTGACTGCTTCGCACGCAACAAAAGCTTTTCACTGTACATCGGTACGTGTGACAATAAACTAAACTTAAACTCAAACTTGAGGCCATCCATCTCCTTCCATCTACACTTCCCGTTGGCTCGGCAAGGCCACCAGCATATTCAAGGACAAATCTCACCCAGGGCAATCCGTCTTCTCCCCTCTCCTATCAAGCAAGAGGTGCAGAAGTGTGAAAACGCATACCTCCAGATTCCGGGACAGGTTCTTTCCAGCTGTTATCAGGCAGCTGAACCAGCTAGAGAGCGGTCCTGAGCTACCATCTACCTCATTGGAGACACTCGGGCTATCTTTCACCAGACTTTACTGGATTTTATCTTGCACTAAACATTATTCCCATCATCCTGTATCTGTACACTGTGGGCAGCTTGTTTATAATCCTGTGCAGACTGGTTAGCATGTATCAAAAAAGCTTTTCACTGTACCTCAGTACACGTGACAATAAACTAAACTTAACGAAACAGGTTAGGAAGGATGGGAAATTGCGGATACGCTGACTGCAGGGCTGTTATTGTGCTTTCTTTGTCTCACAGCCCAAGGCACTGCCGACAGTGAGCTGGGACTAGCTGGTCATGTGGGAGATTACTTGGGTCAAAGAGAAAGAGAAAGCTGGAGAGGACCAGAGAAGAAAAGCGGGAACCATCTTGGGATGATGCCCATATACGCCAAGCAGAAATAAATCAGCCTCTTTGGTATATCGTTGGGTCAATAGCCCCAAGCTAGCAGTATCCTCTGACCGGGTGCCTTTTTTAACATTGCTTTTAGGCCACATAACAGCTGCATTAATGCCACCAGCTTAAAAATGCAATCATCCAACAAAGTTGCATGACGTTAGATTTCAACTAGTCATCCAATAAATTAAGAAAGTAAGAACTGCAGATGTTGGTTTGAAGCAAAGATAGACACTAAGTGCGGGAGTAACTCTGCGAGTCAGGCAGCATTTTCGCCAGAGGTTTTCTCCTCTTTCTCCAGAGATGCTGCTGTCATCCAATGTCGTTGGATGACTCTTTCACCACCTCCCTCCATCCCCCACATTCCTCTTTCTTCCCTCACATGTTCATAGGATCAGATGGAAACCAAATCTGAAGCCACCACGAGAAAGCAATCCCTCGGAAGCATTATTCCTCCTGAGAAGCAATGTGATGAAAGACAAACACAAAATTGCAAATGCTGGAAGCTTCAGCAATATACAGAGGCCAATTAACATACAAACCCACACGTCTTTGTGTGGGAGGAAACTGGAGCGCCCGGAGAAAACCCACGAGGTCACAGGGAGGACTTGCAAACCTCACACAGACAGCACCCGAGATCAGGATCAAACCCGGGTCTCTGTCGCTGTGAGGCATCGGCTCTACCTGCTGCCCCACAGTGCCATCCCTGTGTATCAAAATAATTCAGTGAACTCTACAGGATAAAAAGGACTAGAGAAAACATGTTGAGAAAATATATATCTCCACAGCTAATCAAACTGAAGAATCGTTGTTGAGAAACACCAGCCTGTATGTTGGGAGAATGGATTTTCAATATTGCATGGATAATGCAGAGAGAGCTCCACGTGACCAACTATACGATTTTAATGAAGCCAGATTGAACATCAATTTCATGCACAACCCTAACTTCAGTAGTTTAAAGTGTTATTTCCACAATATGATTTGAGGGAGTCTAGAGTTGAAAGCAAGGATAGAAATTGTTTGAAAATAAATTCAGGATGCTAAAAGACAGTGTCCACTTTAATGCACCTTCCTAGATTTACTTAGATCTTACCATCAACTTGCATTTTAAATTTCTGTGCGATTTCTAGATTTATTTTTACAATTACTAGACCTCTATTCATTTTTAAATGTTCGATTAGAAATATGTTCATTTAAATCAGCAAGATAGTCAGGAGGTAGAGATGGCACGGCGGTAGTGTTGCCTTATAGCGCCAGAGACCTGGGTTTGATCCTGACAATGGGTGCTGAGTGTATGGAGTTTTACATTCTCCCTCCGTGACCATGAGGGTTTTCTCCGGGTGCTCTGGTTTCCTCCCACTCTCCAACAAGATACAGATTTGTAGGTTAATTGGCTTCAGTAAAATTGTAAATTGTCCCCAGTGTGTAGGATAGTGCTAGTGTACGGGATGATCGCTGGTTGGTGCGGACTCGGTGAGCCAACGGGCCTGTTTCAACGCTGTATCTCTAAAAGCCTAAAAAGTCTAAAGAAATGGAAAATGACCGTGAATGAAATGGCAAATGAGCTGCAAAAAGGGTTAAAAAAAACCCTCTGCCTAAAATAATCAATGAAAACAGTGCACCACTTCTTCAAAACATTGCTGAAAATCAGCACCATGTTAACGACCTTATTACCTGCTACCTAGCTCTATTTTGTTTTTTATTGCATGTCTGAACGTGCTGCCCTTCTCCGTGAAGCTAACGACCTTTGAATGTGTCAGTGGATTGGATCTCCAGGTGTACTAGCCTGTCCTGGCACCAGTTGCAAGGCACAGGCAGAGAAACGATTCCGCACCATCCAGCAGCAATGATAAAAGGCATCGCTGTTCCCCATGTTGAGGTAAACACCAGGTAGATACAGACCATTAGCTGCTGAGAAAACTGTCAGTGAAAGTAAATACCTGATTGCCTACGAAGGAGAGCAGACTGCTGTTTGTCCTCGCCTTGGGATAATTAAGGTCGTGAACACTGAAAGAAACTTGTTTTGTGGTTTTTGTCACCTCCAGTCCATGAAGTGTGGAATGTGCAAGATTGTGTTTGTACAACCAGCATGCAGGAGGGCAACAGCTTGCCTGGCTGCCTGGGAGAGGCTGAGCTACCCAAAAGTCTCTGCAGCAATTCAAAGGCCTCAATCTTTAACGTATTTTACAGCACAATGATTCTTTTATTTTAATTTGTCTAAATCTTGGACGTCGATGCCAGAAATAAAAAGCAAATAATTTCTGTAAGATTAATTGGTGTTTGCGTTTACTTTACTCCTAGGAACTTCCAAATCAGAAATATTTTATAAAAAAAAAAAATATTAAGACTGCCTGAAATGTCTGCATCTTGTTTGAGATGGATACAACATCAGTCAAAGGAAGTAGCATATATTACTGCCACGGATATGCAATCTAGTAATTTATTTCTTTTTTTAGAGATACAGAGTGGAAACGGGCTCTTTGGCCCACTGAGCCCACGCCAACCAGCAATCACCCCATACACTAGCACTAGGCCACACACTGGGGACAATTTACAATTTTACTGAAGCCAATTAACCTACAAACCTGCTGGTCTTTGGAGTGTGGGAGAAAACCGGAGAACCCGGAGAAAACCCACACAGTCAGAGGCAGAACGTCCAAACACCATCCTGACAGCACCCATAGTCAAGTTCGAACCCAGGTCTGGCGCTGTAAGGCAGCAAATCTACCTCTGCGCCACAGTGCTGCCCTTCAAGCAAAATATAACATAAGATGAGACATGACACAAGTAACAAATCCGCATATTACCATTGCCGATATGAAATACATTAGTTATGACCACACAATTCCACCACAATTGTAAATCCTCTAGGGGCGCTGCACTGGCAGCAGCCTCTGCCTACAGCCTGTCTGTTATTTCTATCTTTTTTATTATTTTTAGTTAGTCTAAAGTCTTGTGTTGGGGGAAACTTTTACTTTTCTATGTGGGGGAGGGGGGCAGGGTAAGGGGGAAACCGTCTCCTAGTCTCTTCCTGGCGGGGACGCGACTATTTCTCCAAGTCGCGTCCTCGCCCCCCACCTCGCGGCCTACCAGCTGGATCGGAGCGGCCTTTCCTGCCGGGGACCGAGTACTGGACCAGGGCTGCTGCGGCGGCGGCGCACGCTGGAGTCACCGCGGAGCGGGCGATGCCTACCTGGGTCGCCGGTTGGAGCTCCGGAGCGTTGGGCCGCTGCTCCAACATCGTGGAGCTCTGGTTTGGAAGAGCTTCCAACGCGGGCGGCGCTGATCGCCAACACGGAGTCCTGGGGCAGCAGTCTCCACCCGGCGCGGCCTGCGGACTTTGGGAGCCGCCGACTCCGGTAGGAGGGGGCCGACTCTGGTGTCCACGCCGCTGAGGACGTCCCGCAGCCGGACTTACAATACCCCGGCAAGCGGTCCTGAACATCGGGCCGCCCGTAGCGGCAACTGCGGAGGGCACGGGGAGGCCCTGACCACGGGGAACAATGGAGGAAGAGACTGACTTTGGTGCCTTCCCACACAGTGGGAAACTCTGATTCTGCTGTGTGGGGAGGTTTTATGTCAAACTCTATAGTGTGTTGTGTCCCTTATTTTTATTGTATGGCTGTATGGGAATTTCATTTCACTGTGCCATCTGGCACATGTGACTGAATAAATGTATCTTGTATCTTGTACCAATGCCACCATACTGTCTTCCACTATTATTATGATCCAACATGTTTTGTCCCATTGGCCTGAAAGTGGTTCATTTCATTTTGTTCTATAGGAGACCACATCATTGCCTTATGGCAGCCTTTGTGAATACTTTCTATCCTACTTCTAACTATCCTTCCAATGATTCTGGGCCTTCATTCAACATTTTAATATGCAACCAATAAACCATGTGCATCAATTCAGAGCCAGCAGCAGACATGCGTCCAGCTGCCCTCCCCTCACCTACTGTGGTTCATCTGAAAGGTGAATAATATACTCTAGTTTTCATTGGTAAACATTTCAATGGATTCTAATTTCTGACACAGAGCATTAATTTTGGAAGCAAAGCACGATACACAGCCACTAATGCATTGCACATTTTACTACTATATTCTCATTTTTTATTAAATCATAGAAGGAGACAAATTGACCAGGATAATCACTGCTGGCTCTGACAAATATTGCCATCCTCCCCATTCCCTAAAACATTCTCTCACACAATCCATCAGGGCCACAGCACGATTGGCAGACCCGCCAACAGTCTGTCTGTTTTTTCGTCTTTTAAATTTTTTTTGGTGCGTGTGTGTGTGTGTAAATGTTCTCCGGTTTATTTTATGTGGATGGAGGGGGTAGGGGTCAGGGGAAACTATTTGAAACTGATTGTTTTCCGGGTCGCATCTCTGGCCGATCTGCAGCCTACCATCAATGGAGCTGGCGGCCTCCTCGGTCTGGCTTGACCCCACCGTGGGGCATGAACTTAACATCGGAGCTGATCCCTTGCCTGGGATCACTTCAACCGCGGCTGCGGACTTACCATCAAGAGCTCGTAGTCTCGGGAGAAGCTAGTCGGGAGCTCCAATGATGCAGAAGCTCGACCAGCCCCGACCCGGGATCCAATCGCCGGCGCGGTGGAGCTGACATCCCCCCGATGCAGGAGCTGATCGCCCTGATGCAAAGGGCCCAAACGCCACCGGCTACGGGAGTCAAGATCGTCCCGTCAATGGAGTGCTCGAGGCCCCCCGACTGCGGGAGAGCATGGAAGGGAAGAGATTTGAACTTTTTTTCGCCTTCCATCACAGTGAGGAATGTGGAGGAGTCACTGTGGTGGATGTTTATGTTAAAATGTAATTTGTGTGTTCCGTCGGTTTTTATTTGTATGACTGACTTGGCAAAGGAACTTCCTCCTATTTTGCAAAACATACTTGGCTAATAAAGTATTATTGTGATTGTGATCGTGATTGATTGTGATCAACTCCCCCTTCGAGTGGGGATCATGGTCCTTTGATGAATGGCACAGAGGTACAGCTGTTAGAGCTGCTATCTCACAGCTCCGGAGACCTCATTCAATCCTGACCTCGGATGCTGTCTGTGTGGAGTTTACACATTCTCCCTGTGACTTCCAGTTTCTTCTCACATCCCAAAGACACGCAAGTTTGTAGATTAATTGGCCTCTGTAAATTGTCCCTAGTGTGCAGGGAGTGGATGAGTAAAGCGGATAACAGAACTAATGTGAATGGGTGATTGTTGGATGGCGTGGACTTGCGGACTAAAGGGACTGTTCCCATGCTGTATCTTTAATCTAAACTAATGAACAGGTAAGTGAAGGTAATTTTATTATTTAAAAAAAAATTACAGATGTTGAATATAGTTTTAAATAAAACTACCAATTTTTAAATTATGTTGCTTTTTAATTACTTGATTTAAACAACTCTTCATGTCTTTTACCATCAAAGATGCTCTGTGTCAGAAATGGAATCCATTGAAATAATTTTTAATGAAGACTAAAGGAAATAATTTCCCTTTCAGATGAAGCATAGCAACTGAGGGCAGAGCTGCTGAGACTAATGTCTCCTTATAGGTCTGATTTGATGCGCATAGCGCTCTCAGTGAGGCCAAATGGAAATTGGAGGATCAGCACCTCACATTTGGCTTGGTCAGCTTACAAACCAACAGTATGAGAATTGATTTCTCTAATTTCAAGTAACCCTTGCATTTCCTCTCTCGCCGTCCTTCCCCCACCCTAGTTTTCCTGCTAGTTTCACCATTCCTATCCCTTCGTAATCTCCTCAGTGAACAATGGGCCATTGTAGGCTCCACCTTTCCTTGGTCATCGGTACTGGCTCTGATTTATTATTTTTCATACCTGTCATTAATTTGTTCTTTATACTTTTTCATACCTCTAGTTTCCTTCTCCCCTGACTCTCAGCCTGAAGAAGGGTCATGTCCCAAAACGTCACATATTCCTTTTCCCCAGAGATGCTGCCTGACCTGCTGAGTTACTCCAGCATTTTGTATCTGTCTTTGATGCATATGATTTATTGGTTGCAATTCTGCAGTTATCAGGAGGCCATCAGCATGGTCTGTGGCTTGGTTGCTGCTCATGGATCACTTCATCTTGCTCAAAAGCTGCACCCATGCGGTAGCCTGGATGTTTGGAGCCACATGGTCACAAATGCCAAGTCTAACCATGGACATCCCATGAGATTGTGGGAGGTAGAGATATGTCCACCTGATCTGTTGACTCTGTATTCCTCTTCCGAAATACTACCTGACCTGCCAAATATGGTATTTCTAGCATGTACTATTTTATTTATGAACTAAGAACACATTGCTTTTTTAATTTGAGAAAACCAATTGATAGTAGAGTTCTCTTCATCAACTCAGCATCATTTCCATATTATGATGTTGAAACAAGCAACTTCAGCTGCAGAGTGCCAGAGTAGCTCAGCAGGTCAAGCAGCATCTCGGGAGAACATGGATAGGTGATGTTTTGGGTAGGGACCCCTCTTCATATTAATTCTCAATCAGTCTGAAGAAAGGCAGTCGACGCGAAATATTGCCTATCCATGTTCTCCTGAAATGCTGCCTGGCACGCAAAGCTACTCCGGCACTCTGTGTCTTCTTCAATATTATAAGGTTTGTTCTAAGCATTTCATTGTGCAAGGACTTTACGGGAAAGTTGCTATGACATATTAGCCTGTGGGCTGATGCTTCCCTGATATAACTATATTTATTTGAAGTTTATAAATTGATCAATTGAATTTGGATTCTTTAAAGCTACTCCCTCATAATTCTTGAGCAGGTTTGTTGGTCTGGAGACTTCTGCTGCTACAGGTTGAGGAAGGGTGATTGAACCAGTGGCAGGTTTACTGTGCAGAGAATAGTGCAGTAACTCGAGTTACATAATATTTTCACCCTACAGAAAGATGACTCAGTGCAAACAATTCAGCTCATATTCCTAGTAAGGAAGGACATATTCTGTTGAAAGAGGCTGGCTAGCCAGACTAAACAAGGTTCAGAGCTTTAACCAAAGTTTGAAGAAGGCT
The DNA here is from genome assembly GCF_010909765.2 of Amblyraja radiata. Classification (NCBI taxonomy): domain Eukaryota; kingdom Metazoa; phylum Chordata; class Chondrichthyes; order Rajiformes; family Rajidae; genus Amblyraja; species Amblyraja radiata. The sequence continues at coordinate 26,120,883 of NC_045964.1, read as the reverse complement.
TTTAACAGTTTTGTTGTTGGATGGGTGCCTGCTTTAGATTTATTTGACATATGAAGATATCACTAAAACATAAGTGATCCATTGTCAATGATCTCTTCACTGGTATAGTTTAAGAGGATTGACTTTTTCACAGCTACAGTTTAAGACGAATGCATAAATAAATGGTGTGAAAGTCAAATGTTAAAAATGAGGGTGTTCGTGGTAAAATGGAAAGTCAGGCAAAAGTGTTTTGAGCATGAAAGTTTGTTTTGTGAGCCTAATGAAAAGGCTCCTGTACCATTCATGGATTAATGCTAATTCAAAACACCTAGACACAGCTTCTGATTTGTCTAAACTGGTGGACGTATTAACTACATTCATATAGGATCCATGAAGTAGGCGTTTAAATGGTCCATGCAGCTGGGGTAATCTGGCTCCTTGAGGGTTTGATGTAACAAAATGAGTATGCTGGGCCTGATTCTCTTCCCAAAAATCCCTATGTTCTGTTGCCATTCTTTGTACTGCCATGAAAAAGTACAGCAACCGCTGCCTGACTACAAGGATTGACCCCTGGCCTGCGATCCCTGGGCTAATCATTAGAATGGTGATTAGGCCATTCGGCTCATAGATCAATTTTCCAGTCCTTGAAGCACCCTCATGGATCTCTTTTGCACACTCTCCTGTTAATCTGTGGCCAGCTTCATTGGAATCATGTATAGTCTTTCCGCTGACTGGGTAGCACACAACAAAAACACTTTTCACTGTACCTCAGTACATGTGACTATAATAAACTCAACTAAACTAAAAACAACGAACCACGTCTTTTCTGTAATCTACTCACTCGTACTCAGACTATGATCTACCTGTGGTTTACACTTGCAGCATAAAATCTATGCTCTTAAATTACAAGTTTCAACTAATAAGGGAAAGCATCCTCTGTGTCCTTTCTGGCCACCTTTAAGGATCTGAGGCTAACCATTCAAAGATCCCTCTGTTGGTTCACACCCCTCAGTATCCTCCCATATATTATGTATTCTCCCCAAATGCATTACCTCACATATCAAATTCCATTTGATACCTCTCTGCACAAATGATCAGACTATCGATACCATTTTCCAGTCTAAGGTATTTTTCTTCACTGCTAACCATAGTCAACACTTGTATGATCTGTAACAGATTAAGATACCCTTGATATTTCAATCTGAATTCTGAATGCTGGCATGAAAAACAAGGGACTATGTTCTGAGCCTGGTGGAACCCACTGGGAACAGCCTTCCAGTTGCATACTCTCTCATCAACTATTCGTCTTTGTTTCCTGTTACTGACCCAATTTTAGAACAAATTTCCCATTCCTTTGGATCTCGTGGCTATGAGTTTATGTGTTTTGACCAATGTGTGATATCGAGTCTTGCCATGAAGACCAACTAAAGTGCACTGCTCTCCTTGGTCCTCCTTGCTACCTTCCCAAAAAAAACCTCAGTTATGTTTGTCAGACATGACCTTCCCTTAACAGTACATGCTGGCCATTCGTGATTAGCCTAATTATCCTTAATAAAGGATGATGCTGACCCTCAACATTGATCCCAATCATCACCACAGGCTTATGATTACTTGCTTTATCCCTTCCTTCAGTTTGAAACAAGAGCACAATGTTAGCAGTTTAAATTCATTGGTGCCTCTACTGTAGCTAGGAAAAGTATATAGGACACATTTTTTAATAGAAATACAAAATGATTATAGAATTATTTCAGGACTTTTGGATTCCACTGATTCAATAGAACTATGATTTGATGGAAGCAGTCAGGGCTGCATAAGCTCCACGATTATAAAGAACACAAAGTGCTGGAGCAACTCGGCAGGTAAGGTAGCATCTCTGGGGGACATGGATAGGCAACTTTTCAAGTCAGAACACCTCTTGAGACTGGGATGCCGCTTAACCCCTGAATACCTCCAGCATTATGTGTTCTACACAAGATTCCAGCATCTGGAGTTCATTGAGTCTCCACCATTATAAAATTTGATGGATATTTTGCAGTCTGCAGTGAAACAGAACGTGTGTGTGATACAAGGGACACTTGGCATCTGGATTTATCACCAAAAATCTATCTGGATTTGAAGAATGCTTTGCATTGTGCCCCTGCAATGCATTTATTGCTTTAAAGGCGGCACAGTGGAGCAGCAGTAGAGCTGTTGCCTCACAGTGCTAGAGACTGGGGTTCAAACCTGACTATGGGTGCTGTCTGTATGGTGATTGTACATTCACATTGTGACCATGTGGGTTTTCTCTGGGTGCTCCAGTTTCCTCCCATACTCCACTGTCAGAATGAGGCAACTCAAATAGGAGGAACAACACCTCATATTTTGCATGGGCAGCTTACAATCCAATAGTATGAATCTTAATTACTCTAACTTCAAGTAACCCTTGGTTTCCATGCTATTACATGTTCTTGTGATAATTAAGCAGCTACATATAAATACTGTTTAAATAAGAAATACAACATTTCAAATGGGCAGCACAGTGACGCAGCTGGCAAAGCTGCTGCCTCACAGCACCAGTGACCCGGGTTCGATCCTAACCTTGGGTGTTGTCTGCGTGGAGTTTACACATTTGCCCTGTGACTGCGTGGGTTTCCTCAGAATACTCCAGTTTCCTTCCATATCCAAAAGAAATGCGGCTTTGTAGGTTTATTGGCCTCTGCAAATTGCCCCTAACGTGTAGGGAGTGGATGGGAAAATTGGGATAAAATAGAATGAGTGTGAATAAGTGATCGATGGTTGGTGTGGATTCGGTGGGCTGATGGGCCTGTTTCCATGCTGTACCTCTAAACTAAACAAAATGCAAGGATTCTGGTTTGTCCGAATATATTTCTGCTTCTTACTTTTGATATAACTGACTGGGAAATGTTTATGCATGTACATGTAATAGAAAAGATAGAAGTACATTATTTTTTTTAAATTTAAGAGCATTGTTATCCTTCTTTATTTTTGTTTGTTTGCCTGTAGCACAGGCTGGTAGCAAAGATCTAGTATCTTTGGCTGGGACAATGCTCAAATACAATGCCATTCAGTGGCCTGACAGTAGGGGGAACTGAAGTTAAGCACAAACGTTGAATCATTGTTAACATCGCTATTCCGATGATCAAAAATGTCTGTGCTCAGTGATGCAACTGACATCCTGGTTTTGATTGTGTTCAAAAGGGAACTGCAGATGCTGGAATATCGAAGGTACACAAAATTGCTGGGGAAACTCAGCGGGTGCAGCAGCATCTATGGAGCGAAGGAAATAGGCGACGTTTCGGGCCGAAACCCTTCCTCAGTCTGAAGAAGGGTTTCGGCCCGAAACGTCGCCTATTTCCTTCGCTCCATAGATGCTGCTGCACCCGCTGAGTTTCCCCAGCAATTTTGTGTACCTTCCTGGTTTTGATTGGCAATTTGCCCTTCTGAAGGAGGTCAAGGGTTAATTATCAGTTGAAATGACTAATAACTTAAATGTGGCCCTTGTACTTATTTTCATCTGCATCTTCTCTTCAGCTGTGACACTATATTCTGCACTCTGTTTTTTTCTTTTTCTTGTGTACTACCTTAGGGGTGATCTTATAGCGGTGTATGAAATTATGAGGGGGATAGATAATGTGAATGTACAGAGCCTTTTACCCAGAGTAGGGGAATCAAGAACCAGAGGACATAGGCTAAAGGTGAGAGGGGAAAGATTTAATGGGAACCCGAGGTGCAACTTTTTCACACATGGATAAATGGAACGAGCTGCCAGAGGAGGTAGTTGAGGCTGGTACGATAACACCATAGAAAAAACATTTGGACAGGTACATGAATAGGAAAAGTTTAGAGGGATATGGGCCAAACGTGGATAGGTGGGACTAGCACAGATGGAACATCTTAGTTGGCATGGATAAGTTGGGCCAAAAGGCCTGTTTCCATGCTGTATGACTCTATCACCTGTTGTATGTATAATTTGCCTGGATATCATGCAAAACAAAAAATTTCACTGTATCTAAGTACACATGGCAATAATAAACCAATATAAATACAAATAACACACTGCCCCGTACTGTTTATGGAAGCGTAAAAACATTAACAATGCATTTCAAAAAGTGAAGACCAAATAGAGTGTTTTATTTTTTGTTATGACAAAAAAAATTGATCTACTAATTGTGCAGTGACACATATTGTAGCTGTAGTTCTGTTGCTGAATGAGTGTTTCCAGCATGAGACACCTTTTTTTTAAATCAAAAAATGTATTCAATTATTAAAAAATAATAATTACACTGCAATAAAACAAGCCAGAACCCACCACCATAATACAATACAAACATATATCCATAATAACCTAGTATACAACTATGTTACAATCCTTATTGAGGATGCATTCAACACCCTGTGGAGCCCAGCGGTCCCGGAACTCCCTCAGGGTGCCCGTGGACACGGCATATTCCCTTTCTAACCGCACCCGGGCACGGACGTATCCCCGGAAAAGGGGCAGGCAGCCGGCTCGGGTAGAGCCCTCCACCACCTGGCACCGTGACTCGCGGATGGCCTGCTTGGCCAGGCCCAGGAGCAACCCAACCAGGACATCTTCAGCCCTACCCTCTCCCCTACGTACAGGGTGTCCAAAGATGAGGATGGTGGGTGAGAAATGCAGCCAGAAGGCAAGGAGCAGCCCCTTTAGGTATTCAAACAGTGGCTGCAGCCTCACGCACTCCATGTACACGTGGTACACAGACTCTTCCAGCCCGCAAAAGTGGCAGGCGGCTGGCTAGTCTGTGAACCGGGAGAGAAACAGGTTGCAGGGAACACCTCGGTGCAATACCCTCCACCCCAGGTCCCCAGTGTAGAGGGGGAGAAGCATGAGACACCTTGGGTTAATCCACCTAATCACGCTATTGAATGGCCAAATGTTTCATCCGTGGAATAGATAAGAAAGAAAGTTCTGCACATTCTACTGCCATCTGATGTCTAATCCATGATTCATAAATTTCCTGTGATGTGGCACAAAGTCCAGCCGATCGTTATCTGCCACTGAGTTCATTCCTGATTTTATCAGCATTGCTGAAATTCCACAAACATTTTACTTCTATTCTCCCAAAACAGTGAATAGAATCATAAGAAGCTGAAGTAACCACTGGAATGTACCCTGTTGCTGCTGGCAAGCCAATGTTTTCAGGCAGGTTGTATGTATTTTCTGGAAGAATTTGCCATCAGGTTCAGAAATGGATTCAGATTCAGATTCAGATTAGTTTAATGTAATATAGATCAGGATGCAATGAAATCCCTTGTTTGCTTGAAGTACAATGTACAAGTTAATGATGGTACTGTAAATGTAATGATGAATGCAAAATAGCAGAATGGTGCAAGATTCTAGTGCAATATGAAGTAGTACAAAAATAAATACAAATAACTGAATGAGGTCCAAATAAATTGGGCACACTTCATTTCTCAATATATTTGCATATCGCAATGTAAAATTAATCTTTGTTTTATATGCATCTTTTTCTTTGTCATTTCAATTACACTCAATTTTATAATCAAGAAACAATAATAGACAGAAGATCGTCGGGATAGTGATGATGTAAAGTAATTTGCAGAGCTGTAGGGGAATGGAGGTGATTGCATTGATTTACAAAGGGCCACCACTAGATGGACCAAATGGACTTTTCCATACCGATTTGATTCCGTGATTCTGAGGAGTTGCAAAAAAATTTATACTAAAAGGAGAAATTATGTTGTAATCCCTGAGACCTGCAACCTAGTGGAAAATTGCTTGAAAAGTGTGGCATGCAAGGAAAGGAACAGAAAATCATGTGAGCAGTCGTGTAACTAAACAAAAATAGAGGGTAATGAGTTGATTTAATAGGAGCAAAAATCTATTCAAAGAGTACTGGTTAAAAGCCCATGGGAAAACATCTTGTCAAGTTAATTTATTCATTCATTTTATAAACAAGTTGGGGTCTTCTTCTTGCATATGGCATGCACAGCCTAAAGTTGTAGGTCAACTTGTTCTATTTGATCTATTTGTTTGTGCACGTCAGATTGATTGCATTAGTCAAAACAGGGTGGACCACGTGAAGGTTGCAATCTCGCACCTCACTGTTCGGGTAATTTAGTGAGTCAGGCAGCATTTGCGGGAGGAAATGAGTAGGACGCTTTTTTAAACTCTTCTGATGTGTCCATTCTCTCTACAGATGCTGCTTGACCCACTGAATTCTACCAGTTGGTTAGTTTAGTTTAGAGTTACAGGCCCTTCGGCCCACCAAGTCCACGGCTTCCAGCGATCCCCGTGCACTAGTACTACACACAAGGGACAATTTACAATTCTTAAGAAAGCCAATTAACCTACAAACCTGCACATCTTTGGAGTGTGGGAGGAAACCGGAGCACCCAGAGAAAACTCATGCAGTCACAGGGAAACCATAAAAACTCCGTACAGACAGCACCCATAGTCAGGATCGAACCTGAGTCTCTGGCGCTGTTAAGCAGCAACTCTACTGCTGTGCCACTGTGCTGCCCTAAGTTTTTTTTTTGCACATGATTCCAGCATCTGCAGTCTCTTGTGTCTCCATTAGATTTGTGAGTTGTGGTAAGCAACTCTTCTTCATCATCACTTTGATGAGAGAGTGCTTGTGGACCATTCCAACTGTAAGGCACATTTCTGCTAGAAAGAAAATATGGCAAATGAATGGACCAGGAAAATAAACCCTCTGGATGGCCAAGTGTAAACAATGTGCCAGTCTTTTATATTTATATTAATCACTTCACTGTGGAAAACTTGTTTCTGTTCAAGGTCTCCGGACAAACTACGTATTCATGGGAACAAACTTTGAAGTTGCACTTGTTTCATTTGAAGTAGTTCACATGCATTTCAAGATATTGGCTTCGATTACACATAACACAACTGTTAGATTCTTGCAAACGAGGCAACCGCTTCCACAAATTGTACATCAAAGTTTAAAAAATAGTTTTTTATGGTTTGACTGGAAGAATTTAAATTTGCTGGGTTAGCCAAAGGATATCTTTATGAATCGTCTTACAAAATTATCACATGAACTCTAGTTGAGGTCCTTGGCTGGTAAATTTAGCCTTTTCCCTTCAGCTGGTGGGATTAGCTTATGATTTACGGCCCTAGGTGATAATGTTATCTTGTGTCAGTAATGAGAAAGGCTTCTAACTGCATCTTTCACAGGTGTTCCATATTTCATTCTATGATATAAAACCTTCAGTTCAGAATCCTGGACCATAGATCTGGAGTTATGTGTTTGAATCACAACGTTGCAGTCGGAAAGCATCAATTGAAATACAGTCTACCCTCATTATTATGGACCACTTTATACGGATTTTGGATTCAGGGGACAGAATCTGTTGTAACCTGGCTGTCCATTCATATCGGGAACAAAGGACCCAGTTCATTGCTTCATGGAGTGACCTCTTGGTGGCTGGAGTGAATCTTGTCTCAGCCTGTGTTCACTGCCACTCAGTGCCAGAACATTGATGTACGCTTACCCTGTAGTATTGTGTATTTTGGATCCTTTCCGTTTATTGTGTGTCTTTTTTTGTGTGTTGGAAAAAGCTTTTGGCACACTGGCCTTCATCAGTCAGAGTATTGAATTTAGAAGTTGGGAGACATTGGTGAGGCCGCATTTTGAGTATTGTGCTCAGTTCTGAGCGCCATGTTATAGGAAATATGTTGCCAAGTTGGAAATGTAGAAAATAGGTGCAGGAGTGGGCCATTTGGCCCTTCGAGCCAGCACCACCATTCAATATGATCATGGCTGATCATCCACGATCAGTACCCCGTTCCTGTTTTCTCCACATATCCCTTTATTCCGTTAGCCCTAAGAGCTCTGTCCAACTAAAGGGTGCAGAGAAGATTTACGAGGATGTTGCCATCACTTGAGGACCTGAGCTATAGGGAGAGGTTGATCAGGCTAGGACTCTATTCCTTGGACCGCTGGTGGATGAGGGGTGATCTTATAGAGGTGTACAAAATCATGAGAAGGAATAGATCTGGTAGATGCACAGTGTCTTGGCCAGATTAGGGGAATTGAGTACCAGAGGACAAAGGTTTAAGGTGAGGGAGGAAAGACATAATAAGAGCCTCAGGGGTAACTTTTTCGCACAAAGGGTGGTGGATGTATGTAATAAGCTGCTGGAGATGGTAGTTGCGGCAGGCACTATCGCAACATTTAAGAAACATTTGGATAGGTACATGGATAAGACAGGTGTAGAGATTTATGGGCTAAACACAGGCAAGCGGGACTAGTGTAGATGGGATATGTTGGTCAATGTGGTCAAGGTCGGCCGAAGGGCCTGTTTCCATGGTGTATGACTATGTTTATTAGGATTTTTCCCAATAATGTACATATTTACCTCCCTTAATAACAGACCCCCCCATGGTCCATTATAACAGATGTTATCTGCAGTTAGATATACTTTCCCTTGCAACCACGGGAAATGGTACACTTGTCGCTTTACTTCCCCCCTCGACTCCATCCAAGGACCCAAGCAGTCTTTCCAGGTGAGGCAGAGGTTCACCTGCACCTCCTCCAACCTCATCTATTGCATCCGCTGTTCTAGGTGTCACTGCTCTACATCGGTGCGACCAAGCACAGGCTTGGCGATCGCTTCGCCCAACTGCTCCGCTCAGTTTGCATTAACTAACCTGATCTCCCGGTGGCTCAGCACTTCAACTCCCCCTCCCATTCCGAATCTGACCTTTCTGTCCTGGGCCTCCTCCATGGCCAGAGTGAGTCCCATCGCAAATTGGAGGAGCAGCACTTCATATTTTGCTTGGGCAGTTTACACCCCAGTGGTATGAACATTGACTTCTCCAATTTCAGGTTGTCCTTGCTTTCTCCCTCCTTCCCCTCCCCTTCCCAGCTCTCCCACAGACTACTGTCTCCGCCTCTTCATCTTCCCGCCCCCCCCCCCCCCACATCAGTCTAAAGAAGGGTCTCAATGTGAAATGTCACCTATTCCTTCGCTCCATAGATGCTGCTTCACCCACTGAGTTTCTCCAGCATTTTTGTCTACCTTCTGTAGATAAATCTGCAAACAAATCTCACTTCACTAATGGTGGCAAAACCAATGGATTGTCATAAAGATGTATTTAATTCACAACTCTTGCCAGGACTGGCACATCCTTAAATCAGCATTCTTAACCACGTTAGCTCTTATCTGCCCTCTGATGTGGCCAAGCAAACTATCCAGTTCATGGAAAGTTGGTGTAGGAAGGAACTGCAGATACTGGTTTATACCGAAGATAGACACAAAATAGAGTAACTCAGCGGGACAGGCAGCATCTCTGGAGAGAAGCAATGGGTGACATTTCGGGTTGAGACCCTTCTTCAGACTGGCCGACGAGGGAGGTGCCATGGTAGTCTCGTGCGCTGACCTCTATAGCACTGAGGCCAGACACCTCCAACTTCTTATCCTTGGACCATGACCCCACAGATGAGCACCAGGCCATAATCGTTTTTTATTTAATAGTCTGAAGAAGGGTCTTGAGCCGAAACAGCACCCATTCCTTCTCTCCAGAGGTGCTGCCTGTCCCGCTGAGTTACTCCAGCATTTTGAGTCTATCATGGGAAGTTGGTGATGGGTTGAAACATTGGCCTGGTCAGTAACTCCCATCCTTTCAACAATTAAAATTGCTCCAAATATTTAAGCAATCACATCTAAAAGATTTTACTATAAAATGTTCTTACTATATCACCATTTAGAAACATAGAAAATAGGTGCAGGGTAGGCCATTCGGCCCTTCGAGCCTGCACCGCCATTCAATATGATCATAGCTGATCATCCAACTCAATATCCTGTACCTGCCTTCTCTCCATACCCCCTGATCCCTTTAGCCACAAGGGCTACCTCTATCCCTCTTAAATATAGCCAATGAACTGGCCTCAACTACCTTCTGTGGCAGAGAATTCCACAGATTCACCCCACTCCGACCCCCGACGCATGTGGCAAGGCATCCAGGCCATCACGGACTATAGACCCACCAGCACCACCCCCATATCCAGCAACGCCTCCTTCCTTGACGAGCTTAACCACTTCTATGGCCGCTTCGACAGGGCCAATCTAGAGACAGCCATCAAGGCCGTGCTCCCTGCTGATCACCAACCCCTCACACTCACCCCCTACGACGTGTACGTGGCACTGAGTAGGACTAATGCACGTAAAGCTGCTGGCCCTGACGGCATCCCCAGGCGCGTCCTCAGGGCCTGTGCTGTGCAGCTGACAGACGTCTGGACTGTCATCTTCAACCTGTCACTTGCCCAAGCAGTTGTCCCCACGTGCCTTAAAACCACCTCCATCGTGCCGGTGCCAAAACACTCCACTGTGGCAAGCCTCAACGACTTCCGCCCAGTTGCACTTACTCCCATCATCACCAAGTGCTTCGAGAGGCTGGTCCTGGCACACCTCAAAGGCTGCCTACCCCCCACATTGGATCCCTATCAGTTTGCCTACCGCAGGAACAGGAGTACGGAGGATGCCATCTCATCGGCACTTCACTCTGCCCTCTCCCACCTCGACAACAGAGACACTTACGTAAGAATGCTGTTCATCGATTACAGCTCAGCATTCAACACCATTATACCCTCTAAACTGATCACCAAACTCGGTAACCTGGGCATCGACCCCTCCCTCTGCAACTGGATACTGGACTTTCTAACCAACAGACCCCAGTCTGTTAGGTTAGACAAGCACAGCTCTTCAACCCTCACCCTGAACACCGGCGTTCCACAGGGCTGTGTGCTGAGCCCCCTCCTCTATTCCCTTTTAACCTATGACTGCACACCTGTACATGGTACTAACACCATCATCAAGTTTGCAGATGATACAACGGTGATTGGCCTCATCAGCATCAACGATGAGTCGGCCTACAGGGAGGAGGTCCAGCTCCTAGCAGCATGGTGCGCCGACAACAACCTGGCCCTTAACTCCAAGAAGACCAAGGAGCTCATTGGAGACTTCAGGAAGTCTAGGGGCGGCACGCACACCCCCATCCACATCAACGGGACGGAGGTGGAACGTGTTTCCAGCTTCAGGTTCCTGGGGGTCAACATCTCCGATGACCTCTCTTGGACCCACAATACCTCAACTCTGGTCAAGAAGGCTCACCAGCGTCTCTTCTTCTTGAGGAGACTGAAGAAGGTCCATCTGTCTCCTCAGATTCTGGTGAACTTCTACTGCTGCACCATCAAGAGCATCCTTACCAACTGTATCACAGTATAGATAGATAGATAGATATGCCATTTATTGTCACTATACATGTACAATGAGATTAAA